>NW_028167588.1:600000-983544 GCF_963513975.1 Fringilla coelebs | reverse complement strand
GAAGGAGAAAGTGTGCCAGCACAGCAAATGCCTCCCGGACTTTCCCTGGAATTCAGCAAGTGCTTTGCAGCTTGAAATTGGAAGGAAAAGCCTCAGATTTAGCAGCCAGAGCTTCAGGAGGAGCAGCAGCGAGCACATTTAGCAGCCAGAGCTTCAGGAGGAGCAGCAGCGAGCACAGCATCGGTTTTGCAGCAGCTCCTTCCATGTGCATGTTTTTGGGAGTGGAAAGGCTTGCAGAGTGTTAAAGTAGCTTTTTCTCTCCGCTGGAAAGCTGCACGCTCAGTGCCAGTCTTCTGCAGCTTCTTTCTTCACGTTTCAGCAGCTAGCACGCTCTCCGTGTGCTGGAGAAGCGGCAGAGGCTTCCTTGCCGGAGAAGCGGCACCTTCGCCGGCAGAGAGCATCCTGCCGGCCGCGGTGCGCTCCGGAGCGGGGGCTTGTGCCGAAAGAGGCCGGCAACAGGCGCTTACCTTCGGACAGCTCCGGATCGCCGTCTAATGCGTCTCTTGTCGCCTACACGGCAGGGAAAAGCTTTTCCACTCTGTCTAGGAAGGAGAAAGTGTGCCAGCACAGCAAATGCCTCCCGGACTTTCCCTGGAATTCAGCAAGTGCTTTGCAGCTTGAAATTGGAAGGAAAGCCTCAGATTTAGCAGCCAGAGCTTCAGGAGGAGCAGCAGCGAGCACAGCATCGGTTTTGCAGCAGCTCCTTCCATGTGCATGTTTTTGGGAGTGGAAAGGCTTGCAGAGTGTTAAAGTAGCTTTTTCTCTCCGCTGGAAAGCTGCACGCTCAGTGCCAGTCTTCTGCAGCTTCTTTCTTCACGTTTCAGCAGCTAGCACGCTCTCCGTGTGCTGGAGAAGCGGCAGAGGCTTCCTTGCCGGAGAAGCGGCACCTTCGCCGGCAGAGAGCATCCTGCCGGCCGCGGTGCGCTCCGGAGCGGGGGCTTGTGCCGAAAGAGGCCGGCAACAGGCGCTTACCTTCGGACAGCTCCGGATCGCCGTCTAATGCGTCTCTTGTCGCCTACACGGCAGGGAAAAGCTTTTCCACTCTGTCTAGGAAGGAGAAAGTGTGCCAGCACAGCAAATGCCTCCCGGACTTTCCCTGCAATTCAGCAAGTGCTTTGCAGCTTGAAATTGGAAGGAAAGCCTCAGATTTAGCAGCCAGAGCTTCAGGAGGAGCAGCAGCGAGCACAGCATCGGTTTTGCAGCAGCTCCTTCCAAGTGCATGTTTTTGGGAGTGGAAAGGCTTGCAGAGTGTTAAAGTAGCTTTTTCTCTCCGCTGGAAAGCTGCACGCTCAGTGCCAGTCTTCTGCAGCTTTTTTCTTCACGTTTCAGCAGCTAGCACGCTCTCCGTGTGCTGGAGAAGCGGCAGAGGCTTCCTTGCCGGAGAAGCGGCACCTTCGCCGGCAGAGAGCATCCTGCCGGCCGCGGTGCGCTCCGGAGCGGGGGCTTGTGCCGAAAGAGGCCGGCAACAGGCGCTTACCTTCGGACAGCTCCGGATCGCCGTCTAATGCGTCTCTTGTCGCCTACACGGCAGGGAAAAGCTTTTCCACTCTGTCTAGGAAGGAGAAAGTGTGCCAGCACAGCAAATGCCTCCCGGACTTTCCCTGCAATTCAGCAAGTGCTTTGCAGCTTGAAATTGGAAGGAAAGCCTCAGATTTAGCAGCCAGAGCTTCAGGAGGAGCAGCAGCGAGCACAGCATCGGTTTTGCAGCAGCTCCTTCCAAGTGCATGTTTTTGGGAGTGGAAAGGCTTGCAGAGTGTTAAAGTAGCTTTTTCTCTCCGCTGGAAAGCTGCACGCTCAGTGCCAGTCTTCTGCAGCTTTTTTCTTCACGTTTCAGCAGCTAGCACGCTCTCCGTGTGCTGGAGAAGCGGCAGAGGCTTCCTTGCCGGAGAAGCGGCACCTTCGCCGGCAGAGAGCATCCTGCCGGCCGCGGTGCGCTCCGGAGCGGGGGCTTGTGCCGAAAGAGGCCGGCAACAGGCGCTTACCTTCGGACAGCTCCGGATCGCCGTCTAATGCGTCTCTTGTCGCCTACACGGCAGGGAAAAGCTTTTCCACTCTGTCTAGGAAGGAGAAAGTGTGCCAGCACAGCAAATGCCTCCCGGACTTTCCCTGCAATTCAGCAAGTGCTTTGCAGCTTGAAATTGGAAGGAAAGCCTCAGATTTAGCAGCCAGAGCTTCAGGAGGAGCAGCAGCGAGCACAGCATCGGTTTTGCAGCAGCTCCTTCCAAGTGCATGTTTTTGGGAGTGGAAAGGCTTGCAGAGTGTTAAAGTAGCTTTTTCTCTCCGCTGGAAAGCTGCACGCTCAGTGCCAGTGTTCTGCAGCTTTTTTTCTTCACGTTTCAGCAGCTAGCACGCTCTCCGTGTGCTGGAGAAGCGGCAGAGGCTTCCTTGCCGGAGAAGCGGCACCTTCGCCGGCAGAGAGCATCCTGCCGGCCGCGGTGCGCTCCGGAGCGGGGGCTTGTGCCGAAAGAGGCCGGCAACAGGCGCTTACCTTCGGACAGCTCCGGATCGCCGTCTAATGCGTCTCTTGTCGCCTACACGGCAGGGAAAAGCTTTTCCACTCTGTCTAGGAAGGAGAAAGTGTGCCAGCACAGCAAATGCCTCCCGGACTTTCCCTGCAATTCAGCAAGTGCTTTGCAGCTTGAAATTGGAAGGAAAGCCTCAGATTTAGCAGCCAGAGCTTCAGGAGGAGCAGCAGCGAGCACAGCATCGGTTTTGCAGCAGCTCCTTCCATGTGCATGTTTTTGGGAGTGGAAAGGCTTGCAGAGTGTTAAAGTAGCTTTTTCTCTCCGCTGGAAAGCTGCACGCTCAGTGCCAGTCTTCTGCAGCTTCTTTCTTAACGTTTCAGCAGCTAGCACGCTCTCCGTGTGCAGGAGAAGCGGCAGAGGCTTCCTTGCCGGAGAAGCGGCACCTTCGCCGGCAGAGAGCATCCTGCCGGCCGCGGTGCGCTCCGGAGCGGGGGCTTGTGCCGAAAGAGGCCGGCAACAGGCGCTTACCTTCGGACAGCTCCGGATCGCCGTCTAATGCGTCTCTTGTCGCCTACACGGCAGGGAAAAGCTTTTCCACTCTGTCTAGGAAGGAGAAAGTGTGCCAGCACAGCAAATGCCTCCCGGACTTTCCCTGGAATTCAGCAAGTGCTTTGCAGCTTGAAATTGGAAGGAAAGCCTCAGATTTAGCAGCCAGAGCTTCAGGAGGAGCAGCAGCGAGCACAGCATCGGTTTTGCAGCAGCTCCTTCCATGTGCATGTTTTTGGGAGTGGAAAGGCTTGCAGAGTGTTAAAGTAGCTTTTTCTCTCCGCTGGAAAGCTGCACGCTCAGTGCCAGTGTTCTGCAGCTTCTTTCTTCACGTTTCAGCAGCTAGCACGCTCTCCGTGTGCTGGAGAAGCGGCAGAGGCTTCCTTGCCGGAGAAGCGGCACCTTCGCCGGCAGAGAGCATCCTGCCGGCCGCGGTGCGCTCCGGAGCGGGGGCTTGTGCCGAAAGAGGCCGGCAACAGGCGCTTACCTTCGGACAGCTCCGGATCGCCGTCTAATGCGTCTCTTGTCGCCTACACGGCAGGGAAAAGCTTTTCCACTCTGTCTAGGAAGGAGAAAGTGTGCCAGCACAGCAAATGCCTCCCGGACTTTCCCTGGAATTCAGCAAGTGCTTTGCAGCTTGAAATTGGAAGGAAAGCCTCAGATTTAGCAGCCAGAGCTTCAGGAGGAGCAGCAGCGAGCACAGCATCGCTTTTGCAGCAGCTCCTTCCATGTGCATGTTTTTGGGAGTGGAAAGGCTTGCAGAGTGTTAAAGTAGCTTTTTCTCTCCGCTGGAAAGCTGCACGCTCAGTGCCAGTGTTCTGCAGCTTCTTTCTTCACGTTTCAGCAGCTAGCACGCTCTCCGTGTGCTGGAGAAGCGGCAGAGGCTTCCTTGCCGGAGAAGCGGCACCTTCGCCGGCAGAGAGCATCTTGCCGGCCGCGGTGCGCTCCGGAGCGGGGGCTTGTGCCGAAAGAGGCCGGCAACAGGCGCTTACCTTCGGACAGCTCCGGATCGCCGTCTAATGCGTCTCTTGTCGCCTACACGGCAGGGAAAAGCTTTTCCACTCTGTCTAGGAAGGAGAAAGTGTGCCAGCACAGCAAATGCCTCCCGGACTTTCCCTGCAATTCAGCAAGTGCTTTGCAGCTTGAAATTGGAAGGAAAGCCTCAGATTTAGCAGCCAGAGCTTCAGGAGGAGCAGCAGCGAGCACAGCATCGGTTTTGCAGCAGCTCCTTCCATGTGCATGTTTTTGGGAGTGGAAAGGCTTGCAGAGTGTTAAAGTAGCTTTTTCTCTCCGCTGGAAAGCTGCACGCTCAGTGCCAGTCTTCTGCAGCTTCTTTCTTCACGTTTCAGCAGCTAGCACGCTCTCCGTGTGCTGGAGAAGCGGCAGAGGCTTCCTTGCCGGAGAAGCGGCACCTTCGCCGGCAGAGAGCATCCTGCCGGCCGCGGTGCGCTCCGGAGCGGGGGCTTGTGCCGAAAGAGGCCGGCAACAGGCGCTTACCTTCGGACAGCTCCGGATCGCCGTCTAATGCGTCTCTTGTCGCCTACACGGCAGGGAAAAGCTTTTCCACTCTGTCTAGGAAGGAGAAAGTGTGCCAGCACAGCAAATGCCTCCCGGACTTTCCCTGGAATTCAGCAAGTGCTTTGCAGCTTGAAATTGGAAGGAAAGCCTCAGATTTAGCAGCCAGAGCTTCAGGAGGAGCAGCAGCGAGCACAGCATCGGTTTTGCAGCAGCTCCTTCCATGTGCATGTTTTTGGGAGTGGAAAGGCTTGCAGAGTGTTAAAGTAGCTTTTTCTCTCCGCTGGAAAGCTGCACGCTCAGTGCCAGTCTTCTGCAGCTTCTTTCTTAACGTTTCAGCAGCTAGCACGCTCTCCGTGTGCAGGAGAAGCGGCAGAGGCTTCCTTGCCGGAGAAGCGGCACCTTCGCCGGCAGAGAGCATCCTGCCGGCCGCGGTGCGCTCCGGAGCGGGGGCTTGTGCCGAAAGAGGCCGGCAACAGGCGCTTACCTTCGGACAGCTCCGGATCGCCGTCTAATGCGTCTCTTGTCGCCTACACGGCAGGGAAAAGCTTTTCCACTCTGTCTAGGAAGGAGAAAGTGTGCCAGCACAGCAAATGCCTCCCGGACTTTCCCTGGAATTCAGCAAGTGCTTTGCAGCTTGAAATTGGAAGGAAAGCCTCAGATTTAGCAGCCAGAGCTTCAGGAGGAGCAGCAGCGAGCACAGCATCGCTTTTGCAGCAGCTCCTTCCATGTGCATGTTTTTGGGAGTGGAAAGGCTTGCAGAGTGTTAAAGTAGCTTTTTCTCTCCGCTGGAAAGCTGCACGCTCAGTGCCAGTGTTCTGCAGCTTCTTTCTTCACGTTTCAGCAGCTAGCACGCTCTCCGTGTGCTGGAGAAGCGGCAGAGGCTTCCTTGCCGGAGAAGCGGCACCTTCGCCGGCAGAGAGCATCCTGCCGGCCGCGGTGCGCTCCGGAGCGGGGGCTTGTGCCGAAAGAGGCCGGCAACAGGCGCTTACCTTCGGACAGCTCCGGATCGCCGTCTAATGCGTCTCTTGTCGCCTACACGGCAGGGAAAAGCTTTTCCACTCTGTCTAGGAAGGAGAAAGTGTGCCAGCACAGCAAATGCCTCCCGGACTTTCCCTGGAATTCAGCAAGTGCTTTGCAGCTTGAAATTGGAAGGAAAGCCTCAGATTTAGCAGCCAGAGCTTCAGGAGGAGCAGCAGCGAGCACAGCATCGCTTTTGCAGCAGCTCCTTCCATGTGCATGTTTTTGGGAGTGGAAAGGCTTGCAGAGTGTTAAAGTAGCTTTTTCTCTCCGCTGGAAAGCTGCACGCTCAGTGCCAGTGTTCTGCAGCTTCTTTCTTCACGTTTCAGCAGCTAGCACGCTCTCCGTGTGCTGGAGAAGCGGCAGAGGCTTCCTTGCCGGAGAAGCGGCACCTTCGCCGGCAGAGAGCATCTTGCCGGCCGCGGTGCGCTCCGGAGCGGGGGCTTGTGCCGAAAGAGGCCGGCAACAGGCGCTTACCTTCGGACAGCTCCGGATCGCCGTCTAATGCGTCTCTTGTCGCCTACACGGCAGGGAAAAGCTTTTCCACTCTGTCTAGGAAGGAGAAAGTGTGCCAGCACAGCAAATGCCTCCCGGACTTTCCCTGCAATTCAGCAAGTGCTTTGCAGCTTGAAATTGGAAGGAAAGCCTCAGATTTAGCAGCCAGAGCTTCAGGAGGAGCAGCAGCGAGCACAGCATCGGTTTTGCAGCAGCTCCTTCCATGTGCATGTTTTTGGGAGTGGAAAGGCTTGCAGAGTGTTAAAGTAGCTTTTTCTCTCCGCTGGAAAGCTGCACGCTCAGTGCCAGTCTTCTGCAGCTTCTTTCTTCACGTTTCAGCAGCTAGCACGCTCTCCGTGTGCTGGAGAAGCGGCAGAGGCTTCCTTGCCGGAGAAGCGGCACCTTCGCCGGCAGAGAGCATCCTGCCGGCCGCGGTGCGCTCCGGAGCGGGGGCTTGTGCCGAAAGAGGCCGGCAACAGGCGCTTACCTTCGGACAGCTCCGGATCGCCGTCTAATGCGTCTCTTGTCGCCTACACGGCAGGGAAAAGCTTTTCCACTCTGTCTAGGAAGGAGAAAGTGTGCCAGCACAGCAAATGCCTCCCGGACTTTCCCTGGAATTCAGCAAGTGCTTTGCAGCTTGAAATTGGAAGGAAAGCCTCAGATTTAGCAGCCAGAGCTTCAGGAGGAGCAGCAGCGAGCACAGCATCGGTTTTGCAGCAGCTCCTTCCAAGTGCATGTTTTTGCGAGTGGAAAGGCTTGCAGAGTGTTAAAGTAGCTTTTTCTCTCCGCTGGAAAGCTGCACGCTCAGTGCCAGTCTTCTGCAGCTTCTTTCTTCACGTTTCAGCAGCTAGCACGCTCTCCGTGTGCTGGAGAAGCGGCAGAGGCTTCCTTGCCGGAGAAGCGGCACCTTCGCCGGCAGAGAGCATCCTGCCGGCCGCGGTGCGCTCCGGAGCGGGGGCTTGTGCCGAAAGAGGCCGGCAACAGGCGCTTACCTTCGGACAGCTCCGGATCGCCGTCTAATGCGTCTCTTGTCGCCTACACGGCAGGGAAAAGCTTTTCCACTCTGTCTAGGAAGGAGAAAGTGTGCCAGCACAGCAAATGCCTCCCGGACTTTCCCTGGAATTCAGCAAGTGCTTTGCAGCTTGAAATTGGAAGGAAAGCCTCAGATTTAGCAGCCAGAGCTTCAGGAGGAGCAGCAGCGAGCACAGCATCGGTTTTGCAGCAGCTCCTTCCATGTGCATGTTTTTGGGAGTGGAGAGGCTTGCAGAGTGTTAAAGTAGCTTTTTCTCTCCGCTGGAAAGCTGCACGCTCAGTGCCAGTCTTCTGCAGCTTCTTTCTTCACGTTTCAGCAGCTAGCACGCTCTCCGTGTGCTGGAGAAGCGGCAGAGGCTTCCTTGCCGGAGAAGCGGCACCTTCGCCGGCAGAGAGCATCCTGCCGGCCGCGGTGCGCTCCGGAGCGGGGGCTTGTGCCGAAAGAGGCCGGCAACAGGCGCTTACCTTCGGACAGCTCCGGATCGCCGTCTAATGCGTCTCTTGTCGCCTACACGGCAGGGAAAAGCTTTTCCACTCTGTCTAGGAAGGAGAAAGTGTGCCAGCACAGCAAATGCCTCCCGGACTTTCCCTGCAATTCAGCAAGTGCTTTGCAGCTTGAAATTGGAAGGAAAGCCTCAGATTTAGCAGCCAGAGCTTCAGGAGGAGCAGCAGCGAGCACAGCATCGGTTTTGCAGCAGCTCCTTCCATGTGCATGTTTTTGGGAGTGGAAAGGCTTGCAGAGTGTTAAAGTAGCTTTTTCTCTCCGCTGGAAAGCTGCACGCTCAGTGCCAGTCTTCTGCAGCTTCTTTCTTCACGTTTCAGCAGCTAGCACGCTCTCCGTGTGCTGGAGAAGCGGCAGAGGCTTCCTTGCCGGAGAAGCGGCACCTTCGCCGGCAGAGAGCATCCTGCCGGCCGCGGTGCGCTCCGGAGCGGGGGCTTGTGCCGAAAGAGGCCGGCAACAGGCGCTTACCTTCGGACAGCTCCGGATCGCCGTCTAATGCGTCTCTTGTCGCCTACACGGCAGGGAAAAGCTTTTCCACTCTGTCTAGGAAGGAGAAAGTGTGCCAGCACAGCAAATGCCTCCCGGACTTTCCCTGCAATTCAGCAAGTGCTTTGCAGCTTGAAATTGGAAGGAAAGCCTCAGATTTAGCAGCCAGAGCTTCAGGAAGAAGCAGCAGCGAGCACAGCATCGGTTTTGCAGCAGCTCCTTCCAAGTGCATGTTTTTGGGAGTGGAAAGGCTTGCAGAGTGTTAAAGTAGCTTTTTCTCTCCGCTGGAAAGCTGCACGCTCAGTGCCAGTGTTCTGCAGCTTCTTTCTTCACGTTTCAGCAGCTAGCACGCTCTCCGTGTGCTGGAGAAGCGGCAGAGGCTTCCTTGCCGGAGAAGCGGCACCTTCGCCGGCAGAGAGCATCCTGCCGGCCGCGGTGCGCTCCGGAGCGGGGGCTTGTGCCGAAAGAGGCCGGCAACAGGCGCTTACCTTCGGACAGCTCCGGATCGCCGTGTAATGCGCCTCTTGTCGCCTACACGGCAGGGAAAAGCTTTTCCACTCTGTCTAGGAAGGAGAAAGTGTGCCAGCACAGCAAATGCCTCCCGGACTTTCCCTGCAATTCAGCAAGTGCTTTGCAGCTTGAAATTGGAAGGAAAGCCTCAGATTTAGCAGCCAGAGCTTCAGGAGGAGCAGCAGCGAGCACAGCATCGGTTTTGCAGCAGCTCCTTCCATGTGCATGTTTTTGGGAGTGGAAAGGCTTGCAGAGTGTTAAAGTAGCTTTTTCTCTCCGCTGGAAAGCTGCACGCTCAGTGCCAGTCTTCTGCAGCTTCTTTCTTCACGTTTCAGCAGCTAGCACGCTCTCCGTGTGCTGGAGAAGCGGCAGAGGCTTCCTTGCCGGAGAAGCGGCACCTTCGCCGGCAGAGAGCATCCTGCCGGCCGCGGTGCGCTCCGGAGCGGGGGCTTGTGCCGAAAGAGGCCGGCAACAGGCGCTTACCTTCGGACAGCTCCGGATCGCCGTCTAATGCGTCTCTTGTCGCCTACACGGCAGGGAAAAGCTTTTCCACTCTGTCTAGGAAGGAGAAAGTGTGCCAGCACAGCAAATGCCTCCCGGACTTTCCCTGCAATTCAGCAAGTGCTTTGCAGCTTGAAATTGGAAGGAAAGCCTCCGATTTAGCAGCCAGAGCTTCAGGAGGAGCAGCAGCGAGCACAGCATCGCTTTTGCAGCAGCTCCTTCCATGTGCATGTGTTTGGGAGTGGAAAGGCTTGCAGAGTGTTAAAGTAGCTTTTTCTCTCCGCTGGAAAGCTGCACGCTCAGTGCCAGTCTTCTGCAGCTTCTTTCTTCACGTTTCAGCAGCTAGCACGCTCTCCGTGTGCTGGAGAAGCGGCAGAGGCTTCCTTGCCGGAGAAGCGGCACCTTCGCCGGCAGAGAGCATCCTGCCGGCCGCGGTGCGCTCCGGAGCGGGGGCTTGTGCCGAAAGAGGCCGGCAACAGGCGCTTACCTTCGGACAGCTCCGGATCGCCGTCTAATGCGTCTCTTGTCGCCTACACGGCAGGGAAAAGCTTTTCCACTCTGTCTAGGAAGGAGAAAGTGTGCCAGCACAGCAAATGCCTCCCGGACTTTCCCTGGAATTCAGCAAGTGCTTTGCAGCTTGAAATTGGAAGGAAAGCCTCAGATTTAGCAGCCAGAGCTTCAGGAGGAGCAGCAGCGAGCACAGCATCGGTTTTGCAGCAGCTCCTTCCATGTGCATGTTTTCGCGAGTGGAAAGGCTTGCAGAGTGTTCAAGTAGCTTTTTCTCTCCGCTGGAAAGCTGCACGCTCAGTGCCAGTCTTCTGCAGCTTCTTTCTTCACGTTTCAGCAGCTAGCACGCTCTCCGTGTGCTGGAGAAGCGGCAGAGGCTTCCTTGCCGGAGAAGCGGCACCTTCGCCGGCAGAGAGCATCCTGCCGGCCGCGGTGCGCTCCGGAGCGGGGGCTTGTGCCGAAAGAGGCCGGCAACAGGCGCTTACCTTCGGACAGCTCCGGATCGCCGTCTAATGCGTCTCTTGTCGCCTACACGGCAGGGAAAAGCTTTTCCACTCTGTCTAGGAAGGAGAAAGTGTGCCAGCACAGCAAATGCCTCCCGGACTTTCCCTGCAATTCAGCAAGTGCTTTGCAGCTTGAAATTGGAAGGAAAGCCTCAGATTTAGCAGCCAGAGCTTCAGGAGGAGCAGCAGCGAGCACAGCATCGGTTTTGCAGCAGCTCCTTCCAAGTGCATGTTTTTGGGAGTGGAAAGGCTTGCAGAGTGTTAAAGTAGCTTTTTCTCTCCGCTGGAAAGCTGCACGCTCAGTGCCAGTGTTCTGCAGCTTCTTTCTTCACGTTTCAGCAGCTAGCACGCTCTCCGTGTGCAGGAGAAGCGGCAGAGGCTTCCTTGCCGGAGAAGCGGCACCTTCGCCGGCAGAGAGCATCCTGCCGGCCGCGGTGCGCTCCGGAGCGGGGGCTTGTGCCGAAAGAGGCCGGCAACAGGCGCTTACCTTCGGACAGCTCCGGATCGCCGTCTAATGCGTCTCTTGTCGCCTACACGGCAGGGAAAAGCTTTTCTACTCTGTCTAGGAAGGAGAAAGTGTGCCAGCACAGCAAATGCCTCCCGGACTTTCCCTGGAATTCAACAAGTGCTTTGCAGCTTGAAATTGGAAGGAAAGCCTCAGATTTAGCAGCCAGAGCTTCAGGAGGAGCAGCAGCGAGCACAGCATCGGTTTTGCAGCAGCTCCTTCCATGTGCATGTTTTTGGGAGTGGAAAGGCTTGCAGAGTGTTAAAGTAGCTTTTTCTCTCCGCTGGAAAGCTGCACGCTCAGTGCCAGTCTTCTGCAGCTTCTTTCTTCACGTTTCAGCAGCTAGCACGCTCTCCGTGTGCTGGAGAAGCGGCAGAGGCTTCCTTGCCGGAGAAGCGGCACCTTCGCCGGCAGAGAGCATCCTGCCGGCCGCGGTGCGCTCCGGAGCGGGGGCTTGTGCCGAAAGAGGCCGGCAACAGGCGCTTACCTTCGGACAGCTCCGGATCGCCGTCTAATGCGTCTCTTGTCGCCTACACGGCAGGGAAAAGCTTTTCCACTCTGTCTAGGAAGGAGAAAGTGTGCCAGCACAGCAAATGCCTCCCGGACTTTCCCTGGAATTCAGCAAGTGCTTTGCAGCTTGAAATTGGAAGGAAAGCCTCAGATTTAGCAGCCAGAGCTTCAGGAGGAGCAGCAGCGAGCACAGCATCGCTTTTGCAGCAGCTCCTTCCATGTGCATGTTTTTGGGAGTGGAAAGGCTTGCAGAGTGTTAAAGTAGCTTTTTCTCTCCGCTGGAAAGCTGCACGCTGAGTGCCAGTCTTCTGCAGCTTCTTTCTTCACGTTTCAGCAGCTAGCACGCTCTCCGTGTGCTGGAGAAGCGGCAGAGGCTTCCTTGCCGGAGAAGCGGCACCTTCGCCGGCAGAGAGCATCCTGCCGGCCGCGGTGCGCTCCGGAGCGGGGGCTTGTGCCGAAAGAGGCCGGCAACAGGCGCTTACCTTCGGACAGCTCCGGATCGCCGTCTAATGCGTCTCTTGTCGCCTACACGGCAGGGAAAAGCTTTTCCACTCTGTCTAGGAAGGAGAAAGTGTGCCAGCACAGCAAATGCCTCCCGGACTTTCCCTGCAATTCAGCAAGTGCTTTGCAGCTTGAAATTGGAAGGAAAGCCTCCGATTTAGCAGCCAGAGCTTCAGGAGGAGCAGCAGCGAGCACAGCATCGGTTTTGCAGCAGCTCCTTCCATGTGCATGTTTTTGGGAGTGGAAAGGCTTGCAGAGTGTTAAAGTAGCTTTTTCTCTCCGCTGGAAAGCTGCACGCTGAGTGCCAGTGTTCTGCAGCTTCTTTCTTCACGTTTCAGCAGCTAGCACGCTCTCCGTGTGCTGGAGAAGCGGCAGAGGCTTCCTTGCCGGAGAAGCGGCACCTTCGCCGGCAGAGAGCATCCTGCCGGCCGCGGTGCGCTCTGGAGCGGGGGCTTGTGCCGAAAGAGGCCGGCAACAGGCGCTTACCTTCGGACAGCTCCGGATCGCCGTCTAATGCGCCTCTTGTCGCCTACACGGCAGGGAAAAGCTTTTCCACTCTGTCTAGGAAGGAGAAAGTGTGCCAGCACAGCAAATGCCTCCCGGACTTTCCCTGCAATTCAGCAAGTGCTTTGCAGCTTGAAATTGGAAGGAAAGCCTCAGATTTAGCAGCCAGAGCTTCAGGAGGAGCAGCAGCGAGCACAGCATCGGTTTTGCAGCAGCTGCTTCCATGTGCATGTTTTTGGGAGTGGAAAGGCTTGCAGAGTGTTAAAGTAGCTTTTTCTCTCCGCTGGAAAGCTGCACGCTCAGTGCCAGTCTTCTGCAGCTTCTTTCTTCACGTTTCAGCAGCTAGCACGCTCTCCGTGTGCTGGAGAAGCGGCAGAGGCTTCCTTGCCGGAGAAGCGGCACCTTCGCCGGCAGAGAGCATCCTGCCGGCCGCGGTGCGCTCCGGAGCGGGGGCTTGTGCCGAAAGAGGCCGGCAACAGGCGCTTACCTTCGGACAGCTCCGGATCGCCGTCTAATGCGTCTCTTGTCGCCTACACGGCAGGGAAAAGCTTTTCCACTCTGTCTAGGAAGGAGAAAGTGTGCCAGCACAGCAAATGCCTCCCGGACTTTCCCTGCAATTCAGCAAGTGCTTTGCAGCTTGAAATTGGAAGGAAAGCCTCCGATTTAGCAGCCAGAGCTTCAGGAGGAGCAGCAGCGAGCACAGCATCGCTTTTGCAGCAGCTCCTTCCATGTGCATGTTTTTGGGAGTGGAAAGGCTTGCAGAGTGTTAAAGTAGCTTTTTCTCTCCGCTGGAAAGCTGCACGCTCAGTGCCAGTGTTCTGCAGCTTCTTTCTTCACGTTTCAGCAGCTAGCACGCTCTCCGTGTGCTGGAGAAGCGGCAGAGGCTTCCTTGCCGGAGAAGCGGCACCTTCGCCGGCAGAGAGCATCCTGCCGGCCGCGGTGCGCTCCGGAGCGGGGGCTTGTGCCGAAAGAGGCCGGCAACAGGCGCTTACCTTCGGACAGCTCCGGATCGCCGTCTAATGCGTCTCTTGTCGCCTACACGGCAGGGAAAAGCTTTTCCACTCTGTCTAGGAAGGAGAAAGTGTGCCAGCACAGCAAATGCCTCCCGGACTTTCCCTGCAATTCAGCAAGTGCTTTGCAGCTTGAAATTGGAAGGAAAGCCTCAGATTTAGCAGCCAGAGCTTCAGGAGGAGCAGCAGCGAGCACAGCATCGGTTTTGCAGCAGCTCCTTCCATGTGCATGTTTTCGCGAGTGGAAAGGCTTGCAGAGTGTTCAAGTAGCTTTTTCTCTCCGCTGGAAAGCTGCACGCTCAGTGCCAGTCTTCTGCAGCTTCTTTCTTCACGTTTCAGCAGCTAGCACGCTCTCCGTGTGCTGGAGAAGCGGCAGAGGCTTCCTTGCCGGAGAAGCGGCACCTTCGCCGGCAGAGAGCATCCTGCCGGCCGCGGTGCGCTCCGGAGCGGGGGCTTGTGCCGAAAGAGGCCGGCAACAGGCGCTTACCTTCGGACAGCTCCGGATCGCCGTCTAATGCGCCTCTTGTCGCCTACACGGCAGGGAAAAGCTTTTCCACTCTGTCTAGGAAGGAGAAAGTGTGCCAGCACAGCAAATGCCTCCCGGACTTTCCCTGCAATTCAGCAAGTGCTTTGCAGCTTGAAATTGGAAGGAAAGCCTCAGATTTAGCAGCCAGAGCTTCAGGAGGAGCAGCAGCGAGCACAGCATCGGTTTTGCAGCAGCTCCTTCCAAGTGCATGTTTTTGGGAGTGGAAAGGCTTGCAGAGTGTTAAAGTAGCTTTTTCTCTCCGCTGGAAAGCTGCACGCTCAGTGCCAGTGTTCTTCAGCTTCTTTCTTCACGTTTCAGCAGCTAGCACGCTCTCCGTGTGCAGGAGAAGCGGCAGAGGCTTCCTTGCCGGAGAAGCGGCACCTTCGCCGGCAGAGAGCATCCTGCCGGCCGCGGTGCGCTCCGGAGCGGGGGCTTGTGCCGAAAGAGGCCGGCAACAGGCGCTTACCTTCGGACAGCTCCGGATCGCCGTCTAATGCGTCTCTTGTCGCCTACACGGCAGGGAAAAGCTTTTCCACTCTGTCTAGGAAGGAGAAAGTGTGCCAGCACAGCAAATGCCTCCCGGACTTTCCCTGGAATTCAACAAGTGCTTTGCAGCTTGAAATTGGAAGGAAAGCCTCAGATTTAGCAGCCAGAGCTTCAGGAGGAGCAGCAGCGAGCACAGCATCGGTTTTGCAGCAGCTCCTTCCATGTGCATGTTTTTGGGAGTGGAAAGGCTTGCAGAGTGTTAAAGTAGCTTTTTCTCTCCGCTGGAAAGCTGCACGCTCAGTGCCAGTCTTCTGCAGCTTCTTTCTTCACGTTTCAGCAGCTTGCACGCTCTCCGTGTGCTGGAGAAGCGGCAGAGGCTTCCTTGCCGGAGAAGCGGCACCTTCGCCGGCAGAGAGCATCCTGCCGGCCGCGGTGCGCTCCGGAGCGGGGGCTTGTGCCGAAAGAGGCCGGCAACAGGCGCTTACCTTCGGACAGCTCCGGATCGCCGTCTAATGCGTCTCTTGTCGCCTACACGGCAGGGAAAAGCTTTTCCACTCTGTCTAGGAAGGAGAAAGTGTGCCAGCACAGCAAATGCCTCCCGGACTTTCCCTGCAATTCAGCAAGTGCTTTGCAGCTTGAAATTGGAAGGAAAGCCTCCGATTTAGCAGCCAGAGCTTCAGGAGGAGCAGCAGCGAGCACAGCATCGCTTTTGCAGCAGCTCCTTCCATGTGCATGTTTTTGGGAGTGGAAAGGCTTGCAGAGTGTTAAAGTAGCTTTTTCTCTCCGCTGGAAAGCTGCACGCTCAGTGCCAGTCTTCTGCAGCTTCTTTCTTCACGTTTCAGCAGCTAGCACGCTCTCCGTGTGCTGGAGAAGCGGCAGAGGCTTCCTTGCCGGAGAAGCGGCACCTTCGCCGGCAGAGAGCATCCTGCCGGCCGCGGTGCGCTCCGGAGCGGGGGCTTGTGCCGAAAGAGGCCGGCAACAGGCGCTTACCTTCGGACAGCTCCGGATCGCCGTCTAATGCGTCTCTTGTCGCCTACACGGCAGGGAAAAGCTTTTCCACTCTGTCTAGGAAGGAGAAAGTGTGCCAGCACAGCAAATGCCTCCCGGACTTTCCCTGGAATTCAGCAAGTGCTTTGCAGCTTGAAATTGGAAGGAAAGCCTCAGATTTAGCAGCCAGAGCTTCAGGAGGAGCAGCAGCGAGCACAGCATCGGTTTTGCAGCAGCTCCTTCCATGTGCATGTTTTTGCGAGTGGAAAGGCTTGCAGAGTGTTCAAGTAGCTTTTTCTCTCCGCTGGAAAGCTGCACGCTCAGTGCCAGTCTTCTGCAGCTTCTTTCTTCACGTTTCAGCAGCTAGCACGCTCTCCGTGTGCTGGAGAAGCGGCAGAGGCTTCCTTGCCGGAGAAGCGGCACCTTCGCCGGCAGAGAGCATCCTGCCGGCCGCGGTGCGCTCCGGAGCGGGGGCTTGTGCCGAAAGAGGCCGGCAACAGGCGCTTACCTTCGGACAGCTCCGGATCGCCGTCTAATGCGTCTCTTGTCGCCTACACGGCAGGGAAAAGCTTTTCCACTCTGTCTAGGAAGGAGAAAGTGTGCCAGCACAGCAAATGCCTCCCGGACTTTCCCTGCAATTCAGCAAGTGCTTTGCAGCTTGAAATTGGAAGGAAAGCCTCAGATTTAGCAGCCAGAGCTTCAGGAGGAGCAGCAGCGAGCACAGCATCGGTTTTGCAGCAGCTCCTTCCATGTGCATGTTTTTGGGAGTGGAAAGGCTTGCAGAGTGTTAAAGTAGCTTTTTCTCTCCGCTGGAAAGCTGCACGCTGAGTGCCAGTCTTCTGCAGCTTCTTTCTTCACGTTTCAGCAGCTAGCACGCTCTCCGTGTGCTGGAGAAGCGGCAGAGGCTTCCTTGCCGGAGAAGCGGCACCTTCGCCGGCAGAGAGCATCCTGCCGGCCGCGGTGCGCTCCGGAGCGGGGGCTTGTGCCGAAAGAGGCCGGCAACAGGCGCTTACCTTCGGACAGCTCCGGATCGCCGTGTAATGCGCCTCTTGTCGCCTACACGGCAGGGAAAAGCTTTTCCACTCTGTCTAGGAAGGAGAAAGTGTGCCAGCACAGCAAATGCCTCCCGGACTTTCCCTGCAATTCAGCAAGTGCTTTGCAGCTTGAAATTGGAAGGAAAGCCTCAGATTTAGCAGCCAGAGCTTCAGGAGGAGCAGCAGCGAGCACAGCATCGGTTTTGCAGCAGCTCCTTCCATGTGCATGTTTTTGGGAGTGGAAAGGCTTGCAGAGTGTTAAAGTAGCTTTTTCTCTCCGCTGGAAAGCTGCACGCTCAGTGCCAGTCTTCTGCAGCTTCTTTCTTCACGTTTCAGCAGCTAGCACGCTCTCCGTGTGCTGGAGAAGCGGCAGAGGCTTCCTTGCCGGAGAAGCGGCACCTTCGCCGGCAGAGAGCATCCTGCCGGCCGCGGTGCGCTCCGGAGCGGGGGCTTGTGCCGAAAGAGGCCGGCAACAGGCGCTTACCTTCGGACAGCTCCGGATCGCCGTCTAATGCGTCTCTTGTCGCCTACACGGCAGGGAAAAGCTTTTCCACTCTGTCTAGGAAGGAGAAAGTGTGCCAGCACAGCAAATGCCTCCCGGACTTTCCCTGCAATTCAGCAAGTGCTTTGCAGCTTGAAATTGGAAGGAAAGCCTCAGATTTAGCAGCCAGAGCTTCAGGAGGAGCAGCAGCGAGCACAGCATCGGTTTTGCAGCAGCTCCTTCCATGTGCATGTTTTTGGGAGTGGAAAGGCTTGCAGAGTGTTAAAGTAGCTTTTTCTCTCCGCTGGAAAGCTGCACGCTCAGTGCCAGTCTTCTGCAGCTTCTTTCTTCACGTTTCAGCAGCTAGCACGCTCTCCGTGTGCTGGAGAAGCGGCAGAGGCTTCCTTGCCGGAGAAGCGGCACCTTCGCCGGCAGAGAGCATCCTGCCGGCCGCGGTGCGCTCCGGAGCGGGGGCTTGTGCCGAAAGAGGCCGGCAACAGGCGCTTACCTTCGGACAGCTCCGGATCGCCGTCTAATGCGTCTCTTGTCGCCTACACGGCAGGGAAAAGCTTTTCCACTCTGTCTAGGAAGGAGAAAGTGTGCCAGCACAGCAAATGCCTCCCGGACTTTCCCTGGAATTCAGCAAGTGCTTTGCAGCTTGAAATTGGAAGGAAAGCCTCAGATTTAGCAGCCAGAGCTTCAGGAGGAGCAGCAGCGAGCACAGCATCGGTTTTGCAGCAGCTCCTTCCATGTGCATGTTTTTGGGAGTGGAAAGGCTTGCAGAGTGTTAAAGTAGCTTTTTCTCTCCGCTGGAAAGCTGCACGCTCAGTGCCAGTGTTCTGCAGCTTCTTTCTTCACGTTTCAGCAGCTAGCACGCTCTCCGTGTGCTGGAGAAGCGGCAGAGGCTTCCTTGCCGGAGAAGCGGCACCTTCGCCGGCAGAGAGCATCCTGCCGGCCGCGGTGCGCTCCGGAGCGGGGGCTTGTGCCGAAAGAGGCCGGCAACAGGCGCTTACCTTCGGACAGCTCCGGATCGCCGTCTAATGCGTCTCTTGTCGCCTACACGGCAGGGAAAAGCTTTTCCACTCTGTCTAGGAAGGAGAAAGTGTGCCAGCACAGCAAATGCCTCCCGGACTTTCCCTGCAATTCAGCAAGTGCTTTGCAGCTTGAAATTGGAAGGAAAGCCTCAGATTTAGCAGCCAGAGCTTCAGGAGGAGCAGCAGCGAGCACAGCATCGGTTTTGCAGCAGCTCCTTCCATGTGCATGTTTTTGGGAGTGGAAAGGCTTGCAGAGTGTTCAAGTAGCTTTTTCTCTCCGCTGGAAAGCTGCACGCTCAGTGCCAGTGTTCTGCAGCTTCTTTCTTCACGTTTCAGCAGCTAGCACGCTCTCCGTGTGCTGGAGAAGCGGCAGAGGCTTCCTTGCCGGAGAAGCGGCACCTTCGCCGGCAGAGAGCATCCTGCCGGCCGCGGTGCGCTCCGGAGCGGGGGCTTGTGCCGAAAGAGGCCGGCAACAGGCGCTTACCTTCGGACAGCTCCGGATCGCCGTCTAATGCGTCTCTTGTCGCCTACACGGCAGGGAAAAGCTTTTCCACTCTGTCTAGGAAGGAGAAAGTGTGCCAGCACAGCAAATGCCTCCCGGACTTTCCCTGCAATTCAGCAAGTGCTTTGCAGCTTGAAATTGGAAGGAAAGCCTCAGATTTAGCAGCCAGAGCTTCAGGAGGAGCAGCAGCGAGCACAGCATCGGTTTTGCAGCAGCTCCTTCCAAGTGCATGTTTTTGGGAGTGGAAAGGCTTGCAGAGTGTTAAAGTAGCTTTTTCTCTCCGCTGGAAAGCTGCACGCTCAGTGCCAGTCTTCTGCAGCTTCTTTCTTCACGTTTCAGCAGCTAGCACGCTCTCCGTGTGCTGGAGAAGCGGCAGAGGCTTCCTTGCCGGAGAAGCGGCACCTTCGCCGGCAGAGAGCATCCTGCCGGCCGCGGTGCGCTCCGGAGCGGGGGCTTGTGCCGAAAGAGGCCGGCAACAGGCGCTTACCTTCGGACAGCTCCGGATCGCCGTCTAATGCGTCTCTTGTCGCCTACACGGCAGGGAAAAGCTTTTCCACTCTGTCTAGGAAGGAGAAAGTGTGCCAGCACAGCAAATGCCTCCCGGACTTTCCCTGCAATTCAGCAAGTGCTTTGCAGCTTGAAATTGGAAGGAAAGCCTCAGATTTAGCAGCCAGAGCTTCAGGAAGAAGCAGCAGCGAGCACAGCATCGGTTTTGCAGCAGCTCCTTCCAAGTGCATGTTTTTGGGAGTGGAAAGGCTTGCAGAGTGTTAAAGTAGCTTTTTCTCTCCGCTGGAAAGCTGCACGCTCAGTGCCAGTGTTCTGCAGCTTCTTTCTTCACGTTTCAGCAGCTAGCACGCTCTCCGTGTGCAGGAGAAGCGGCAGAGGCTTCCTTGCCGGAGAAGCGGCACCTTCGCCGGCAGAGAGCATCCTGCCGGCCGCGGTGCGCTCCGGAGCGGGGGCTTGTGCCGAAAGAGGCCGGCAACAGGCGCTTACCTTCGGACAGCTCCGGATCGCCGTGTAATGCGCCTCTTGTCGCCTACACGGCAGGGAAAAGCTTTTCCACTCTGTCTAGGAAGGAGAAAGTGTGCCAGCACAGCAAATGCCTCCCGGACTTTCCCTGCAATTCAGCAAGTGCTTTGCAGCTTGAAATTGGAAGGAAAGCCTCAGATTTAGCAGCCAGAGCTTCAGGAGGAGCAGCAGCGAGCACAGCATCGCTTTTGCAGCAGCTCCTTCCATGTGCATGTTTTTGGGAGTGGAAAGGCTTGCAGAGTGTTAAAGTAGCTTTTTCTCTCCGCTGGAAAGCTGCACGCTCAGTGCCAGTCTTCTGCAGCTTCTTTCTTCACGTTTCAGCAGCTAGCACGCTCTCCGTGTGCTGGAGAAGCGGCAGAGGCTTCCTTGCCGGAGAAGCGGCACCTTCGCCGGCAGAGAGCATCCTGCCGGCCGCGGTGCGCTCCGGAGCGGGGGCTTGTGCCGAAAGAGGCCGGCAACAGGCGCTTACCTTCGGACAGCTCCGGATCGCCGTCTAATGCGTCTCTTGTCGCCTACACGGCAGGGAAAAGCTTTTCCACTCTGTCTAGGAAGGAGAAAGTGTGCCAGCACAGCAAATGCCTCCCGGACTTTCCCTGCAATTCAGCAAGTGCTTTGCAGCTTGAAATTGGAAGGAAAGCCTCCGATTTAGCAGCCAGAGCTTCAGGAGGAGCAGCAGCGAGCACAGCATCGCTTTTGCAGCAGCTCCTTCCATGTGCATGTGTTTGGGAGTGGAAAGGCTTGCAGAGTGTTAAAGTAGCTTTTTCTCTCCGCTGGAAAGCTGCACGCTCAGTGCCAGTGTTCTGCAGCTTCTTTCTTCACGTTTCAGCAGCTAGCACGCTCTCCGTGTGCTGGAGAAGCGGCAGAGGCTTCCTTGCCGGAGAAGCGGCACCTTCGCCGGCAGAGAGCATCCTGCCGGCCGCGGTGCGCTCCGGAGCGGGGGCTTGTGCCGAAAGAGGCCGGCAACAGGCGCTTACCTTCGGACAGCTCCGGATCGCCGTCTAATGCGTCTCTTGTCGCCTACACGGCAGGGAAAAGCTTTTCCACTCTGTCTAGGAAGGAGAAAGTGTGCCAGCACAGCAAATGCCTCCCGGACTTTCCCTGGAATTCAGCAAGTGCTTTGCAGCTTGAAATTGGAAGGAAAGCCTCAGATTTAGCAGCCAGAGCTTCAGGAGGAGCAGCAGCGAGCACAGCATCGCTTTTGCAGCAGCTCCTTCCATGTGCATGTTTTCGCGAGTGGAAAGGCTTGCAGAGTGTTCAAGTAGCTTTTTCTCTCCGCTGGAAAGCTGCACGCTCAGTGCCAGTCTTCTGCAGCTTCTTTCTTCACGTTTCAGCAGCTAGCACGCTCTCCGTGTGCTGGAGAAGCGGCAGAGGCTTCCTTGCCGGAGAAGCGGCACCTTCGCCGGCAGAGAGCATCCTGCCGGCCGCGGTGCGCTCCGGAGCGGGGGCTTGTGCCGAAAGAGGCCGGCAACAGGCGCTTACCTTCGGACAGCTCCGGATCGCCGTCTAATGCGTCTCTTGTCGCCTACACGGCAGGGAAAAGCTTTTCCACTCTGTCTAGGAAGGAGAAAGTGTGCCAGCACAGCAAATGCCTCCCGGACTTTCCCTGCAATTCAGCAAGTGCTTTGCAGCTTGAAATTGGAAGGAAAGCCTCAGATTTAGCAGCCAGAGCTTCAGGAGGAGCAGCAGCGAGCACAGCATCGGTTTTGCAGCAGCTCCTTCCAAGTGCATGTTTTTGGGAGTGGAAAGGCTTGCAGAGTGTTAAAGTAGCTTTTTCTCTCCGCTGGAAAGCTGCACGCTCAGTGCCAGTGTTCTGCAGCTTCTTTCTTCACGTTTCAGCAGCTAGCACGCTCTCCGTGTGCAGGAGAAGCGGCAGAGGCTTCCTTGCCGGAGAAGCGGCACCTTCGCCGGCAGAGAGCATCCTGCCGGCCGCGGTGCGCTCCGGAGCGGGGGCTTGTGCCGAAAGAGGCCGGCAACAGGCGCTTACCTTCGGACAGCTCCGGATCGCCGTCTAATGCGTCTCTTGTCGCCTACACGGCAGGGAAAAGCTTTTCTACTCTGTCTAGGAAGGAGAAAGTGTGCCAGCACAGCAAATGCCTCCCGGACTTTCCCTGGAATTCAACAAGTGCTTTGCAGCTTGAAATTGGAAGGAAAGCCTCAGATTTAGCAGCCAGAGCTTCAGGAGGAGCAGCAGCGAGCACAGCATCGGTTTTGCAGCAGCTCCTTCCATGTGCATGTTTTTGGGAGTGGAAAGGCTTGCAGAGTGTTAAAGTAGCTTTTTCTCTCCGCTGGAAAGCTGCACGCTCAGTGCCAGTCTTCTGCAGCTTCTTTCTTCACGTTTCAGCAGCTAGCACGCTCTCCGTGTGCTGGAGAAGCGGCAGAGGCTTCCTTGCCGGAGAAGCGGCACCTTCGCCGGCAGAGAGCATCCTGCCGGCCGCGGTGCGCTCCGGAGCGGGGGCTTGTGCCGAAAGAGGCCGGCAACAGGCGCTTACCTTCGGACAGCTCCGGATCGCCGTCTAATGCGTCTCTTGTCGCCTACACGGCAGGGAAAAGCTTTTCCACTCTGTCTAGGAAGGAGAAAGTGTGCCAGCACAGCAAATGCCTCCCGGACTTTCCCTGGAATTCAGCAAGTGCTTTGCAGCTTGAAATTGGAAGGAAAGCCTCAGATTTAGCAGCCAGAGCTTCAGGAGGAGCAGCAGCGAGCACAGCATCGCTTTTGCAGCAGCTCCTTCCATGTGCATGTTTTTGGGAGTGGAAAGGCTTGCAGAGTGTTAAAGTAGCTTTTTCTCTCCGCTGGAAAGCTGCACGCTGAGTGCCAGTCTTCTGCAGCTTCTTTCTTCACGTTTCAGCAGCTAGCACGCTCTCCGTGTGCTGGAGAAGCGGCAGAGGCTTCCTTGCCGGAGAAGCGGCACCTTCGCCGGCAGAGAGCATCCTGCCGGCCGCGGTGCGCTCCGGAGCGGGGGCTTGTGCCGAAAGAGGCCGGCAACAGGCGCTTACCTTCGGACAGCTCCGGATCGCCGTCTAATGCGTCTCTTGTCGCCTACACGGCAGGGAAAAGCTTTTCCACTCTGTCTAGGAAGGAGAAAGTGTGCCAGCACAGCAAATGCCTCCCGGACTTTCCCTGCAATTCAGCAAGTGCTTTGCAGCTTGAAATTGGAAGGAAAGCCTCCGATTTAGCAGCCAGAGCTTCAGGAGGAGCAGCAGCGAGCACAGCATCGCTTTTGCAGCAGCTCCTTCCATGTGCATGTTTTTGGGAGTGGAAAGGCTTGCAGAGTGTTAAAGTAGCTTTTTCTCTCCGCTGGAAAGCTGCACGCTGAGTGCCAGTGTTCTGCAGCTTCTTTCTTCACGTTTCAGCAGCTAGCACGCTCTCCGTGTGCTGGAGAAGCGGCAGAGGCTTCCTTGCCGGAGAAGCGGCACCTTCGCCGGCAGAGAGCATCCTGCCGGCCGCGGTGCGCTCTGGAGCGGGGGCTTGTGCCGAAAGAGGCCGGCAACAGGCGCTTACCTTCGGACAGCTCCGGATCGCCGTCTAATGCGCCTCTTGTCGCCTACACGGCAGGGAAAAGCTTTTCCACTCTGTCTAGGAAGGAGAAAGTGTGCCAGCACAGCAAATGCCTCCCGGACTTTCCCTGCAATTCAGCAAGTGCTTTGCAGCTTGAAATTGGAAGGAAAGCCTCAGATTTAGCAGCCAGAGCTTCAGGAGGAGCAGCAGCGAGCACAGCATCGGTTTTGCAGCAGCTGCTTCCATGTGCATGTTTTTGGGAGTGGAAAGGCTTGCAGAGTGTTAAAGTAGCTTTTTCTCTCCGCTGGAAAGCTGCACGCTCAGTGCCAGTCTTCTGCAGCTTCTTTCTTCACGTTTCAGCAGCTAGCACGCTCTCCGTGTGCTGGAGAAGCGGCAGAGGCTTCCTTGCCGGAGAAGCGGCACCTTCGCCGGCAGAGAGCATCCTGCCGGCCGCGGTGCGCTCCGGAGCGGGGGCTTGTGCCGAAAGAGGCCGGCAACAGGCGCTTACCTTCGGACAGCTCCGGATCGCCGTCTAATGCGTCTCTTGTCGCCTACACGGCAGGGAAAAGCTTTTCCACTCTGTCTAGGAAGGAGAAAGTGTGCCAGCACAGCAAATGCCTCCCGGACTTTCCCTGCAATTCAGCAAGTGCTTTGCAGCTTGAAATTGGAAGGAAAGCCTCCGATTTAGCAGCCAGAGCTTCAGGAGGAGCAGCAGCGAGCACAGCATCGCTTTTGCAGCAGCTCCTTCCATGTGCATGTTTTTGGGAGTGGAAAGGCTTGCAGAGTGTTAAAGTAGCTTTTTCTCTCCGCTGGAAAGCTGCACGCTCAGTGCCAGTGTTCTGCAGCTTCTTTCTTCACGTTTCAGCAGCTAGCACGCTCTCCGTGTGCTGGAGAAGCGGCAGAGGCTTCCTTGCCGGAGAAGCGGCACCTTCGCCGGCAGAGAGCATCCTGCCGGCCGCGGTGCGCTCCGGAGCGGGGGCTTGTGCCGAAAGAGGCCGGCAACAGGCGCTTACCTTCGGACAGCTCCGGATCGCCGTCTAATGCGTCTCTTGTCGCCTACACGGCAGGGAAAAGCTTTTCCACTCTGTCTAGGAAGGAGAAAGTGTGCCAGCACAGCAAATGCCTCCCGGACTTTCCCTGCAATTCAGCAAGTGCTTTGCAGCTTGAAATTGGAAGGAAAGCCTCAGATTTAGCAGCCAGAGCTTCAGGAGGAGCAGCAGCGAGCACAGCATCGGTTTTGCAGCAGCTCCTTCCATGTGCATGTTTTCGCGAGTGGAAAGGCTTGCAGAGTGTTCAAGTAGCTTTTTCTCTCCGCTGGAAAGCTGCACGCTCAGTGCCAGTCTTCTGCAGCTTCTTTCTTCACGTTTCAGCAGCTAGCACGCTCTCCGTGTGCTGGAGAAGCGGCAGAGGCTTCCTTGCCGGAGAAGCGGCACCTTCGCCGGCAGAGAGCATCCTGCCGGCCGCGGTGCGCTCCGGAGCGGGGGCTTGTGCCGAAAGAGGCCGGCAACAGGCGCTTACCTTCGGACAGCTCCGGATCGCCGTCTAATGCGCCTCTTGTCGCCTACACGGCAGGGAAAAGCTTTTCCACTCTGTCTAGGAAGGAGAAAGTGTGCCAGCACAGCAAATGCCTCCCGGACTTTCCCTGCAATTCAGCAAGTGCTTTGCAGCTTGAAATTGGAAGGAAAGCCTCAGATTTAGCAGCCAGAGCTTCAGGAGGAGCAGCAGCGAGCACAGCATCGGTTTTGCAGCAGCTCCTTCCAAGTGCATGTTTTTGGGAGTGGAAAGGCTTGCAGAGTGTTAAAGTAGCTTTTTCTCTCCGCTGGAAAGCTGCACGCTCAGTGCCAGTGTTCTTCAGCTTCTTTCTTCACGTTTCAGCAGCTAGCACGCTCTCCGTGTGCAGGAGAAGCGGCAGAGGCTTCCTTGCCGGAGAAGCGGCACCTTCGCCGGCAGAGAGCATCCTGCCGGCCGCGGTGCGCTCCGGAGCGGGGGCTTGTGCCGAAAGAGGCCGGCAACAGGCGCTTACCTTCGGACAGCTCCGGATCGCCGTCTAATGCGTCTCTTGTCGCCTACACGGCAGGGAAAAGCTTTTCCACTCTGTCTAGGAAGGAGAAAGTGTGCCAGCACAGCAAATGCCTCCCGGACTTTCCCTGGAATTCAACAAGTGCTTTGCAGCTTGAAATTGGAAGGAAAGCCTCAGATTTAGCAGCCAGAGCTTCAGGAGGAGCAGCAGCGAGCACAGCATCGGTTTTGCAGCAGCTCCTTCCATGTGCATGTTTTTGGGAGTGGAAAGGCTTGCAGAGTGTTAAAGTAGCTTTTTCTCTCCGCTGGAAAGCTGCACGCTCAGTGCCAGTCTTCTGCAGCTTCTTTCTTCACGTTTCAGCAGCTTGCACGCTCTCCGTGTGCTGGAGAAGCGGCAGAGGCTTCCTTGCCGGAGAAGCGGCACCTTCGCCGGCAGAGAGCATCCTGCCGGCCGCGGTGCGCTCCGGAGCGGGGGCTTGTGCCGAAAGAGGCCGGCAACAGGCGCTTACCTTCGGACAGCTCCGGATCGCCGTCTAATGCGTCTCTTGTCGCCTACACGGCAGGGAAAAGCTTTTCCACTCTGTCTAGGAAGGAGAAAGTGTGCCAGCACAGCAAATGCCTCCCGGACTTTCCCTGCAATTCAGCAAGTGCTTTGCAGCTTGAAATTGGAAGGAAAGCCTCCGATTTAGCAGCCAGAGCTTCAGGAGGAGCAGCAGCGAGCACAGCATCGCTTTTGCAGCAGCTCCTTCCATGTGCATGTTTTTGGGAGTGGAAAGGCTTGCAGAGTGTTAAAGTAGCTTTTTCTCTCCGCTGGAAAGCTGCACGCTCAGTGCCAGTCTTCTGCAGCTTCTTTCTTCACGTTTCAGCAGCTAGCACGCTCTCCGTGTGCTGGAGAAGCGGCAGAGGCTTCCTTGCCGGAGAAGCGGCACCTTCGCCGGCAGAGAGCATCCTGCCGGCCGCGGTGCGCTCCGGAGCGGGGGCTTGTGCCGAAAGAGGCCGGCAACAGGCGCTTACCTTCGGACAGCTCCGGATCGCCGTCTAATGCGTCTCTTGTCGCCTACACGGCAGGGAAAAGCTTTTCCACTCTGTCTAGGAAGGAGAAAGTGTGCCAGCACAGCAAATGCCTCCCGGACTTTCCCTGGAATTCAGCAAGTGCTTTGCAGCTTGAAATTGGAAGGAAAGCCTCAGATTTAGCAGCCAGAGCTTCAGGAGGAGCAGCAGCGAGCACAGCATCGGTTTTGCAGCAGCTCCTTCCATGTGCATGTTTTTGCGAGTGGAAAGGCTTGCAGAGTGTTCAAGTAGCTTTTTCTCTCCGCTGGAAAGCTGCACGCTCAGTGCCAGTCTTCTGCAGCTTCTTTCTTCACGTTTCAGCAGCTAGCACGCTCTCCGTGTGCTGGAGAAGCGGCAGAGGCTTCCTTGCCGGAGAAGCGGCACCTTCGCCGGCAGAGAGCATCCTGCCGGCCGCGGTGCGCTCCGGAGCGGGGGCTTGTGCCGAAAGAGGCCGGCAACAGGCGCTTACCTTCGGACAGCTCCGGATCGCCGTCTAATGCGTCTCTTGTCGCCTACACGGCAGGGAAAAGCTTTTCCACTCTGTCTAGGAAGGAGAAAGTGTGCCAGCACAGCAAATGCCTCCCGGACTTTCCCTGCAATTCAGCAAGTGCTTTGCAGCTTGAAATTGGAAGGAAAGCCTCAGATTTAGCAGCCAGAGCTTCAGGAGGAGCAGCAGCGAGCACAGCATCGGTTTTGCAGCAGCTCCTTCCATGTGCATGTTTTTGGGAGTGGAAAGGCTTGCAGAGTGTTAAAGTAGCTTTTTCTCTCCGCTGGAAAGCTGCACGCTGAGTGCCAGTCTTCTGCAGCTTCTTTCTTCACGTTTCAGCAGCTAGCACGCTCTCCGTGTGCTGGAGAAGCGGCAGAGGCTTCCTTGCCGGAGAAGCGGCACCTTCGCCGGCAGAGAGCATCCTGCCGGCCGCGGTGCGCTCCGGAGCGGGGGCTTGTGCCGAAAGAGGCCGGCAACAGGCGCTTACCTTCGGACAGCTCCGGATCGCCGTGTAATGCGCCTCTTGTCGCCTACACGGCAGGGAAAAGCTTTTCCACTCTGTCTAGGAAGGAGAAAGTGTGCCAGCACAGCAAATGCCTCCCGGACTTTCCCTGGAATTCAGCAAGTGCTTTGCAGCTTGAAATTGGAAGGAAAGCCTCAGATTTAGCAGCCAGAGCTTCAGGAGGAGCAGCAGCGAGCACAGCATCGGTTTTGCAGCAGCTCCTTCCATGTGCATGTTTTTGGGAGTGGAAAGGCTTGCAGAGTGTTAAAGTAGCTTTTTCTCTCCGCTGGAAAGCTGCACGCTCAGTGCCAGTCTTCTGCAGCTTCTTTCTTCACGTTTCAGCAGCTAGCACGCTCTCCGTGTGCTGGAGAAGCGGCAGAGGCTTCCTTGCCGGAGAAGCGGCACCTTCGCCGGCAGAGAGCATCCTGCCGGCCGCGGTGCGCTCCGGAGCGGGGGCTTGTGCCGAAAGAGGCCGGCAACAGGCGCTTACCTTCGGACAGCTCCGGATCGCCGTCTAATGCGTCTCTTGTCGCCTACACGGCAGGGAAAAGCTTTTCCACTCTGTCTAGGAAGGAGAAAGTGTGCCAGCACAGCAAATGCCTCCCGGACTTTCCCTGCAATTCAGCAAGTGCTTTGCAGCTTGAAATTGGAAGGAAAGCCTCAGATTTAGCAGCCAGAGCTTCAGGAGGAGCAGCAGCGAGCACAGCATCGGTTTTGCAGCAGCTCCTTCCATGTGCATGTTTTTGGGAGTGGAAAGGCTTGCAGAGTGTTAAAGTAGCTTTTTCTCTCCGCTGGAAAGCTGCACGCTCAGTGCCAGTCTTCTGCAGCTTCTTTCTTCACGTTTCAGCAGCTAGCACGCTCTCCGTGTGCTGGAGAAGCGGCAGAGGCTTCCTTGCCGGAGAAGCGGCACCTTCGCCGGCAGAGAGCATCCTGCCGGCCGCGGTGCGCTCCGGAGCGGGGGCTTGTGCCGAAAGAGGCCGGCAACAGGCGCTTACCTTCGGACAGCTCCGGATCGCCGTCTAATGCGTCTCTTGTCGCCTACACGGCAGGGAAAAGCTTTTCCACTCTGTCTAGGAAGGAGAAAGTGTGCCAGCACAGCAAATGCCTCCCGGACTTTCCCTGGAATTCAGCAAGTGCTTTGCAGCTTGAAATTGGAAGGAAAGCCTCAGATTTAGCAGCCAGAGCTTCAGGAGGAGCAGCAGCGAGCACAGCATCGGTTTTGCAGCAGCTCCTTCCATGTGCATGTTTTTGGGAGTGGAAAGGCTTGCAGAGTGTTAAAGTAGCTTTTTCTCTCCGCTGGAAAGCTGCACGCTCAGTGCCAGTGTTCTGCAGCTTCTTTCTTCACGTTTCAGCAGCTAGCACGCTCTCCGTGTGCTGGAGAAGCGGCAGAGGCTTCCTTGCCGGAGAAGCGGCACCTTCGCCGGCAGAGAGCATCCTGCCGGCCGCGGTGCGCTCCGGAGCGGGGGCTTGTGCCGAAAGAGGCCGGCAACAGGCGCTTACCTTCGGACAGCTCCGGATCGCCGTCTAATGCGTCTCTTGTCGCCTACACGGCAGGGAAAAGCTTTTCCACTCTGTCTAGGAAGGAGAAAGTGTGCCAGCACAGCAAATGCCTCCCGGACTTTCCCTGCAATTCAGCAAGTGCTTTGCAGCTTGAAATTGGAAGGAAAGCCTCAGATTTAGCAGCCAGAGCTTCAGGAGGAGCAGCAGCGAGCACAGCATCGGTTTTGCAGCAGCTCCTTCCATGTGCATGTTTTTGGGAGTGGAAAGGCTTGCAGAGTGTTCAAGTAGCTTTTTCTCTCCGCTGGAAAGCTGCACGCTCAGTGCCAGTGTTCTGCAGCTTCTTTCTTCACGTTTCAGCAGCTAGCACGCTCTCCGTGTGCTGGAGAAGCGGCAGAGGCTTCCTTGCCGGAGAAGCGGCACCTTCGCCGGCAGAGAGCATCCTGCCGGCCGCGGTGCGCTCCGGAGCGGGGGCTTGTGCCGAAAGAGGCCGGCAACAGGCGCTTACCTTCGGACAGCTCCGGATCGCCGTCTAATGCGTCTCTTGTCGCCTACACGGCAGGGAAAAGCTTTTCCACTCTGTCTAGGAAGGAGAAAGTGTGCCAGCACAGCAAATGCCTCCCGGACTTTCCCTGCAATTCAGCAAGTGCTTTGCAGCTTGAAATTGGAAGGAAAGCCTCAGATTTAGCAGCCAGAGCTTCAGGAGGAGCAGCAGCGAGCACAGCATCGCTTTTGCAGCAGCTCCTTCCATGTGCATGTTTTTGGGAGTGGAAAGGCTTGCAGAGTGTTAAAGTAGCTTTTTCTCTCCGCTGGAAAGCTGCACGCTCAGTGCCAGTCTTCTGCAGCTTCTTTCTTCACGTTTCAGCAGCTAGCACGCTCTCCGTGTGCTGGAGAAGCGGCAGAGGCTTCCTTGCCGGAGAAGCGGCACCTTCGCCGGCAGAGAGCATCCTGCCGGCCGCGGTGCGCTCCGGAGCGGGGGCTTGTGCCGAAAGAGGCCGGCAACAGGCGCTTACCTTCGGACAGCTCCGGATCGCCGTCTAATGCGTCTCTTGTCGCCTACACGGCAGGGAAAAGCTTTTCCACTCTGTCTAGGAAGGAGAAAGTGTGCCAGCACAGCAAATGCCTCCCGGACTTTCCCTGCAATTCAGCAAGTGCTTTGCAGCTTGAAATTGGAAGGAAAGCCTCCGATTTAGCAGCCAGAGCTTCAGGAGGAGCAGCAGCGAGCACAGCATCGCTTTTGCAGCAGCTCCTTCCATGTGCATGTGTTTGGGAGTGGAAAGGCTTGCAGAGTGTTAAAGTAGCTTTTTCTCTCCGCTGGAAAGCTGCACGCTCAGTGCCAGTGTTCTGCAGCTTCTTTCTTCACGTTTCAGCAGCTAGCACGCTCTCCGTGTGCTGGAGAAGCGGCAGAGGCTTCCTTGCCGGAGAAGCGGCACCTTCGCCGGCAGAGAGCATCCTGCCGGCCGCGGTGCGCTCCGGAGCGGGGGCTTGTGCCGAAAGAGGCCGGCAACAGGCGCTTACCTTCGGACAGCTCCGGATCGCCGTCTAATGCGTCTCTTGTCGCCTACACGGCAGGGAAAAGCTTTTCCACTCTGTCTAGGAAGGAGAAAGTGTGCCAGCACAGCAAATGCCTCCCGGACTTTCCCTGGAATTCAGCAAGTGCTTTGCAGCTTGAAATTGGAAGGAAAGCCTCAGATTTAGCAGCCAGAGCTTCAGGAGGAGCAGCAGCGAGCACAGCATCGCTTTTGCAGCAGCTCCTTCCATGTGCATGTTTTCGCGAGTGGAAAGGCTTGCAGAGTGTTCAAGTAGCTTTTTCTCTCCGCTGGAAAGCTGCACGCTCAGTGCCAGTCTTCTGCAGCTTCTTTCTTCACGTTTCAGCAGCTAGCACGCTCTCCGTGTGCTGGAGAAGCGGCAGAGGCTTCCTTGCCGGAGAAGCGGCACCTTCGCCGGCAGAGAGCATCCTGCCGGCCGCGGTGCGCTCCGGAGCGGGGGCTTGTGCCGAAAGAGGCCGGCAACAGGCGCTTACCTTCGGACAGCTCCGGATCGCCGTCTAATGCGTCTCTTGTCGCCTACACGGCAGGGAAAAGCTTTTCCACTCTGTCTAGGAAGGAGAAAGTGTGCCAGCACAGCAAATGCCTCCCGGACTTTCCCTGCAATTCAGCAAGTGCTTTGCAGCTTGAAATTGGAAGGAAAGCCTCAGATTTAGCAGCCAGAGCTTCAGGAGGAGCAGCAGCGAGCACAGCATCGGTTTTGCAGCAGCTCCTTCCAAGTGCATGTTTTTGGGAGTGGAAAGGCTTGCAGAGTGTTAAAGTAGCTTTTTCTCTCCGCTGGAAAGCTGCACGCTCAGTGCCAGTGTTCTGCAGCTTCTTTCTTCACGTTTCAGCAGCTAGCACGCTCTCCGTGTGCTGGAGAAGCGGCAGAGGCTTCCTTGCCGGAGAAGCGGCACCTTCGCCGGCAGAGAGCATCCTGCCGGCCGCGGTGCGCTCCGGAGCGGGGGCTTGTGCCGAAAGAGGCCGGCAACAGGCGCTTACCTTCGGACAGCTCCGGATCGCCGTCTAATGCGTCTCTTGTCGCCTACACGGCAGGGAAAAGCTTTTCCACTCTGTCTAGGAAGGAGAAAGTGTGCCAGCACAGCAAATGCCTCCCGGACTTTCCCTGGAATTCAACAAGTGCTTTGCAGCTTGAAATTGGAAGGAAAGCCTCAGATTTAGCAGCCAGAGCTTCAGGAGGAGCAGCAGCGAGCACAGCATCGGTTTTGCAGCAGCTCCTTCCATGTGCATGTTTTTGGGAGTGGAAAGGCTTGCAGAGTGTTAAAGTAGCTTTTTCTCTCCGCTGGAAAGCTGCACGCTCAGTGCCAGTGTTCTGCAGCTTCTTTCTTCACGTTTCAGCAGCTTGCACGCTCTCCGTGTGCTGGAGAAGCGGCAGAGGCTTCCTTGCCGGAGAAGCGGCACCTTCGCCGGCAGAGAGCATCCTGCCGGCCGCGGTGCGCTCCGGAGCGGGGGCTTGTGCCGAAAGAGGCCGGCAACAGGCGCTTACCTTCGGACAGCTCCGGATCGCCGTCTAATGCGTCTCTTGTCGCCTACACGGCAGGGAAAAGCTTTTCCACTCTGTCTAGGAAGGAGAAAGTGTGCCAGCACAGCAAATGCCTCCCGGACTTTCCCTGCAATTCAGCAAGTGCTTTGCAGCTTGAAATTGGAAGGAAAGCCTCCGATTTAGCAGCCAGAGCTTCAGGAGGAGCAGCAGCGAGCACAGCATCGCTTTTGCAGCAGCTCCTTCCATGTGCATGTTTTTGGGAGTGGAAAGGCTTGCAGAGTGTTAAAGTAGCTTTTTCTCTCCGCTGGAAAGCTGCACGCTCAGTGCCAGTCTTCTGCAGCTTCTTTCTTCACGTTTCAGCAGCTAGCACGCTCTCCGTGTGCTGGAGAAGCGGCAGAGGCTTCCTTGCCGGAGAAGCGGCACCTTCGCCGGCAGAGAGCATCCTGCCGGCCGCGGTGCGCTCCGGAGCGGGGGCTTGTGCCGAAAGAGGCCGGCAACAGGCGCTTACCTTCGGACAGCTCCGGATCGCCGTCTAATGCGTCTCTTGTCGCCTACACGGCAGGGAAAAGCTTTTCCACTCTGTCTAGGAAGGAGAAAGTGTGCCAGCACAGCAAATGCCTCCCGGACTTTCCCTGGAATTCAGCAAGTGCTTTGCAGCTTGAAATTGGAAGGAAAGCCTCAGATTTAGCAGCCAGAGCTTCAGGAGGAGCAGCAGCGAGCACAGCATCGGTTTTGCAGCAGCTCCTTCCATGTGCATGTTTTTGGGAGTGGAAAGGCTTGCAGAGTGTTCAAGTAGCTTTTTCTCTCCGCTGGAAAGCTGCACGCTCAGTGCCAGTCTTCTGCAGCTTCTTTCTTCACGTTTCAGCAGCTAGCACGCTCTCCGTGTGCTGGAGAAGCGGCAGAGGCTTCCTTGCCGGAGAAGCGGCACCTTCGCCGGCAGAGAGCATCCTGCCGGCCGCGGTGCGCTCCGGAGCGGGGGCTTGTGCCGAAAGAGGCCGGCAACAGGCGCTTACCTTCGGACAGCTCCGGATCGCCGTGTAATGCGCCTCTTGTCGCCTACACGGCAGGGAAAAGCTTTTCCACTCTGTCTAGGAAGGAGAAAGTGTGCCAGCACAGCAAATGCCTCCCGGACTTTCCCTGCAATTCAGCAAGTGCTTTGCAGCTTGAAATTGGAAGGAAAGCCTCAGATTTAGCAGCCAGAGCTTCAGGAGGAGCAGCAGCGAGCACAGCATCGCTTTTGCAGCAGCTCCTTCCATGTGCATGTTTTTGGGAGTGGAAAGGCTTGCAGAGTGTTAAAGTAGCTTTTTCTCTCCGCTGGAAAGCTGCACGCTCAGTGCCAGTCTTCTGCAGCTTCTTTCTTCACGTTTCAGCAGCTTGCACGCTCTCCGTGTGCTGGAGAAGCGGCAGAGGCTTCCTTGCCGGAGAAGCGGCACCTTCGCCGGCAGAGAGCATCCTGCCGGCCGCGGTGCGCTCCGGAGCGGGGGCTTGTGCCGAAAGAGGCCGGCAACAGGCGCTTACCTTCGGACAGCTCCGGATCGCCGTCTAATGCGTCTCTTGTCGCCTACACGGCAGGGAAAAGCTTTTCCACTCTGTCTAGGAAGGAGAAAGTGTGCCAGCACAGCAAATGCCTCCCGGACTTTCCCTGCAATTCAGCAAGTGCTTTGCAGCTTGAAATTGGAAGGAAAGCCTCCGATTTAGCAGCCAGAGCTTCAGGAGGAGCAGCAGCGAGCACAGCATCGCTTTTGCAGCAGCTCCTTCCATGTGCATGTGTTTGGGAGTGGAAAGGCTTGCAGAGTGTTAAAGTAGCTTTTTCTCTCCGCTGGAAAGCTGCACGCTCAGTGCCAGTCTTCTGCAGCTTCTTTCTTCACGTTTCAGCAGCTAGCACGCTCTCCGTGTGCTGGAGAAGCGGCAGAGGCTTCCTTGCCGGAGAAGCGGCACCTTCGCCGGCAGAGAGCATCCTGCCGGCCGCGGTGCGCTCCGGAGCGGGGGCTTGTGCCGAAAGAGGCCGGCAACAGGCGCTTACCTTCGGACAGCTCCGGATCGCCGTCTAATGCGTCTCTTGTCGCCTACACGGCAGGGAAAAGCTTTTCCACTCTGTCTAGGAAGGAGAAAGTGTGCCAGCACAGCAAATGCCTCCCGGACTTTCCCTGGAATTCAGCAAGTGCTTTGCAGCTTGAAATTGGAAGGAAAGCCTCAGATTTAGCAGCCAGAGCTTCAGGAGGAGCAGCAGCGAGCACAGCATCGGTTTTGCAGCAGCTCCTTCCATGTGCATGTTTTCGCGAGTGGAAAGGCTTGCAGAGTGTTCAAGTAGCTTTTTCTCTCCGCTGGAAAGCTGCACGCTCAGTGCCAGTCTTCTGCAGCTTCTTTCTTCACGTTTCAGCAGCTAGCACGCTCTCCGTGTGCTGGAGAAGCGGCAGAGGCTTCCTTGCCGGAGAAGCGGCACCTTCGCCGGCAGAGAGCATCCTGCCGGCCGCGGTGCGCTCCGGAGCGGGGGCTTGTGCCGAAAGAGGCCGGCAACAGGCGCTTACCTTCGGACAGCTCCGGATCGCCGTCTAATGCGTCTCTTGTCGCCTACACGGCAGGGAAAAGCTTTTCCACTCTGTCTAGGAAGGAGAAAGTGTGCCAGCACAGCAAATGCCTCCCGGACTTTCCCTGCAATTCAGCAAGTGCTTTGCAGCTTGAAATTGGAAGGAAAGCCTCAGATTTAGCAGCCAGAGCTTCAGGAGGAGCAGCAGCGAGCACAGCATCGGTTTTGCAGCAGCTCCTTCCAAGTGCATGTTTTTGGGAGTGGAAAGGCTTGCAGAGTGTTAAAGTAGCTTTTTCTCTCCGCTGGAAAGCTGCACGCTCAGTGCCAGTCTTCTGCAGCTTCTTTCTTCACGTTTCAGCAGCTAGCACGCTCTCCGTGTGCTGGAGAAGCGGCAGAGGCTTCCTTGCCGGAGAAGCGGCACCTTCGCCGGCAGAGAGCATCCTGCCGGCCGCGGTGCGCTCCGGAGCGGGGGCTTGTGCCGAAAGAGGCCGGCAACAGGCGCTTACCTTCGGACAGCTCCGGATCGCCGTCTAATGCGTCTCTTGTCGCCTACACGGCAGGGAAAAGCTTTTCCACTCTGTCTAGGAAGGAGAAAGTGTGCCAGCACAGCAAATGCCTCCCGGACTTTCCCTGGAATTCAGCAAGTGCTTTGCAGCTTGAAATTGGAAGGAAAGCCTCAGATTTAGCAGCCAGAGCTTCAGGAGGAGCAGCAGCGAGCACAGCATCGGTTTTGCAGCAGCTCCTTCCATGTGCATGTTTTTGGGAGTGGAAAGGCTTGCAGAGTGTTCAAGTAGCTTTTTCTCTCCGCTGGAAAGCTGCACGCTCAGTGCCAGTCTTCTGCAGCTTCTTTCTTCACGTTTCAGCAGCTAGCACGCTCTCCGTGTGCTGGAGAAGCGGCAGAGGCTTCCTTGCCGGAGAAGCGGCACCTTCGCCGGCAGAGAGCATCCTGCCGGCCGCGGTGCGCTCCGGAGCGGGGGCTTGTGCCGAAAGAGGCCGGCAACAGGCGCTTACCTTCGGACAGCTCCGGATCGCCGTGTAATGCGCCTCTTGTCGCCTACACGGCAGGGAAAAGCTTTTCCACTCTGTCTAGGAAGGAGAAAGTGTGCCAGCACAGCAAATGCCTCCCGGACTTTCCCTGCAATTCAGCAAGTGCTTTGCAGCTTGAAATTGGAAGGAAAGCCTCAGATTTAGCAGCCAGAGCTTCAGGAGGAGCAGCAGCGAGCACAGCATCGGTTTTGCAGCAGCTCCTTCCATGTGCATGTTTTTGGGAGTGGAAAGGCTTGCAGAGTGTTAAAGTAGCTTTTTCTCTCCGCTGGAAAGCTGCACGCTCAGTGCCAGTCTTCTGCAGCTTCTTTCTTCACGTTTCAGCAGCTAGCACGCTCTCCGTGTGCTGGAGAAGCGGCAGAGGCTTCCTTGCCGGAGAAGCGGCACCTTCGCCGGCAGAGAGCATCCTGCCGGCCGCGGTGCGCTCCGGAGCGGGGGCTTGTGCCGAAAGAGGCCGGCAACAGGCGCTTACCTTCGGACAGCTCCGGATCGCCGTCTAATGCGTCTCTTGTCGCCTACACGGCAGGGAAAAGCTTTTCCACTCTGTCTAGGAAGGAGAAAGTGTGCCAGCACAGCAAATGCCTCCCGGACTTTCCCTGCAATTCAGCAAGTGCTTTGCAGCTTGAAATTGGAAGGAAAGCCTCAGATTTAGCAGCCAGAGCTTCAGGAGGAGCAGCAGCGAGCACAGCATCGGTTTTGCAGCAGCTCCTTCCATGTGCATGTTTTTGGGAGTGGAAAGGCTTGCAGAGTGTTAAAGTAGCTTTTTCTCTCCGCTGGAAAGCTGCACGCTCAGTGCCAGTCTTCTGCAGCTTCTTTCTTCACGTTTCAGCAGCTAGCACGCTCTCCGTGTGCTGGAGAAGCGGCAGAGGCTTCCTTGCCGGAGAAGCGGCACCTTCGCCGGCAGAGAGCATCCTGCCGGCCGCGGTGCGCTCCGGAGCGGGGGCTTGTGCCGAAAGAGGCCGGCAACAGGCGCTTACCTTCGGACAGCTCCGGATCGCCGTGTAATGCGCCTCTTGTCGCCTACACGGCAGGGAAAAGCTTTTCCACTCTGTCTAGGAAGGAGAAAGTGTGCCAGCACAGCAAATGCCTCCCGGACTTTCCCTGCAATTCAGCAAGTGCTTTGCAGCTTGAAATTGGAAGGAAAGCCTCAGATTTAGCAGCCAGAGCTTCAGGAGGAGCAGCAGCGAGCACAGCATCGGTTTTGCAGCAGCTCCTTCCATGTGCATGTTTTTGGGAGTGGAAAGGCTTGCAGAGTGTTAAAGTAGCTTTTTCTCTCCGCTGGAAAGCTGCACGCTCAGTGCCAGTCTTCTGCAGCTTCTTTCTTCACGTTTCAGCAGCTAGCACGCTCTCCGTGTGCTGGAGAAGCGGCAGAGGCTTCCTTGCCGGAGAAGCGGCACCTTCGCCGGCAGAGAGCATCCTGCCGGCCGCGGTGCGCTCCGGAGCGGGGGCTTGTGCCGAAAGAGGCCGGCAACAGGCGCTTACCTTCGGACAGCTCCGGATCGCCGTCTAATGCGTCTCTTGTCGCCTACACGGCAGGGAAAAGCTTTTCCACTCTGTCTAGGAAGGAGAAAGTGTGCCAGCACAGCAAATGCCTCCCGGACTTTCCCTGCAATTCAGCAAGTGCTTTGCAGCTTGAAATTGGAAGGAAAGCCTCAGATTTAGCAGCCAGAGCTTCAGGAGGAGCAGCAGCGAGCACAGCATCGGTTTTGCAGCAGCTCCTTCCATGTGCATGTTTTTGGGAGTGGAAAGGCTTGCAGAGTGTTAAAGTAGCTTTTTCTCTCCGCTGGAAAGCTGCACGCTCAGTGCCAGTCTTCTGCAGCTTCTTTCTTCACGTTTCAGCAGCTAGCACGCTCTCCGTGTGCTGGAGAAGCGGCAGAGGCTTCCTTGCCGGAGAAGCGGCACCTTCGCCGGCAGAGAGCATCCTGCCGGCCGCGGTGCGCTCCGGAGCGGGGGCTTGTGCCGAAAGAGGCCGGCAACAGGCGCTTACCTTCGGACAGCTCCGGATCGCCGTCTAATGCGTCTCTTGTCGCCTACACGGCAGGGAAAAGCTTTTCCACTCTGTCTAGGAAGGAGAAAGTGTGCCAGCACAGCAAATGCCTCCCGGACTTTCCCTGCAATTCAGCAAGTGCTTTGCAGCTTGAAATTGGAAGGAAAGCCTCAGATTTAGCAGCCAGAGCTTCAGGAGGAGCAGCAGCGAGCACAGCATCGGTTTTGCAGCAGCTCCTTCCATGTGCATGTTTTTGGGAGTGGAAAGGCTTGCAGAGTGTTAAAGTAGCTTTTTCTCTCCGCTGGAAAGCTGCACGCTCAGTGCCAGTCTTCTGCAGCTTCTTTCTTCACGTTTCAGCAGCTAGCACGCTCTCCGTGTGCTGGAGAAGCGGCAGAGGCTTCCTTGCCGGAGAAGCGGCACCTTCGCCGGCAGAGAGCATCCTGCCGGCCGCGGTGCGCTCCGGAGCGGGGGCTTGTGCCGAAAGAGGCCGGCAACAGGCGCTTACCTTCGGACAGCTCCGGATCGCCGTCTAATGCGTCTCTTGTCGCCTACACGGCAGGGAAAAGCTTTTCCACTCTGTCTAGGAAGGAGAAAGTGTGCCAGCACAGCAAATGCCTCCCGGACTTTCCCTGCAATTCAGCAAGTGCTTTGCAGCTTGAAATTGGAAGGAAAGCCTCAGATTTAGCAGCCAGAGCTTCAGGAGGAGCAGCAGCGAGCACAGCATCGGTTTTGCAGCAGCTCCTTCCAAGTGCATGTTTTTGGGAGTGGAAAGGCTTGCAGAGTGTTAAAGTAGCTTTTTCTCTCCGCTGGAAAGCTGCACGCTCAGTGCCAGTGTTCTGCAGCTTCTTTCTTCACGTTTCAGCAGCTAGCACGCTCTCCGTGTGCTGGAGAAGCGGCAGAGGCTTCCTTGCCGGAGAAGCGGCACCTTCGCCGGCAGAGAGCATCCTGCCGGCCGCGGTGCGCTCCGGAGCGGGGGCTTGTGCCGAAAGAGGCCGGCAACAGGCGCTTACCTTCGGACAGCTCCGGATCGCCGTCTAATGCGTCTCTTGTCGCCTACACGGCAGGGAAAAGCTTTTCCACTCTGTCTAGGAAGGAGAAAGTGTGCCAGCACAGCAAATGCCTCCCGGACTTTCCCTGCAATTCAGCAAGTGCTTTGCAGCTTGAAATTGGAAGGAAAGCCTCAGATTTAGCAGCCAGAGCTTCAGGAAGAAGCAGCAGCGAGCACAGCATCGGTTTTGCAGCAGCTCCTTCCAAGTGCATGTTTTTGGGAGTGGAAAGGCTTGCAGAGTGTTAAAGTAGCTTTTTCTCTCCGCTGGAAAGCTGCACGCTCAGTGCCAGTCTTCTGCAGCTTCTTTCTTCACGTTTCAGCAGCTAGCACGCTCTCCGTGTGCTGGAGAAGCGGCAGAGGCTTCCTTGCCGGAGAAGCGGCACCTTCGCCGGCAGAGAGCATCCTGCCGGCCGCGGTGCGCTCCGGAGCGGGGGCTTGTGCCGAAAGAGGCCGGCAACAGGCGCTTACCTTCGGACAGCTCCGGATCGCCGTGTAATGCGCCTCTTGTCGCCTACACGGCAGGGAAAAGCTTTTCCACTCTGTCTAGGAAGGAGAAAGTGTGCCAGCACAGCAAATGCCTCCCGGACTTTCCCTGCAATTCAGCAAGTGCTTTGCAGCTTGAAATTGGAAGGAAAGCCTCAGATTTAGCAGCCAGAGCTTCAGGAGGAGCAGCAGCGAGCACAGCATCGCTTTTGCAGCAGCTCCTTCCATGTGCATGTTTTTGGGAGTGGAAAGGCTTGCAGAGTGTTAAAGTAGCTTTTTCTCTCCGCTGGAAAGCTGCACGCTCAGTGCCAGTCTTCTGCAGCTTCTTTCTTCACGTTTCAGCAGCTTGCACGCTCTCCGTGTGCTGGAGAAGCGGCAGAGGCTTCCTTGCCGGAGAAGCGGCACCTTCGCCGGCAGAGAGCATCCTGCCGGCCGCGGTGCGCTCCGGAGCGGGGGCTTGTGCCGAAAGAGGCCGGCAACAGGCGCTTACCTTCGGACAGCTCCGGATCGCCGTCTAATGCGTCTCTTGTCGCCTACACGGCAGGGAAAAGCTTTTCCACTCTGTCTAGGAAGGAGAAAGTGTGCCAGCACAGCAAATGCCTCCCGGACTTTCCCTGCAATTCAGCAAGTGCTTTGCAGCTTGAAATTGGAAGGAAAGCCTCCGATTTAGCAGCCAGAGCTTCAGGAGGAGCAGCAGCGAGCACAGCATCGCTTTTGCAGCAGCTCCTTCCATGTGCATGTGTTTGGGAGTGGAAAGGCTTGCAGAGTGTTAAAGTAGCTTTTTCTCTCCGCTGGAAAGCTGCACGCTCAGTGCCAGTGTTCTGCAGCTTCTTTCTTCACGTTTCAGCAGCTAGCACGCTCTCCGTGTGCTGGAGAAGCGGCAGAGGCTTCCTTGCCGGAGAAGCGGCACCTTCGCCGGCAGAGAGCATCCTGCCGGCCGCGGTGCGCTCCGGAGCGGGGGCTTGTGCCGAAAGAGGCCGGCAACAGGCGCTTACCTTCGGACAGCTCCGGATCGCCGTCTAATGCGTCTCTTGTCGCCTACACGGCAGGGAAAAGCTTTTCCACTCTGTCTAGGAAGGAGAAAGTGTGCCAGCACAGCAAATGCCTCCCGGACTTTCCCTGCAATTCAGCAAGTGCTTTGCAGCTTGAAATTGGAAGGAAAGCCTCAGATTTAGCAGCCAGAGCTTCAGGAGGAGCAGCAGCGAGCACAGCATCGGTTTTGCAGCAGCTCCTTCCATGTGCATGTTTTCGCGAGTGGAAAGGCTTGCAGAGTGTTCAAGTAGCTTTTTCTCTCCGCTGGAAAGCTGCACGCTCAGTGCCAGTCTTCTGCAGCTTCTTTCTTCACGTTTCAGCAGCTAGCACGCTCTCCGTGTGCTGGAGAAGCGGCAGAGGCTTCCTTGCCGGAGAAGCGGCACCTTCGCCGGCAGAGAGCATCCTGCCGGCCGCGGTGCGCTCCGGAGCGGGGGCTTGTGCCGAAAGAGGCCGGCAACAGGCGCTTACCTTCGGACAGCTCCGGATCGCCGTCTAATGCGTCTCTTGTCGCCTACACGGCAGGGAAAAGCTTTTCCACTCTGTCTAGGAAGGAGAAAGTGTGCCAGCACAGCAAATGCCTCCCGGACTTTCCCTGCAATTCAGCAAGTGCTTTGCAGCTTGAAATTGGAAGGAAAGCCTCAGATTTAGCAGCCAGAGCTTCAGGAGGAGCAGCAGCGAGCACAGCATCGGTTTTGCAGCAGCTCCTTCCAAGTGCATGTTTTTGGGAGTGGAAAGGCTTGCAGAGTGTTAAAGTAGCTTTTTCTCTCCGCTGGAAAGCTGCACGCTCAGTGCCAGTGTTCTGCAGCTTCTTTCTTCACGTTTCAGCAGCTAGCACGCTCTCCGTGTGCAGGAGAAGCGGCAGAGGCTTCCTTGCCGGAGAAGCGGCACCTTCGCCGGCAGAGAGCATCCTGCCGGCCGCGGTGCGCTCCGGAGCGGGGGCTTGTGCCGAAAGAGGCCGGCAACAGGCGCTTACCTTCGGACAGCTCCGGATCGCCGTCTAATGCGTCTCTTGTCGCCTACACGGCAGGGAAAAGCTTTTCCACTCTGTCTAGGAAGGAGAAAGTGTGCCAGCACAGCAAATGCCTCCCGGACTTTCCCTGGAATTCAACAAGTGCTTTGCAGCTTGAAATTGGAAGGAAAGCCTCAGATTTAGCAGCCAGAGCTTCAGGAGGAGCAGCAGCGAGCACAGCATCGGTTTTGCAGCAGCTCCTTCCATGTGCATGTTTTTGGGAGTGGAAAGGCTTGCAGAGTGTTAAAGTAGCTTTTTCTCTCCGCTGGAAAGCTGCACGCTCAGTGCCAGTGTTCTGCAGCTTCTTTCTTCACGTTTCAGCAGCTTGCACGCTCTCCGTGTGCTGGAGAAGCGGCAGAGGCTTCCTTGCCGGAGAAGCGGCACCTTCGCCGGCAGAGAGCATCCTGCCGGCCGCGGTGCGCTCCGGAGCGGGGGCTTGTGCCGAAAGAGGCCGGCAACAGGCGCTTACCTTCGGACAGCTCCGGATCGCCGTCTAATGCGTCTCTTGTCGCCTACACGGCAGGGAAAAGCTTTTCCACTCTGTCTAGGAAGGAGAAAGTGTGCCAGCACAGCAAATGCCTCCCGGACTTTCCCTGCAATTCAGCAAGTGCTTTGCAGCTTGAAATTGGAAGGAAAGCCTCCGATTTAGCAGCCAGAGCTTCAGGAGGAGCAGCAGCGAGCACAGCATCGCTTTTGCAGCAGCTCCTTCCATGTGCATGTTTTTGGGAGTGGAAAGGCTTGCAGAGTGTTAAAGTAGCTTTTTCTCTCCGCTGGAAAGCTGCACGCTCAGTGCCAGTGTTCTGCAGCTTCTTTCTTCACGTTTCAGCAGCTAGCACGCTCTCCGTGTGCTGGAGAAGCGGCAGAGGCTTCCTTGCCGGAGAAGCGGCACCTTCGCCGGCAGAGAGCATCCTGCCGGCCGCGGTGCGCTCCGGAGCGGGGGCTTGTGCCGAAAGAGGCCGGCAACAGGCGCTTACCTTCGGACAGCTCCGGATCGCCGTCTAATGCGTCTCTTGTCGCCTACACGGCAGGGAAAAGCTTTTCCACTCTGTCTAGGAAGGAGAAAGTGTGCCAGCACAGCAAATGCCTCCCGGACTTTCCCTGGAATTCAGCAAGTGCTTTGCAGCTTGAAATTGGAAGGAAAGCCTCAGATTTAGCAGCCAGAGCTTCAGGAGGAGCAGCAGCGAGCACAGCATCGGTTTTGCAGCAGCTCCTTCCATGTGCATGTTTTTGGGAGTGGAAAGGCTTGCAGAGTGTTCAAGTAGCTTTTTCTCTCCGCTGGAAAGCTGCACGCTCAGTGCCAGTCTTCTGCAGCTTCTTTCTTCACGTTTCAGCAGCTAGCACGCTCTCCGTGTGCTGGAGAAGCGGCAGAGGCTTCCTTGCCGGAGAAGCGGCACCTTCGCCGGCAGAGAGCATCCTGCCGGCCGCGGTGCGCTCCGGAGCGGGGGCTTGTGCCGAAAGAGGCCGGCAACAGGCGCTTACCTTCGGACAGCTCCGGATCGCCGTCTAATGCGTCTCTTGTCGCCTACACGGCAGGGAAAAGCTTTTCCACTCTGTCTAGGAAGGAGAAAGTGTGCCAGCACAGCAAATGCCTCCCGGACTTTCCCTGCAATTCAGCAAGTGCTTTGCAGCTTGAAATTGGAAGGAAAGCCTCAGATTTAGCAGCCAGAGCTTCAGGAGGAGCAGCAGCGAGCACAGCATCGGTTTTGCAGCAGCTCCTTCCATGTGCATGTTTTTGGGAGTGGAAAGGCTTGCAGAGTGTTAAAGTAGCTTTTTCTCTCCGCTGGAAAGCTGCACGCTGAGTGCCAGTCTTCTGCAGCTTCTTTCTTCACGTTTCAGCAGCTAGCACGCTCTCCGTGTGCTGGAGAAGCGGCAGAGGCTTCCTTGCCGGAGAAGCGGCACCTTCGCCGGCAGAGAGCATCCTGCCGGCCGCGGTGCGCTCCGGAGCGGGGGCTTGTGCCGAAAGAGGCCGGCAACAGGCGCTTACCTTCGGACAGCTCCGGATCGCCGTGTAATGCGCCTCTTGTCGCCTACACGGCAGGGAAAAGCTTTTCCACTCTGTCTAGGAAGGAGAAAGTGTGCCAGCACAGCAAATGCCTCCCGGACTTTCCCTGCAATTCAGCAAGTGCTTTGCAGCTTGAAATTGGAAGGAAAGCCTCAGATTTAGCAGCCAGAGCTTCAGGAGGAGCAGCAGCGAGCACAGCATCGGTTTTGCAGCAGCTCCTTCCATGTGCATGTTTTTGGGAGTGGAAAGGCTTGCAGAGTGTTAAAGTAGCTTTTTCTCTCCGCTGGAAAGCTGCACGCTCAGTGCCAGTCTTCTGCAGCTTCTTTCTTCACGTTTCAGCAGCTAGCACGCTCTCCGTGTGCTGGAGAAGCGGCAGAGGCTTCCTTGCCGGAGAAGCGGCACCTTCGCCGGCAGAGAGCATCCTGCCGGCCGCGGTGCGCTCCGGAGCGGGGGCTTGTGCCGAAAGAGGCCGGCAACAGGCGCTTACCTTCGGACAGCTCCGGATCGCCGTGTAATGCGCCTCTTGTCGCCTACACGGCAGGGAAAAGCTTTTCCACTCTGTCTAGGAAGGAGAAAGTGTGCCAGCACAGCAAATGCCTCCCGGACTTTCCCTGCAATTCAGCAAGTGCTTTGCAGCTTGAAATTGGAAGGAAAGCCTCAGATTTAGCAGCCAGAGCTTCAGGAGGAGCAGCAGCGAGCACAGCATCGGTTTTGCAGCAGCTCCTTCCATGTGCATGTTTTTGGGAGTGGAAAGGCTTGCAGAGTGTTAAAGTAGCTTTTTCTCTCCGCTGGAAAGCTGCACGCTCAGTGCCAGTCTTCTGCAGCTTCTTTCTTCACGTTTCAGCAGCTAGCACGCTCTCCGTGTGCTGGAGAAGCGGCAGAGGCTTCCTTGCCGGAGAAGCGGCACCTTCGCCGGCAGAGAGCATCCTGCCGGCCGCGGTGCGCTCCGGAGCGGGGGCTTGTGCCGAAAGAGGCCGGCAACAGGCGCTTACCTTCGGACAGCTCCGGATCGCCGTCTAATGCGTCTCTTGTCGCCTACACGGCAGGGAAAAGCTTTTCCACTCTGTCTAGGAAGGAGAAAGTGTGCCAGCACAGCAAATGCCTCCCGGACTTTCCCTGCAATTCAGCAAGTGCTTTGCAGCTTGAAATTGGAAGGAAAGCCTCAGATTTAGCAGCCAGAGCTTCAGGAGGAGCAGCAGCGAGCACAGCATCGGTTTTGCAGCAGCTCCTTCCATGTGCATGTTTTTGGGAGTGGAAAGGCTTGCAGAGTGTTAAAGTAGCTTTTTCTCTCCGCTGGAAAGCTGCACGCTCAGTGCCAGTCTTCTGCAGCTTCTTTCTTCACGTTTCAGCAGCTAGCACGCTCTCCGTGTGCTGGAGAAGCGGCAGAGGCTTCCTTGCCGGAGAAGCGGCACCTTCGCCGGCAGAGAGCATCCTGCCGGCCGCGGTGCGCTCCGGAGCGGGGGCTTGTGCCGAAAGAGGCCGGCAACAGGCGCTTACCTTCGGACAGCTCCGGATCGCCGTCTAATGCGTCTCTTGTCGCCTACACGGCAGGGAAAAGCTTTTCCACTCTGTCTAGGAAGGAGAAAGTGTGCCAGCACAGCAAATGCCTCCCGGACTTTCCCTGGAATTCAGCAAGTGCTTTGCAGCTTGAAATTGGAAGGAAAGCCTCAGATTTAGCAGCCAGAGCTTCAGGAGGAGCAGCAGCGAGCACAGCATCGGTTTTGCAGCAGCTCCTTCCATGTGCATGTTTTTGGGAGTGGAAAGGCTTGCAGAGTGTTAAAGTAGCTTTTTCTCTCCGCTGGAAAGCTGCACGCTCAGTGCCAGTGTTCTGCAGCTTCTTTCTTCACGTTTCAGCAGCTAGCACGCTCTCCGTGTGCTGGAGAAGCGGCAGAGGCTTCCTTGCCGGAGAAGCGGCACCTTCGCCGGCAGAGAGCATCCTGCCGGCCGCGGTGCGCTCCGGAGCGGGGGCTTGTGCCGGAAGAGGCCGGCAACAGGCGCTTACCTTCGGACAGCTCCGGATCGCCGTCTAATGCGTCTCTTGTCGCCTACACGGCAGGGAAAAGCTTTTCCACTCTGTCTAGGAAGGAGAAAGTGTGCCAGCACAGCAAATGCCTCCCGGACTTTCCCTGCAATTCAGCAAGTGCTTTGCAGCTTGAAATTGGAAGGAAAGCCTCAGATTTAGCAGCCAGAGCTTCAGGAGGAGCAGCAGCGAGCACAGCATCGGTTTTGCAGCAGCTCCTTCCATGTGCATGTTTTTGCGAGTGGAAAGGCTTGCAGAGTGTTAAAGTAGCTTTTTCTCTCCGCTGGAAAGCTGCACGCTCAGTGCCAGTCTTCTGCAGCTTCTTTCTTCACGTTTCAGCAGCTAGCACGCTCTCCGTGTGCTGGAGAAGCGGCAGAGGCTTCCTTGCCGGAGAAGCGGCACCTTCGCCGGCAGAGAGCATCCTGCCGGCCGCGGTGCGCTCCGGAGCGGGGGCTTGTGCCGAAAGAGGCCGGCAACAGGCGCTTACCTTCGGACAGCTCCGGATGCCCGTGTAATGCGTCTCTTGTCGCCTACACGGCAGGGAAAAGCTTTTCCACTCTGTCTAGGAAGGAGAAAGTGTGCCAGCACAGCAAATGCCTCCCGGACTTTCCCTGGAATTCAGCAAGTGCTTTGCAGCTTGAAATTGGAAGGAAAGCCTCAGATTTAGCAGCCAGAGCTTCAGGAGGAGCAGCAGCGAGCACAGCATCGGTTTTGCAGCAGCTCCTTCCATGTGCATGTTTTTGCGAGTGGAAAGGCTTGCAGAGTGTTAAAGTAGCTTTTTCTCTCCGCTGGAAAGCTGCACGCTCAGTGCCAGTCTTCTGCAGCTTCTTTCTTCACGTTTCAGCAGCTAGCACGCTCTCCGTGTGCTGGAGAAGCGGCAGAGGCTTCCTTGCCGGAGAAGCGGCACCTTCGCCGGCAGAGAGCATCCTGCCGGCCGCGGTGCGCTCCGGAGCGGGGGCTTGTGCCGAAAGAGGCCGGCAACAGGCGCTTACCTTCGGACAGCTCCGGATCGCCGTCTAATGCGTCTCTTGTCGCCTACACGGCAGGGAAAAGCTTTTCCACTCTGTCTAGGAAGGAGAAAGTGTGCCAGCACAGCAAATGCCTCCCGGACTTTCCCTGGAATTCAGCAAGTGCTTTGCAGCTTGAAATTGGAAGGAAAGCCTCAGATTTAGCAGCCAGAGCTTCAGGAGGAGCAGCAGCGAGCACAGCATCGGTTTTGCAGCAGCTCCTTCCATGTGCATGTTTTTGGGAGTGGAAAGGCTTGCAGAGTGTTAAAGTAGCTTTTTCTCTCCGCTGGAAAGCTGCACGCTCAGTGCCAGTCTTCTGCAGCTTCTTTCTTCACGTTTCAGCAGCTAGCACGCTCTCCGTGTGCTGGAGAAGCGGCAGAGGCTTCCTTGCCGGAGAAGCGGCACCTTCGCCGGCAGAGAGCATCCTGCCGGCCGCGGTGCGCTCCGGAGCGGGGGCTTGTGCCGAAAGAGGCCGGCAACAGGCGCTTACCTTCGGACAGCTCCGGATCGCCGTCTAATGCGTCTCTTGTCGCCTACACGGCAGGGAAAAGCTTTTCCACTCTGTCTAGGAAGGAGAAAGTGTGCCAGCACAGCAAATGCCTCCCGGACTTTCCCTGGAATTCAGCAAGTGCTTTGCAGCTTGAAATTGGAAGGAAAGCCTCAGATTTAGCAGCCAGAGCTTCAGGAGGAGCAGCAGCGAGCACAGCATCGGTTTTGCAGCAGCTCCTTCCATGTGCATGTTTTTGGGAGTGGAAAGGCTTGAAGAGTGTTAAAGTAGCTTTTTCTCTCCGCTGGAAAGCTGCACGCTCAGTGCCAGTGTTCTGCAGCTTCTTTCTTCACGTTTCAGCAGCTAGCACGCTCTCCGTGTGCTGGAGAAGCGGCAGAGGCTTCCTTGCCGGAGAAGCGGCACCTTCGCCGGCAGAGAGCATCCTGCCGGCCGCGGTGCGCTCCGGAGCGGGGGCTTGTGCCGAAAGAGGCCGGCAACAGGCGCTTACCTTCGGACAGCTCCGGATCGCCGTCTAATGCGTCTCTTGTCGCCTACACGGCAGGGAAAAGCTTTTCCACTCTGTCTAGGAAGGAGAAAGTGTGCCAGCACAGCAAATGCCTCCCGGACTTTCCCTGGAATTCAGCAAGTGCTTTGCAGCTTGAAATTGGAAGGAAAGCCTCAGATTTAGCAGCCAGAGCTTCAGGAGGAGCAGCAGCGAGCACAGCATCGGTTTTGCAGCAGCTCCTTCCATGTGCATGTTTTTGGGAGTGGAAAGGCTTGCAGAGTGTTAAAGTAGCTTTTTCTCTCCGCTGGAAAGCTGCACGCTCAGTGCCAGTCTTCTGCAGCTTCTTTCTTCACGTTTCAGCAGCTAGCACGCTCTCCGTGTGCTGGAGAAGCGGCAGAGGCTTCCTTGCCGGAGAAGCGGCACCTTCGCCGGCAGAGAGCATCCTGCCGGCCGCGGTGCGCTCCGGAGCGGGGGCTTGTGCCGAAAGAGGCCGGCAACAGGCGCTTACCTTCGGACAGCTCCGGATCGCCGTGTAATGCGCCTCTTGTCGCCTACACGGCAGGGAAAAGCTTTTCCACTCTGTCTAGGAAGGAGAAAGTGTGCCAGCACAGCAAATGCCTCCCGGACTTTCCCTGCAATTCAGCAAGTGCTTTGCAGCTTGAAATTGGAAGGAAAGCCTCAGATTTAGCAGCCAGAGCTTCAGGAGGAGCAGCAGCGAGCACAGCATCGGTTTTGCAGCAGCTCCTTCCATGTGCATGTTTTTGGGAGTGGAAAGGCTTGCAGAGTGTTAAAGTAGCTTTTTCTCTCCGCTGGAAAGCTGCACGCTCAGTGCCAGTCTTCTGCAGCTTCTTTCTTCACGTTTCAGCAGCTAGCACGCTCTCCGTGTGCTGGAGAAGCGGCAGAGGCTTCCTTGCCGGAGAAGCGGCACCTTCGCCGGCAGAGAGCATCCTGCCGGCCGCGGTGCGCTCCGGAGCGGGGGCTTGTGCCGAAAGAGGCCGGCAACAGGCGCTTACCTTCGGACAGCTCCGGATCGCCGTCTAATGCGTCTCTTGTCGCCTACACGGCAGGGAAAAGCTTTTCCACTCTGTCTAGGAAGGAGAAAGTGTGCCAGCACAGCAAATGCCTCCCGGACTTTCCCTGCAATTCAGCAAGTGCTTTGCAGCTTGAAATTGGAAGGAAAGCCTCAGATTTAGCAGCCAGAGCTTCAGGAGGAGCAGCAGCGAGCACAGCATCGGTTTTGCAGCAGCTCCTTCCATGTGCATGTTTTTGGGAGTGGAAAGGCTTGCAGAGTGTTCAAGTAGCTTTTTCTCTCCGCTGGAAAGCTGCACGCTCAGTGCCAGTGTTCTGCAGCTTCTTTCTTCACGTTTCAGCAGCTAGCACGCTCTCCGTGTGCTGGAGAAGCGGCAGAGGCTTCCTTGCCGGAGAAGCGGCACCTTCGCCGGCAGAGAGCATCCTGCCGGCCGCGGTGCGCTCCGGAGCGGGGGCTTGTGCCGAAAGAGGCCGGCAACAGGCGCTTACCTTCGGACAGCTCCGGATCGCCGTCTAATGCGTCTCTTGTCGCCTACACGAGAGGGAAAAGCTTTTCCACTCTGTCTAGGAAGGAGAAAGTGTGCCAGCACAGCAAATGCCTCCCGGACTTTCCCTGCAATTCAGCAAGTGCTTTGCAGCTTGAAATTGGAAGGAAAGCCTCAGATTTAGCAGCCAGAGCTTCAGGAGGAGCAGCAGCGAGCACAGCATCGGTTTTGCAGCAGCTCCTTCCATGTGCATGTTTTTGGGAGTGGAAAGGCTTGCAGAGTGTTAAAGTAGCTTTTTCTCTCCGCTGGAAAGCTGCACGCTCAGTGCCAGTCTTCTGCAGCTTCTTTCTTCACGTTTCAGCAGCTAGCACGCTCTCCGTGTGCTGGAGAAGCGGCAGAGGCTTCCTTGCCGGAGAAGCGGCACCTTCGCCGGCAGAGAGCATCCTGCCGGCCGCGGTGCGCTCCGGAGCGGGGGCTTGTGCCGGAAGAGGCCGGCAACAGGCGCTTACCTTCGGACAGCTCCGGATCGCCGTCTAATGCGTCTCTTGTCGCCTACACGGCAGGGAAAAGCTTTTCCACTCTGTCTAGGAAGGAGAAAGTGTGCCAGCACAGCAAATGCCTCCCGGACTTTCCCTGGAATTCAGCAAGTGCTTTGCAGCTTGAAATTGGAAGGAAAGCCTCAGATTTAGCAGCCAGAGCTTCAGGAGGAGCAGCAGCGAGCACAGCATCGGTTTTGCAGCAGCTCCTTCCATGTGCATGTTTTTGCGAGTGGAAAGGCTTGCAGAGTGTTAAAGTAGCTTTTTCTCTCCGCTGGAAAGCTGCACGCTGAGTGCCAGTCTTCTGCAGCTTCTTTCTTCACGTTTCAGCAGCTAGCACGCTCTCCGTGTGCTGGAGAAGCGGCAGAGGCTTCCTTGCCGGAGAAGCGGCACCTTCGCCGGCAGAGAGCATCCTGCCGGCCGCGGTGCGCTCCGGAGCGGGGGCTTGTGCCGAAAGAGGCCGGCAACAGGCGCTTACCTTCGGACAGCTCCGGATGCCCGTGTAATGCGTCTCTTGTCGCCTACACGGCAGGGAAAAGCTTTTCCACTCTGTCTAGAAAGGAGAAAGTGTGCCAGCACAGCAAATGCCTCCCGGACTTTCCCTGGAATTCAGCAAGTGCTTTGCAGCTTGAAATTGGAAGGAAAGCCTCAGATTTAGCAGCCAGAGCTTCAGGAGGAGCAGCAGCGAGCACAGCATCGCTTTTGCAGCAGCTCCTTCCATGTGCATGTTTTTGGGAGTGGAAAGGCTTGCAGAGTGTTAAAGTAGCTTTTTCTCTCCGCTGGAAAGCTGCACGCTCAGTGCCAGTCTTCTGCAGCTTCTTTCTTCACGTTTCAGCAGCTAGCACGCTCTCCGTGTGCTGGAGAAGCGGCAGAGGCTTCCTTGCCGGAGAAGCGGCACCTTCGCCGGCAGAGAGCATCCTGCCGGCCGCGGTGCGCTCCGGAGCGGGGGCTTGTGCCGAAAGAGGCCGGCAACAGGCGCTTACCTTCGGACAGCTCCGGATCGCCGTCTAATGCGTCTCTTGTCGCCTACACGGCAGGGAAAAGCTTTTCCACTCTGTCTAGGAAGGAGAAAGTGTGCCAGCACAGCAAATGCCTCCCGGACTTTCCCTGCAATTCAGCAAGTGCTTTGCAGCTTGAAATTGGAAGGAAAGCCTCAGATTTAGCAGCCAGAGCTTCAGGAGGAGCAGCAGCGAGCACAGCATCGGTTTTGCAGCAGCTCCTTCCATGTGCATGTTTTTGGGAGTGGAAAGGCTTGCAGAGTGTTAAAGTAGCTTTTTCTCTCCGCTGGAAAGCTGCACGCTCAGTGCCAGTCTTCTGCAGCTTCTTTCTTCACGTTTCAGCAGCTAGCACGCTCTCCGTGTGCTGGAGAAGCGGCAGAGGCTTCCTTGCCGGAGAAGCGGCACCTTCGCCGGCAGAGAGCATCCTGCCGGCCGCGGTGCGCTCCGGAGCGGGGGCTTGTGCCGAAAGAGGCCGGCAACAGGCGCTTACCTTCGGACAGCTCCGGATCGCCGTCTAATGCGTCTCTTGTCGCCTACACGGCAGGGAAAAGCTTTTCCACTCTGTCTAGGAAGGAGAAAGTGTGCCAGCACAGCAAATGCCTCCCGGACTTTCCCTGGAATTCAGCAAGTGCTTTGCAGCTTGAAATTGGAAGGAAAGCCTCAGATTTAGCAGCCAGAGCTTCAGGAGGAGCAGCAGCGAGCACAGCATCGGTTTTGCAGCAGCTCCTTCCATGTGCATGTTTTTGGGAGTGGAAAGGCTTGCAGAGTGTTAAAGTAGCTTTTTCTCTCCGCTGGAAAGCTGCACGCTCAGTGCCAGTCTTCTGCAGCTTCTTTCTTCACGTTTCAGCAGCTAGCACGCTCTCCGTGTGCTGGAGAAGCGGCAGAGGCTTCCTTGCCGGAGAAGCGGCACCTTCGCCGGCAGAGAGCATCCTGCCGGCCGCGGTGCGCTCCGGAGCGGGGGCTTGTGCCGAAAGAGGCCGGCAACAGGCGCTTACCTTCGGACAGCTCCGGATCGCCGTGTAATGCGCCTCTTGTCGCCTACACGGCAGGGAAAAGCTTTTCCACTCTGTCTAGGAAGGAGAAAGTGTGCCAGCACAGCAAATGCCTCCCGGACTTTCCCTGGAATTCAGCAAGTGCTTTGCAGCTTGAAATTGGAAGGAAAGCCTCAGATTTAGCAGCCAGAGCTTCAGGAGGAGCAGCAGCGAGCACAGCATCGGTTTTGCAGCAGCTCCTTCCATGTGCATGTTTTTGGGAGTGGAAAGGCTTGCAGAGTGTTAAAGTAGCTTTTTCTCTCCGCTGGAAAGCTGCACGCTCAGTGCCAGTCTTCTGCAGCTTCTTTCTTCACGTTTCAGCAGCTAGCACGCTCTCCGTGTGCTGGAGAAGCGGCAGAGGCTTCCTTGCCGGAGAAGCGGCACCTTCGCCGGCAGAGAGCATCCTGCCGGCCGCGGTGCGCTCCGGAGCGGGGGCTTGTGCCGAAAGAGGCCGGCAACAGGCGCTTACCTTCGGACAGCTCCGGATCGCCGTCTAATGCGTCTCTTGTCGCCTACACGGCAGGGAAAAGCTTTTCCACTCTGTCTAGGAAGGAGAAAGTGTGCCAGCACAGCAAATGCCTCCCGGACTTTCCCTGCAATTCAGCAAGTGCTTTGCAGCTTGAAATTGGAAGGAAAGCCTCAGATTTAGCAGCCAGAGCTTCAGGAGGAGCAGCAGCGAGCACAGCATCGGTTTTGCAGCAGCTCCTTCCATGTGCATGTTTTTGGGAGTGGAAAGGCTTGCAGAGTGTTAAAGTAGCTTTTTCTCTCCGCTGGAAAGCTGCACGCTCAGTGCCAGTCTTCTGCAGCTTCTTTCTTCACGTTTCAGCAGCTAGCACGCTCTCCGTGTGCTGGAGAAGCGGCAGAGGCTTCCTTGCCGGAGAAGCGGCACCTTCGCCGGCAGAGAGCATCCTGCCGGCCGCGGTGCGCTCCGGAGCGGGGGCTTGTGCCGAAAGAGGCCGGCAACAGGCGCTTACCTTCGGACAGCTCCGGATCGCCGTCTAATGCGTCTCTTGTCGCCTACACGGCAGGGAAAAGCTTTTCCACTCTGTCTAGGAAGGAGAAAGTGTGCCAGCACAGCAAATGCCTCCCGGACTTTCCCTGCAATTCAGCAAGTGCTTTGCAGCTTGAAATTGGAAGGAAAGCCTCAGATTTAGCAGCCAGAGCTTCAGGAGGAGCAGCAGCGAGCACAGCATCGGTTTTGCAGCAGCTCCTTCCATGTGCATGTTTTTGCGAGTGGAAAGGCTTGCAGAGTGTTAAAGTAGCTTTTTCTCTCCGCTGGAAAGCTGCACGCTGAGTGCCAGTCTTCTGCAGCTTCTTTCTTCACGTTTCAGCAGCTAGCACGCTCTCCGTGTGCTGGAGAAGCGGCAGAGGCTTCCTTGCCGGAGAAGCGGCACCTTCGCCGGCAGAGAGCATCCTGCCGGCCGCGGTGCGCTCCGGAGCGGGGGCTTGTGCCGAAAGAGGCCGGCAACAGGCGCTTACCTTCGGACAGCTCCGGATGCCCGTCTAATGCGTCTCTTGTCGCCTACACGGCAGGGAAAAGCTTTTCCACTCTGTCTAGGAAGGAGAAAGTGTGCCAGCACAGCAAATGCCTCCCGGACTTTCCCTGGAATTCAGCAAGTGCTTTGCAGCTTGAAATTGGAAGGAAAGCCTCAGATTTAGCAGCCAGAGCTTCAGGAGGAGCAGCAGCGAGCACAGCATCGCTTTTGCAGCAGCTCCTTCCATGTGCATGTTTTTGGGAGTGGAAAGGCTTGCAGAGTGTTAAAGTAGCTTTTTCTCTCCGCTGGAAAGCTGCACGCTCAGTGCCAGTCTTCTGCAGCTTCTTTCTTCACGTTTAAGCAGCTAGCACGCTCTCCGTGTGCTGGAGAAGCGGCAGAGGCTTCCTTGCCGGAGAAGCGGCACCTTCGCCGGCAGAGAGCATCCTGCCGGCCGCGGTGCGCTCCGGAGCGGGGGCTTGTGCCGAAAGAGGCCGGCAACAGGCGCTTACCTTCGGACAGCTCCGGATCGCCGTCTAATGCGTCTCTTGTCGCCTACACGGCAGGGAAAAGCTTTTCCACTCTGTCTAGGAAGGAGAAAGTGTGCCAGCACAGCAAATGCCTCCCGGACTTTCCCTGCAATTCAGCAAGTGCTTTGCAGCTTGAAATTGGAAGGAAAGCCTCAGATTTAGCAGCCAGAGCTTCAGGAGGAGCAGCAGCGAGCACAGCATCGGTTTTGCAGCAGCTCCTTCCATGTGCATGTTTTTGGGAGTGGAAAGGCTTGCAGAGTGTTAAAGTAGCTTTTTCTCTCCGCTGGAAAGCTGCACGCTGAGTGCCAGTCTTCTGCAGCTTCTTTCTTCACGTTTCAGCAGCTAGCACGCTCTCCGTGTGCTGGAGAAGCGGCAGAGGCTTCCTTGCCGGAGAAGCGGCACCTTCGCCGGCAGAGAGCATCCTGCCGGCCGCGGTGCGCTCCGGAGCGGGGGCTTGTGCCGAAAGAGGCCGGCAACAGGCGCTTACCTTCGGACAGCTCCGGATCGCCGTCTAATGCGTCTCTTGTCGCCTACACGGCAGGGAAAAGCTTTTCCACTCTGTCTAGGAAGGAGAAAGTGTGCCAGCACAGCAAATGCCTCCCGGACTTTCCCTGCAATTCAGCAAGTGCTTTGCAGCTTGAAATTGGAAGGAAAGCCTCAGATTTAGCAGCCAGAGCTTCAGGAGGAGCAGCAGCGAGCACAGCATCGGTTTTGCAGCAGCTCCTTCCATGTGCATGTTTTTGCGAGTGGAAAGGCTTGCAGAGTGTTAAAGTAGCTTTTTCTCTCCGCTGGAAAGCTGCACGCTCAGTGCCAGTCTTCTGCAGCTTCTTTCTTCACGTTTCAGCAGCTAGCACGCTCTCCGTGTGCTGGAGAAGCGGCAGAGGCTTCCTTGCCGGAGAAGCGGCACCTTCGCCGGCAGAGAGCATCCTGCCGGCCGCGGTGCGCTCCGGAGCGGGGGCTTGTGCCGAAAGAGGCCGGCAACAGGCGCTTACCTTCGGACAGCTCCGGATCGCCGTCTAATGCGTCTCTTGTCGCCTACACGGCAGGGAAAAGCTTTTCCACTCTGTCTAGGAAGGAGAAAGTGTGCCAGCACAGCAAATGCCTCCCGGACTTTCCCTGCAATTCAGCAAGTGCTTTGCAGCTTGAAATTGGAAGGAAAGCCTCAGATTTAGCAGCCAGAGCTTCAGGAGGAGCAGCAGCGAGCACAGCATCGGTTTTGCAGCAGCTCCTTCCATGTGCATGTTTTTGCGAGTGGAAAGGCTTGCAGAGTGTTAAAGTAGCTTTTTCTCTCCGCTGGAAAGCTGCACGCTCAGTGCCAGTCTTCTGCAGCTTCTTTCTTCACGTTTCAGCAGCTAGCACGCTCTCCGTGTGCTGGAGAAGCGGCAGAGGCTTCCTTGCCGGAGAAGCGGCACCTTCGCCGGCAGAGAGCATCCTGCCGGCCGCGGTGCGCTCCGGAGCGGGGGCTTGTGCCGAAAGAGGCCGGCAACAGGCGCTTACCTTCGGACAGCTCCGGATCGCCGTCTAATGCGTCTCTTGTCGCCTACACGGCAGGGAAAAGCTTTTCCACTCTGTCTAGGAAGGAGAAAGTGTGCCAGCACAGCAAATGCCTCCCGGACTTTCCCTGGAATTCAGCAAGTGCTTTGCAGCTTGAAATTGGAAGGAAAGCCTCAGATTTAGCAGCCAGAGCTTCAGGAGGAGCAGCAGCGAGCACCGCATCGGTTTTGCAGCAGCTCCTTCCATGTGCATGTTTTTGGGAGTGGAAAGGCTTGCAGAGTGTTCAAGTAGCTTTTTCTCTCCGCTGGAAAGCTGCACGCTCAGTGCCAGTGTTCTGCAGCTTCTTTCTTCACGTTTCAGCAGCTAGCACGCTCTCCGTGTGCTGGAGAAGCGGCAGAGGCTTCCTTGCCGGAGAAGCGGCACCTTCGCCGGCAGAGAGCATCCTGCCGGCCGCGGTGCGCTCCGGAGCGGGGGCTTGTGCCGAAAGAGGCCGGCAACAGGCGCTTACCTTCGGACAGCTCCGGATCGCCGTCTAATGCGTCTCTTGTCGCCTACACGGCAGGGAAAAGCTTTTCCACTCTGTCTAGGAAGGAGAAAGTGTGCCAGCACAGCAAATGCCTCCCGGACTTTCCCTGGAATTCAGCAAGTGCTTTGCAGCTTGAAATTGGAAGGAAAGCCTCAGATTTAGCAGCCAGAGCTTCAGGAGGAGCAGCAGCGAGCACAGCATCGGTTTTGCAGCAGCTCCTTCCATGTGCATGTTTTTGGGAGTGGAAAGGCTTGCAGAGTGTTAAAGTAGCTTTTTCTCTCCGCTGGAAAGCTGCACGCTCAGTGCCAGTCTTCTGCAGCTTCTTTCTTCACGTTTCAGCAGCTAGCACGCTCTCCGTGTGCTGGAGAAGCGGCAGAGGCTTCCTTGCCGGAGAAGCGGCACCTTCGCCGGCAGAGAGCATCCAGCCGGCCGCGGTGCGCTCCGGAGCGGGGGCTTGTGCCGAAAGAGGCCGGCAACAGGCGCTTACCTTCGGACAGCTCCGGATCGCCGTCTAATGCGTCTCTTGTCGCCTACACGGCAGGGAAAAGCTTTTCCACTCTGTCTAGGAAGGAGAAAGTGTGCCAGCACAGCAAATGCCTCCCGGACTTTCCCTGGAATTCAGCAAGTGCTTTGCAGCTTGAAATTGGAAGGAAAGCCTCAGATTTAGCAGCCAGAGCTTCAGGAGGAGCAGCAGCGAGCACAGCATCGGTTTTGCAGCAGCTCCTTCCATGTGCATGTTTTTGGGAGTGGAAAGGCTTGCAGAGTGTTAAAGTAGCTTTTTCTCTCCGCTGGAAAGCTGCACGCTCAGTGCCAGTCTTCTGCAGCTTCTTTCTTCACGTTTCAGCAGCTAGCACGCTCTCCGTGTGCTGGAGAAGCGGCAGAGGCTTCCTTGCCGGAGAAGCGGCACCTTCGCCGGCAGAGAGCATCCAGCCGGCCGCGGTGCGCTCCGGAGCGGGGGCTTGTGCCGAAAGAGGCCGGCAACAGGCGCTTACCTTCGGACAGCTCCGGATCGCCGTCTAATGCGTCTCTTGTCGCCTACACGGCAGGGAAAAGCTTTTCCACTCTGTCTAGGAAGGAGAAAGTGTGCCAGCACAGCAAATGCCTCCCGGACTTTCCCTGGAATTCAGCAAGTGCTTTGCAGCTTGAAATTGGAAGGAAAGCCTCAGATTTAGCAGCCAGAGCTTCAGGAGGAGCAGCAGCGAGCACAGCATCGGTTTTGCAGCAGCTCCTTCCATGTGCATGTTTTTGGGAGTGGAAAGGCTTGCAGAGTGTTAAAGTAGCTTTTTCTCTCCGCTGGAAAGCTGCACGCTGAGTGCCAGTGTTCTGCAGCTTCTTTCTTCACGTTTCAGCAGCTAGCACGCTCTCCGTGTGCTGGAGAAGCGGCAGAGGCTTCCTTGCCGGAGAAGCGGCACCTTCGCCGGCAGAGAGCATCCTGCCGGCCGCGGTGCGCTCCGGAGCGGGGGCTTGTGCCGAAAGAGGCCGGCAACAGGCGCTTACCTTCGGACAGCTCCGGATCGCCGTCTAATGCGTCTCTTGTCGCCTACACGGCAGGGAAAAGCTTTTCCACTCTGTCTAGGAAGGAGAAAGTGTGCCAGCACAGCAAATGCCTCCCGGACTTTCCCTGGAATTCAGCAAGTGCTTTGCAGCTTGAAATTGGAAGGAAAGCCTCAGATTTAGCAGCCAGAGCTTCAGGAGGAGCAGCAGCGAGCACAGCATCGGTTTTGCAGCAGCTCCTTCCATGTGCATGTTTTTGGGAGTGGAGAGGCTTGCAGAGTGTTAAAGTAGCTTTTTCTCTCCGCTGGAAAGCTGCACGCTCAGTGCCAGTCTTCTGCAGCTTCTTTCTTCACGTTTCAGCAGCTAGCACGCTCTCCGTGTGCTGGAGAAGCGGCAGAGGCTTCCTTGCCGGAGAAGCGGCACCTTCGCCGGCAGAGAGCATCCTGCCGGCCGCGGTGCGCTCCGGAGCGGGGGCTTGTGCCGAAAGAGGCCGGCAACAGGCGCTTACCTTCGGACAGCTCCGGATCGCCGTCTAATGCGTCTCTTGTCGCCTACACGGCAGGGAAAAGCTTTTCCACTCTGTCTAGGAAGGAGAAAGTGTGCCAGCACAGCAAATGCCTCCCGGACTTTCCCTGGAATTCAGCAAGTGCTTTGCAGCTTGAAATTGGAAGGAAAGCCTCAGATTTAGCAGCCAGAGCTTCAGGAGGAGCAGCAGCGAGCACAGCATCGGTTTTGCAGCAGCTCCTTCCATGTGCATGTTTTTGGGAGTGGAAAGGCTTGCAGAGTGTTCAAGTAGCTTTTTCTCTCCGCTGGAAAGCTGCACGCTGAGTGCCAGTGTTCTGCAGCTTCTTTCTTCACGTTTCAGCAGCTAGCACGCTCTCCGTGTGCTGGAGAAGCGGCAGAGGCTTCCTTGCCGGAGAAGCGGCACCTTCGCCGGCAGAGAGCATCCTGCCGGCCGCGGTGCGCTCCGGAGCGGGGGCTTGTGCCGAAAGAGGCCGGCAACAGGCGCTTACCTTCGGACAGCTCCGGATCGCCGTCTAATGCGTCTCTTGTCGCCTACACGGCAGGGAAAAGCTGTTCCACTCTGTCTAGGAAGGAGAAAGTGTGCCAGCACAGCAAATGCCTCCCGGACTTTCCCTGCAATTCAGCAAGTGCTTTGCAGCTTGAAATTGGAAGGAAAGCCTCAGATTTAGCAGCCAGAGCTTCAGGAGGAGCAGCAGCGAGCACAGCATCGGTTTTGCAGCAGCTCCTTCCATGTGCATGTTTTTGGGAGTGGAAAGGCTTGCAGAGTGTTAAAGTAGCTTTTTCTCTCCGCTGGAAAGCTGCACGCTCAGTGCCAGTGTTCTGCAGCTTCTTTCTTCACGTTTCAGCAGCTAGCACGCTCTCCGTGTGCTGGAGAAGCGGCAGAGGCTTCCTTGCCGGAGAAGCGGCACCTTCGCCGGCAGAGAGCATCCGGCCGGCCGCGGTGCGCTCCGGAGCGGGGGCTTGTGCCGAAAGAGGCCGGCAACAGGCGCTTACCTTCGGACAGCTCCGGATCGCCGTCTAATGCGTCTCTTGTCGCCTACACGGCAGGGAAAAGCTTTTCCACTCTGTCTAGGAAGGAGAAAGTGTGCCAGCACAGCAAATGCCTCCCGGACTTTCCCTGGAATTCAGCAAGTGCTTTGCAGCTTGAAATTGGAAGGAAAGCCTCAGATTTAGCAGCCAGAGCTTCAGGAGGAGCAGCAGCGAGCACAGCATCGGTTTTGCAGCAGCTCCTTCCATGTGCATGTTTTTGGGAGTGGAGAGGCTTGCAGAGTGTTAAAGTAGCTTTTTCTCTCCGCTGGAAAGCTGCACGCTCAGTGCCAGTCTTCTGCAGCTTCTTTCTTCACGTTTCAGCAGCTAGCACGCTCTCCGTGTGCTGGAGAAGCGGCAGAGGCTTCCTTGCCGGAGAAGCGGCACCTTCGCCGGCAGAGAGCATCCTGCCGGCCGCGGTGCGCTCCGGAGCGGGGGCTTGTGCCGAAAGAGGCCGGCAACAGGCGCTTACCTTCGGACAGCTCCGGATCGCCGTCTAATGCGTCTCTTGTCGCCTACACGGCAGGGAAAAGCTTTTCCACTCTGTCTAGGAAGGAGAAAGTGTGCCAGCACAGCAAATGCCTCCCGGACTTTCCCTGGAATTCAGCAAGTGCTTTGCAGCTTGAAATTGGAAGGAAAGCCTCAGATTTAGCAGCCAGAGCTTCAGGAGGAGCAGCAGCGAGCACAGCATCGGTTTTGCAGCAGCTCCTTCCATGTGCATGTTTTTGGGAGTGGAAAGGCTTGCAGAGTGTTCAAGTAGCTTTTTCTCTCCGCTGGAAAGCTGCACGCTGAGTGCCAGTGTTCTGCAGCTTCTTTCTTCACGTTTCAGCAGCTAGCACGCTCTCCGTGTGCTGGAGAAGCGGCAGAGGCTTCCTTGCCGGAGAAGCGGCACCTTCGCCGGCAGAGAGCATCCTGCCGGCCGCGGTGCGCTCCGGAGCGGGGGCTTGTGCCGAAAGAGGCCGGCAACAGGCGCTTACCTTCGGACAGCTCCGGATCGCCGTCTAATGCGTCTCTTGTCGCCTACACGGCAGGGAAAAGCTGTTCCACTCTGTCTAGGAAGGAGAAAGTGTGCCAGCACAGCAAATGCCTCCCGGACTTTCCCTGCAATTCAGCAAGTGCTTTGCAGCTTGAAATTGGAAGGAAAGCCTCAGATTTAGCAGCCAGAGCTTCAGGAGGAGCAGCAGCGAGCACAGCATCGGTTTTGCAGCAGCTCCTTCCATGTGCATGTTTTTGGGAGTGGAAAGGCTTGCAGAGTGTTAAAGTAGCTTTTTCTCTCCGCTGGAAAGCTGCACGCTCAGTGCCAGTGTTCTGCAGCTTCTTTCTTCACGTTTCAGCAGCTAGCACGCTCTCCGTGTGCTGGAGAAGCGGCAGAGGCTTCCTTGCCGGAGAAGCGGCACCTTCGCCGGCAGAGAGCATCCGGCCGGCCGCGGTGCGCTCCGGAGCGGGGGCTTGTGCCGAAAGAGGCCGGCAACAGGCGCTTACCTTCGGACAGCTCCGGATCGCCGTCTAATGCGTCTCTTGTCGCCTACACGGCAGGGAAAAGCTTTTCCACTCTGTCTAGGAAGGAGAAAGTGTGCCAGCACAGCAAATGCCTCCCGGACTTTCCCTGGAATTCAGCAAGTGCTTTGCAGCTTGAAATTGGAAGGAAAGCCTCAGATTTAGCAGCCAGAGCTTCAGGAGGAGCAGCAGCGAGCACAGCATCGCTTTTGCAGCAGCTCCTTCCATGTGCATGTTTTTGGGAGTGGAAAGGCTTGCAGAGTGTTAAAGTAGCTTTTTCTCTCCGCTGGAAAGCTGCACGCTCAGTGCCAGTGTTCTGCAGCTTCTTTCTTCACGTTTCAGCAGCTAGCACGCTCTCCGTGTGCTGGAGAAGCGGCAGAGGCTTCCTTGCCGGAGAAGCGGCACCTTCGCCGGCAGAGAGCATCCTGCCGGCCGCGGTGCGCTCCGGAGCGGGGGCTTGTGCCGAAAGAGGCCGGCAACAGGCGCTTACCTTCGGACAGCTCCGGATCGCCGTCTAATGCGTCTCTTGTCGCCTACACGGCAGGGAAAAGCTTTTCCACTCTGTCTAGGAAGGAGAAAGTGTGCCAGCACAGCAAATGCCTCCCGGACTTTCCCTGCAATTCAGCAAGTGCTTTGCAGCTTGAAATTGGAAGGAAAGCCTCAGATTTAGCAGCCAGAGCTTCAGGAGGAGCAGCAGCGAGCACAGCATCGGTTTTGCAGCAGCTCCTTCCATGTGCATGTTTTTGGGAGTGGAGAGGCTTGCAGAGTGTTAAAGTAGCTTTTTCTCTCCGCTGGAAAGCTGCACGCTCAGTGCCAGTCTTCTGCAGCTTCTTTCTTCACGTTTCAGCAGCTAGCACGCTCTCCGTGTGCTGGAGAAGCGGCAGAGGCTTCCTTGCCGGAGAAGCGGCACCTTCGCCGGCAGAGAGCATCCTGCCGGCCGCGGTGCGCTCCGGAGCGGGGGCTTGTGCCGAAAGAGGCCGGCAACAGGCGCTTACCTTCGGACAGCTCCGGATCGCCGTCTAATGCGTCTCTTGTCGCCTACACGGCAGGGAAAAGCTTTTCCACTCTGTCTAGGAAGGAGAAAGTGTGCCAGCACAGCAAATGCCTCCCGGACTTTCCCTGGAATTCAGCAAGTGCTTTGCAGCTTGAAATTGGAAGGAAAGCCTCAGATTTAGCAGCCAGAGCTTCAGGAGGAGCAGCAGCGAGCACCGCATCGGTTTTGCAGCAGCTCCTTCCATGTGCATGTTTTTGGGAGTGGAAAGGCTTGCAGAGTGTTCAAGTAGCTTTTTCTCTCCGCTGGAAAGCTGCACGCTGAGTGCCAGTGTTCTGCAGCTTCTTTCTTCACGTTTCAGCAGCTAGCACGCTCTCCGTGTGCTGGAGAAGCGGCAGAGGCTTCCTTGCCGGAGAAGCGGCACCTTCGCCGGCAGAGAGCATCCTGCCGGCCGCGGCGCGCTCCGGAGCGGGGGCTTGTGCCGAAAGAGGCCGGCAACAGGCGCTTACCTTCGGACAGCTCCGGATCGCCGTCTAATGCGTCTCTTGTCGCCTACACGGCAGGGAAAAGCTTTTCCACTCTGTCTAGGAAGGAGAAAGTGTGCCAGCACAGCAAATGCCTCCCGGACTTTCCCTGCAATTCAGCAAGTGCTTTGCAGCTTGAAATTGGAAGGAAAGCCTCAGATTTAGCAGCCAGAGCTTCAGGAGGAGCAGCAGCGAGCACAGCATCGGTTTTGCAGCAGCTCCTTCCATGTGCATGTTTTTGGGAGTGGAAAGGCTTGCAGAGTGTTAAAGTAGCTTTTTCTCTCCGCTGGAAAGCTGCACGCTCAGTGCCAGTCTTCTGCAGCTTCTTTCTTCACGTTTCAGCAGCTAGCACGCTCTCCGTGTGCTGGAGAAGCGGCAGAGGCTTCCTTGCCGGAGAAGCGGCACCTTCGCCGGCAGAGAGCATCCTGCCGGCCGCGGTGCGCTCCGGAGCGGGGGCTTGTGCCGAAAGAGGCCGGCAACAGGCGCTTACCTTCGGACAGCTCCGGATCGCCGTCTAATGCGTCTCTTGTCGCCTACACGGCAGGGAAAAGCTTTTCCACTCTGTCTAGGAAGGAGAAAGTGTGCCAGCACAGCAAATGCCTCCCGGACTTTCCCTGCAATTCAGCAAGTGCTTTGCAGCTTGAAATTGGAAGGAAAGCCTCAGATTTAGCAGCCAGAGCTTCAGGAGGAGCAGCAGCGAGCACAGCATCGCTTTTGCAGCAGCTCCTTCCATGTGCATGTTTTTGGGAGTGGAAAGGCTTGCAGAGTGTTAAAGTAGCTTTTTCTCTCCGCTGGAAAGCTGCACGCTCAGTGCCAGTCTTCTGCAGCTTCTTTCTTCACGTTTCAGCAGCTAGCACGCTCTCCGTGTGCTGGAGAAGCGGCAGAGGCTTCCTTGCCGGAGAAGCGGCACCTTCGCCGGCAGAGAGCATCCTGCCGGCCGCGGTGCGCTCCGGAGCGGGGGCTTGTGCCGAAAGAGGCCGGCAACAGGCGCTTACCTTCGGACAGCTCCGGATCGCCGTCTAATGCGTCTCTTGTCGCCTACACGGCAGGGAAAAGCTTTTCCACTCTGTCTAGGAAGGAGAAAGTGTGCCAGCACAGCAAATGCCTCCCGGACTTTCCCTGGAATTCAGCAAGTGCTTTGCAGCTTGAAATTGGAAGGAAAGCCTCAGATTTAGCAGCCAGAGCTTCAGGAGGAGCAGCAGCGAGCACAGCATCGGTTTTGCAGCAGCTCCTTCCAAGTGCATGTTTTTGGGAGTGGAAAGGCTTGCAGAGTGTTAAAGTAGCTTTTTCTCTCCGCTGGAAAGCTGCACGCTCAGTGCCAGTCTTCTGCAGCTTCTTTCTTCACGTTTCAGCAGCTAGCACGCTCTCCGTGTGCTGGAGAAGCGGCAGAGGCTTCCTTGCCGGAGAAGCGGCACCTTCGCCGGCAGAGAGCATCCTGCCGGCCGCGGTGCGCTCCGGAGCGGGGGCTTGTGCCGAAAGAGGCCGGCAACAGGCGCTTACCTTCGGACAGTTCCGGATCGCCGTCTAATGCGTCTCTTGTCGCCTACACGGCAGGGAAAAGCTTTTCCACTCTGTCTAGGAAGGAGAAAGTGTGCCAGCACAGCAAATGCCTCCCGGACTTTCCCTGCAATTCAGCAAGTGCTTTGCAGCTTGAAATTGGAAGGAAAGCCTCAGATTTAGCAGCCAGAGCTTCAGGAGGAGCAGCAGCGAGCACAGCATCGGTTTTGCAGCAGCTCCTTCCAAGTGCATGTTTTTGGGAGTGGAAAGGCTTGCAGAGTGTTAAAGTAGCTTTTTCTCTCCGCTGGAAAGCTGCACGCTCAGTGCCAGTCTTCTGCAGCTTCTTTCTTCACGTTTCAGCAGCTAGCACGCTCTCCGTGTGCTGGAGAAGCGGCAGAGGCTTCCTTGCCGGAGAAGCGGCACCTTCGCCGGCAGAGAGCATCCTGCCGGCCGCGGTGCGCTCCGGAGCGGGGGCTTGTGCCGAAAGAGGCCGGCAACAGGCGCTTACCTTCGGACAGCTCCGGATCGCCGTCTAATGCGTCTCTTGTCGCCTACACGGCAGGGAAAAGCTTTTCCACTCTGTCTAGGAAGGAGAAAGTGTGCCAGCACAGCAAATGCCTCCCGGACTTTCCCTGCAATTCAGCAAGTGCTTTGCAGCTTGAAATTGGAAGGAAAGCCTCAGATTTAGCAGCCAGAGCTTCAGGAGGAGCAGCAGCGAGCACAGCATCGGTTTTGCAGCAGCTCCTTCCATGTGCATGTTTTTGGGAGTGGAGAGGCTTGCAGAGTGTTAAAGTAGCTTTTTCTCTCCGCTGGAAAGCTGCACGCTCAGTGCCAGTCTTCTGCAGCTTCTTTCTTCACGTTTCAGCAGCTAGCACGCTCTCCGTGTGCAGGAGAAGCGGCAGAGGCTTCCTTGCCGGAGAAGCGGCACCTTCGCCGGCAGAGAGCATCCTGCCGGCCGCGGTGCGCTCCGGAGCGGGGGCTTGTGCCGAAAGAGGCCGGCAACAGGCGCTTACCTTCGGACAGCTCCGGATCGCCGTCTAATGCGTCTCTTGTCGCCTACACGGCAGGGAAAAGCTTTTCCACTCTGTCTAGGAAGGAGAAAGTGTGCCAGCACAGCAAATGCCTCCCGGACTTTCCCTGCAATTCAGCAAGTGCTTTGCAGCTTGAAATTGGAAGGAAAGCCTCAGATTTAGCAGCCAGAGCTTCAGGAGGAGCAGCAGCGAGCACAGCATCGGTTTTGCAGCAGCTCCTTCCATGTGCATGTTTTTGGGAGTGGAAAGGCTTGCAGAGTGTTAAAGTAGCTTTTTCTCTCCGCTGGAAAGCTGCACGCTCAGTGCCAGTCTTCTGCAGCTTCTTTCTTCACGTTTCAGCAGCTAGCACGCTCTCCGTGTGCTGGAGAAGCGGCAGAGGCTTCCTTGCCGGAGAAGCGGCACCTTCGCCGGCAGAGAGCATCCTGCCGGCCGCGGTGCGCTCCGGAGCGGGGGCTTGTGCCGAAAGAGGCCGGCAACAGGCGCTTACCTTCGGACAGCTCCGGATCGCCGTCTAATGCGTCTCTTGTCGCCTACACGGCAGGGAAAAGCTTTTCCACTCTGTCTAGGAAGGAGAAAGTGTGCCAGCACAGCAAATGCCTCCCGGACTTTCCCTGGAATTCAGCAAGTGCTTTGCAGCTTGAAATTGGAAGGAAAGCCTCAGATTTAGCAGCCAGAGCTTCAGGAGGAGCAGCAGCGAGCACAGCATCGGTTTTGCAGCAGCTCCTTCCAAGTGCATGTTTTTGGGAGTGGAAAGGCTTGCAGAGTGTTAAAGTAGCTTTTTCTCTCCGCTGGAAAGCTGCACGCTCAGTGCCAGTCTTCTGCAGCTTTTTTCTTCACGTTTCAGCAGCTAGCACGCTCTCCGTGTGCTGGAGAAGCGGCAGAGGCTTCCTTGCCGGAGAAGCGGCACCTTCGCCGGCAGAGAGCATCCTGCCGGCCGCGGTGCGCTCCGGAGCGGGGGCTTGTGCCGAAAGAGGCCGGCAACAGGCGCTTACCTTCGGACAGCTCCGGATCGCCGTCTAATGCGTCTCTTGTCGCCTACACGGCAGGGAAAAGCTTTTCCACTCTGTCTAGGAAGGAGAAAGTGTGCCAGCACAGCAAATGCCTCCCGGACTTTCCCTGCAATTCAGCAAGTGCTTTGCAGCTTGAAATTGGAAGGAAAGCCTCAGATTTAGCAGCCAGAGCTTCAGGAGGAGCAGCAGCGAGCACAGCATCAGTTTTGCAGCAGCTCCTTCCATGTGCATGTTTTTGGGAGTGGAGAGGCTTGCAGAGTGTTAAAGTAGCTTTTTCTCTCCGCTGGAAAGCTGCACGCTCAGTGCCAGTGTTCTGCAGCTTCTTTCTTCACGTTTCAGCAGCTAGCACGCTCTCCGTGTGCAGGAGAAGCGGCAGAGGCTTCCTTGCCGGAGAAGCGGCACCTTCGCCGGCAGAGAGCATCCTGCCGGCCGCGGTGCGCTCCGGAGCGGGGGCTTGTGCCGAAAGAGGCCGGCAACAGGCGCTTACCTTCGGACAGCTCCGGATCGCCGTCTAATGCGTCTCTTGTCGCCTACACGGCAGGGAAAAGCTTTTCCACTCTGTCTAGGAAGGAGAAAGTGTGCCAGCACAGCAAATGCCTCCCGGACTTTCCCTGCAATTCAGCAAGTGCTTTGCAGCTTGAAATTGGAAGGAAAGCCTCAGATTTAGCAGCCAGAGCTTCAGGAGGAGCAGCAGCGAGCACAGCATCGGTTTTGCAGCAGCTCCTTCCAAGTGCATGTTTTTGGGAGTGGAGAGGCTTGCAGAGTGTTAAAGTAGCTTTTTCTCTCCGCTGGAAAGCTGCACGCTCAGTGCCAGTGTTCTGCAGCTTCTTTCTTCACGTTTCAGCAGCTAGCACGCTCTCCGTGTGCTGGAGAAGCGGCAGAGGCTTCCTTGCCGGAGAAGCGGCACCTTCGCCGGCAGAGAGCATCCTGCCGGCCGCGGTGCGCTCCGGAGCGGGGGCTTGTGCCGAAAGAGGCCGGCAACAGGCGCTTACCTTCGGACAGCTCCGGATCGCCGTCTAATGCGTCTCTTGTCGCCTACACGGCAGGGAAAAGCTTTTCCACTCTGTCTAGGAAGGAGAAAGTGTGCCAGCACAGCAAATGCCTCCCGGACTTTCCCTGGAATTCAGCAAGTGCTTTGCAGCTTGAAATTGGAAGGAAAGCCTCAGATTTAGCAGCCAGAGCTTCAGGAGGAGCAGCAGCGAGCACAGCATCGGTTTTGCAGCAGCTCCTTCCAAGTGCATGTTTTTGGGAGTGGAAAGGCTTGCAGAGTGTTAAAGTAGCTTTTTCTCTCCGCTGGAAAGCTGCACGCTCAGTGCCAGTCTTCTGCAGCTTCTTTCTTCACGTTTCAGCAGCTAGCACGCTCTCCGTGTGCTGGAGAAGCGGCAGAGGCTTCCTTGCCGGAGAAGCGGCACCTTCGCCGGCAGAGAGCATCCTGCCGGCCGCGGTGCGCTCCGGAGCGGGGGCTTGTGCCGAAAGAGGCCGGCAACAGGCGCTTACCTTCGGACAGCTCCGGATCGCCGTCTAATGCGTCTCTTGTCGCCTACACGGCAGGGAAAAGCTTTTCCACTCTGTCTAGGAAGGAGAAAGTGTGCCAGCACAGCAAATGCCTCCCGGACTTTCCCTGGAATTCAGCAAGTGCTTTGCAGCTTGAAATTGGAAGGAAAGCCTCAGATTTAGCAGCCAGAGCTTCAGGAGGAGCAGCAGCGAGCACAGCATCGGTTTTGCAGCAGCTCCTTCCATGTGCATGTTTTTGCGAGTGGAAAGGCTTGCAGAGTGTTAAAGTAGCTTTTTCTCTCCGCTGGAAAGCTGCACGCTCAGTGCCAGTCTTCTGCAGCTTCTTTCTTCACGTTTCAGCAGCTAGCACGCTCTCCGTGTGCTGGAGAAGCGGCAGAGGCTTCCTTGCCGGAGAAGCGGCACCTTCGCCGGCAGAGAGCATCCTGCCGGCCGCGGTGCGCTCCGGAGCGGGGGCTTGTGCCGAAAGAGGCCGGCAACAGGCGCTTACCTTCGGACAGCTCCGGATCGCCGTCTAATGCGTCTCTTGTCGCCTACACGGCAGGGAAAAGCTTTTCCACTCTGTCTAGGAAGGAGAAAGTGTGCCAGCACAGCAAATGCCTCCCGGACTTTCCCTGCAATTCAGCAAGTGCTTTGCAGCTTGAAATTGGAAGGAAAGCCTCAGATTTAGCAGCCAGAGCTTCAGGAGGAGCAGCAGCGAGCACAGCATCGGTTTTGCAGCAGCTCCTTCCAAGTGCATGTTTTTGGGAGTGGAAAGGCTTGCAGAGTGTTAAAGTAGCTTTTTCTCTCCGCTGGAAAGCTGCACGCTCAGTGCCAGTCTTCTGCAGCTTCTTTCTTCACGTTTCAGCAGCTAGCACGCTCTCCGTGTGCTGGAGAAGCGGCAGAGGCTTCCTTGCCGGAGAAGCGGCACCTTCGCCGGCAGAGAGCATCCTGCCGGCCGCGGTGCGCTCCGGAGCGGGGGCTTGTGCCGAAAGAGGCCGGCAACAGGCGCTTACCTTCGGACAGCTCCGGATCGCCGTCTAATGCGTCTCTTGTCGCCTACACGGCAGGGAAAAGCTTTTCCACTCTGTCTAGGAAGGAGAAAGTGTGCCAGCACAGCAAATGCCTCCCGGACTTTCCCTGCAATTCAGCAAGTGCTTTGCAGCTTGAAATTGGAAGGAAAGCCTCAGATTTAGCAGCCAGAGCTTCAGGAGGAGCAGCAGCGAGCACAGCATCGGTTTTGCAGCAGCTCCTTCCATGTGCATGTTTTTGGGAGTGGAAAGGCTTGCAGAGTGTTAAAGTAGCTTTTTCTCTCCGCTGGAAAGCTGCACGCTCAGTGCCAGTCTTCTGCAGCTTCTTTCTTCACGTTTCAGCAGCTAGCACGCTCTCCGTGTGCTGGAGAAGCGGCAGAGGCTTCCTTGCCGGAGAAGCGGCACCTTCGCCGGCAGAGAGCATCCTGCCGGCCGCGGTGCGCTCCGGAGCGGGGGCTTGTGCCGAAAGAGGCCGGCAACAGGCGCTTACCTTCGGACAGCTCCGGATCGCCGTCTAATGCGTCTCTTGTCGCCTACACGGCAGGGAAAAGCTTTTCCACTCTGTCTAGGAAGGAGAAAGTGTGCCAGCACAGCAAATGCCTCCCGGACTTTCCCTGCAATTCAGCAAGTGCTTTGCAGCTTGAAATTGGAAGGAAAGCCTCAGATTTAGCAGCCAGAGCTTCAGGAGGAGCAGCAGCGAGCACAGCATCGCTTTTGCAGCAGCTCCTTCCATGTGCATGTTTTTGGGAGTGGAAAGGCTTGCAGAGTGTTAAAGTAGCTTTTTCTCTCCGCTGGAAAGCTGCACGCTCAGTGCCAGTCTTCTGCAGCTTCTTTCTTCACGTTTCAGCAGCTAGCACGCTCTCCGTGTGCTGGAGAAGCGGCAGAGGCTTCCTTGCCGGAGAAGCGGCACCTTCGCCGGCAGAGAGCATCCTGCCGGCCGCGGTGCGCTCCGGAGCGGGGGCTTGTGCCGAAAGAGGCCGGCAACAGGCGCTTACCTTCGGACAGCTCCGGATCGCCGTCTAATGCGTCTCTTGTCGCCTACACGGCAGGGAAAAGCTTTTCCACTCTGTCTAGGAAGGAGAAAGTGTGCCAGCACAGCAAATGCCTCCCGGACTTTCCCTGGAATTCAGCAAGTGCTTTGCAGCTTGAAATTGGAAGGAAAGCCTCAGATTTAGCAGCCAGAGCTTCAGGAGGAGCAGCAGCGAGCACAGCATCGGTTTTGCAGCAGCTCCTTCCAAGTGCATGTTTTTGGGAGTGGAAAGGCTTGCAGAGTGTTAAAGTAGCTTTTTCTCTCCGCTGGAAAGCTGCACGCTCAGTGCCAGTCTTCTGCAGCTTCTTTCTTCACGTTTCAGCAGCTAGCACGCTCTCCGTGTGCTGGAGAAGCGGCAGAGGCTTCCTTGCCGGAGAAGCGGCACCTTCGCCGGCAGAGAGCATCCTGCCGGCCGCGGTGCGCTCCGGAGCGGGGGCTTGTGCCGAAAGAGGCCGGCAACAGGCGCTTACCTTCGGACAGTTCCGGATCGCCGTCTAATGCGTCTCTTGTCGCCTACACGGCAGGGAAAAGCTTTTCCACTCTGTCTAGGAAGGAGAAAGTGTGCCAGCACAGCAAATGCCTCCCGGACTTTCCCTGCAATTCAGCAAGTGCTTTGCAGCTTGAAATTGGAAGGAAAGCCTCAGATTTAGCAGCCAGAGCTTCAGGAGGAGCAGCAGCGAGCACAGCATCGGTTTTGCAGCAGCTCCTTCCAAGTGCATGTTTTTGGGAGTGGAAAGGCTTGCAGAGTGTTAAAGTAGCTTTTTCTCTCCGCTGGAAAGCTGCACGCTCAGTGCCAGTCTTCTGCAGCTTCTTTCTTCACGTTTCAGCAGCTAGCACGCTCTCCGTGTGCTGGAGAAGCGGCAGAGGCTTCCTTGCCGGAGAAGCGGCACCTTCGCCGGCAGAGAGCATCCTGCCGGCCGCGGTGCGCTCCGGAGCGGGGGCTTGTGCCGAAAGAGGCCGGCAACAGGCGCTTACCTTCGGACAGCTCCGGATCGCCGTCTAATGCGTCTCTTGTCGCCTACACGGCAGGGAAAAGCTTTTCCACTCTGTCTAGGAAGGAGAAAGTGTGCCAGCACAGCAAATGCCTCCCGGACTTTCCCTGCAATTCAGCAAGTGCTTTGCAGCTTGAAATTGGAAGGAAAGCCTCAGATTTAGCAGCCAGAGCTTCAGGAGGAGCAGCAGCGAGCACAGCATCGGTTTTGCAGCAGCTCCTTCCATGTGCATGTTTTTGGGAGTGGAGAGGCTTGCAGAGTGTTAAAGTAGCTTTTTCTCTCCGCTGGAAAGCTGCACGCTCAGTGCCAGTCTTCTGCAGCTTCTTTCTTCACGTTTCAGCAGCTAGCACGCTCTCCGTGTGCAGGAGAAGCGGCAGAGGCTTCCTTGCCGGAGAAGCGGCACCTTCGCCGGCAGAGAGCATCCTGCCGGCCGCGGTGCGCTCCGGAGCGGGGGCTTGTGCCGAAAGAGGCCGGCAACAGGCGCTTACCTTCGGACAGCTCCGGATCGCCGTCTAATGCGTCTCTTGTCGCCTACACGGCAGGGAAAAGCTTTTCCACTCTGTCTAGGAAGGAGAAAGTGTGCCAGCACAGCAAATGCCTCCCGGACTTTCCCTGCAATTCAGCAAGTGCTTTGCAGCTTGAAATTGGAAGGAAAGCCTCAGATTTAGCAGCCAGAGCTTCAGGAGGAGCAGCAGCGAGCACAGCATCGGTTTTGCAGCAGCTCCTTCCATGTGCATGTTTTTGGGAGTGGAAAGGCTTGCAGAGTGTTAAAGTAGCTTTTTCTCTCCGCTGGAAAGCTGCACGCTCAGTGCCAGTCTTCTGCAGCTTCTTTCTTCACGTTTCAGCAGCTAGCACGCTCTCCGTGTGCTGGAGAAGCGGCAGAGGCTTCCTTGCCGGAGAAGCGGCACCTTCGCCGGCAGAGAGCATCCTGCCGGCCGCGGTGCGCTCCGGAGCGGGGGCTTGTGCCGAAAGAGGCCGGCAACAGGCGCTTACCTTCGGACAGCTCCGGATCGCCGTCTAATGCGTCTCTTGTCGCCTACACGGCAGGGAAAAGCTTTTCCACTCTGTCTAGGAAGGAGAAAGTGTGCCAGCACAGCAAATGCCTCCCGGACTTTCCCTGGAATTCAGCAAGTGCTTTGCAGCTTGAAATTGGAAGGAAAGCCTCAGATTTAGCAGCCAGAGCTTCAGGAGGAGCAGCAGCGAGCACAGCATCGGTTTTGCAGCAGCTCCTTCCAAGTGCATGTTTTTGGGAGTGGAAAGGCTTGCAGAGTGTTAAAGTAGCTTTTTCTCTCCGCTGGAAAGCTGCACGCTCAGTGCCAGTCTTCTGCAGCTTTTTTCTTCACGTTTCAGCAGCTAGCACGCTCTCCGTGTGCTGGAGAAGCGGCAGAGGCTTCCTTGCCGGAGAAGCGGCACCTTCGCCGGCAGAGAGCATCCTGCCGGCCGCGGTGCGCTCCGGAGCGGGGGCTTGTGCCGAAAGAGGCCGGCAACAGGCGCTTACCTTCGGACAGCTCCGGATCGCCGTCTAATGCGTCTCTTGTCGCCTACACGGCAGGGAAAAGCTTTTCCACTCTGTCTAGGAAGGAGAAAGTGTGCCAGCACAGCAAATGCCTCCCGGACTTTCCCTGCAATTCAGCAAGTGCTTTGCAGCTTGAAATTGGAAGGAAAGCCTCAGATTTAGCAGCCAGAGCTTCAGGAGGAGCAGCAGCGAGCACAGCATCAGTTTTGCAGCAGCTCCTTCCATGTGCATGTTTTTGGGAGTGGAGAGGCTTGCAGAGTGTTAAAGTAGCTTTTTCTCTCCGCTGGAAAGCTGCACGCTCAGTGCCAGTGTTCTGCAGCTTCTTTCTTCACGTTTCAGCAGCTAGCACGCTCTCCGTGTGCAGGAGAAGCGGCAGAGGCTTCCTTGCCGGAGAAGCGGCACCTTCGCCGGCAGAGAGCATCCTGCCGGCCGCGGTGCGCTCCGGAGCGGGGGCTTGTGCCGAAAGAGGCCGGCAACAGGCGCTTACCTTCGGACAGCTCCGGATCGCCGTCTAATGCGTCTCTTGTCGCCTACACGGCAGGGAAAAGCTTTTCCACTCTGTCTAGGAAGGAGAAAGTGTGCCAGCACAGCAAATGCCTCCCGGACTTTCCCTGCAATTCAGCAAGTGCTTTGCAGCTTGAAATTGGAAGGAAAGCCTCAGATTTAGCAGCCAGAGCTTCAGGAGGAGCAGCAGCGAGCACAGCATCGGTTTTGCAGCAGCTCCTTCCATGTGCATGTTTTTGGGAGTGGAGAGGCTTGCAGAGTGTTCAAGTAGCTTTTTCTCTCCGCTGGAAAGCTGCACGCTCAGTGCCAGTGTTCTGCAGCTTCTTTCTTCACGTTTCAGCAGCTAGCACGCTCTCCGTGTGCTGGAGAAGCGGCAGAGGCTTCCTTGCCGGAGAAGCGGCACCTTCGCCGGCAGAGAGCATCCTGCCGGCCGCGGTGCGCTCCGGAGCGGGGGCTTGTGCCGAAAGAGGCCGGCAACAGGCGCTTACCTTCGGACAGCTCCGGATCGCCGTCTAATGCGTCTCTTGTCGCCTACACGGCAGGGAAAAGCTTTTCCACTCTGTCTAGGAAGGAGAAAGTGTGCCAGCACAGCAAATGCCTCCCGGACTTTCCCTGGAATTCAGCAAGTGCTTTGCAGCTTGAAATTGGAAGGAAAGCCTCAGATTTAGCAGCCAGAGCTTCAGGAGGAGCAGCAGCGAGCACAGCATCGGTTTTGCAGCAGCTCCTTCCAAGTGCATGTTTTTGGGAGTGGAAAGGCTTGCAGAGTGTTAAAGTAGCTTTTTCTCTCCGCTGGAAAGCTGCACGCTCAGTGCCAGTCTTCTGCAGCTTCTTTCTTCACGTTTCAGCAGCTAGCACGCTCTCCGTGTGCTGGAGAAGCGGCAGAGGCTTCCTTGCCGGAGAAGCGGCACCTTCGCCGGCAGAGAGCATCCTGCCGGCCGCGGTGCGCTCCGGAGCGGGGGCTTGTGCCGAAAGAGGCCGGCAACAGGCGCTTACCTTCGGACAGCTCCGGATCGCCGTCTAATGCGTCTCTTGTCGCCTACACGGCAGGGAAAAGCTTTTCCACTCTGTCTAGGAAGGAGAAAGTGTGCCAGCACAGCAAATGCCTCCCGGACTTTCCCTGGAATTCAGCAAGTGCTTTGCAGCTTGAAATTGGAAGGAAAGCCTCAGATTTAGCAGCCAGAGCTTCAGGAGGAGCAGCAGCGAGCACAGCATCGGTTTTGCAGCAGCTCCTTCCATGTGCATGTTTTTGCGAGTGGAAAGGCTTGCAGAGTGTTAAAGTAGCTTTTTCTCTCCGCTGGAAAGCTGCACGCTCAGTGCCAGTCTTCTGCAGCTTCTTTCTTCACGTTTCAGCAGCTAGCACGCTCTCCGTGTGCTGGAGAAGCGGCAGAGGCTTCCTTGCCGGAGAAGCGGCACCTTCGCCGGCAGAGAGCATCCTGCCGGCCGCGGTGCGCTCCGGAGCGGGGGCTTGTGCCGAAAGAGGCCGGCAACAGGCGCTTACCTTCGGACAGCTCCGGATCGCCGTCTAATGCGTCTCTTGTCGCCTACACGGCAGGGAAAAGCTTTTCCACTCTGTCTAGGAAGGAGAAAGTGTGCCAGCACAGCAAATGCCTCCCGGACTTTCCCTGCAATTCAGCAAGTGCTTTGCAGCTTGAAATTGGAAGGAAAGCCTCAGATTTAGCAGCCAGAGCTTCAGGAGGAGCAGCAGCGAGCACAGCATCGGTTTTGCAGCAGCTCCTTCCAAGTGCATGTTTTTGGGAGTGGAAAGGCTTGCAGAGTGTTAAAGTAGCTTTTTCTCTCCGCTGGAAAGCTGCACGCTCAGTGCCAGTCTTCTGCAGCTTTTTTCTTCACGTTTCAGCAGCTAGCACGCTCTCCGTGTGCTGGAGAAGCGGCAGAGGCTTCCTTGCCGGAGAAGCGGCACCTTCGCCGGCAGAGAGCATCCTGCCGGCCGCGGTGCGCTCCGGAGCGGGGGCTTGTGCCGAAAGAGGCCGGCAACAGGCGCTTACCTTCGGACAGCTCCGGATCGCCGTCTAATGCGTCTCTTGTCGCCTACACGGCAGGGAAAAGCTTTTCCACTCTGTCTAGGAAGGAGAAAGTGTGCCAGCACAGCAAATGCCTCCCGGACTTTCCCTGCAATTCAGCAAGTGCTTTGCAGCTTGAAATTGGAAGGAAAGCCTCAGATTTAGCAGCCAGAGCTTCAGGAGGAGAAGCAGCGAGCACAGCATCGGTTTTGCAGCAGCTCCTTCCATGTGCATGTTTTTGGGAGTGGAAAGGCTTGCAGAGTGTTCAAGTAGCTTTTTCTCTCCGCTGGAAAGCTGCACGCTCAGTGCCAGTGTTCTGCAGCTTCTTTCTTCACGTTTCAGCAGCTAGCACGCTCTCCGTGTGCTGGAGAAGCGGCAGAGGCTTCCTTGCCGGAGAAGCGGCACCTTCGCCGGCAGAGAGCATCCTGCCGGCCGCGGTGCGCTCCGGAGCGGGGGCTTGTGCCGAAAGAGGCCGGCAACAGGCGCTTACCTTCGGACAGCTCCGGATCGCCGTCTAATGCGTCTCTTGTCGCCTACACGGCAGGGAAAAGCTTTTCCACTCTGTCTAGGAAGGAGAAAGTGTGCCAGCACAGCAAATGCCTCCCGGACTTTCCCTGGAATTCAGCAAGTGCTTTGCAGCTTGAAATTGGAAGGAAAGCCTCAGATTTAGCAGCCAGAGCTTCAGGAGGAGCAGCAGCGAGCACAGCATCGGTTTTGCAGCAGCTCCTTCCAAGTGCATGTTTTTGGGAGTGGAAAGGCTTGCAGAGTGTTAAAGTAGCTTTTTCTCTCCGCTGGAAAGCTGCACGCTCAGTGCCAGTCTTCTGCAGCTTCTTTCTTCACGTTTCAGCAGCTAGCACGCTCTCCGTGTGCTGGAGAAGCGGCAGAGGCTTCCTTGCCGGAGAAGCGGCACCTTCGCCGGCAGAGAGCATCCTGCCGGCCGCGGTGCGCTCCGGAGCGGGGGCTTGTGCCGAAAGAGGCCGGCAACAGGCGCTTACCTTCGGACAGCTCCGGATCGCCGTCTAATGCGTCTCTTGTCGCCTACACGGCAGGGAAAAGCTTTTCCACTCTGTCTAGGAAGGAGAAAGTGTGCCAGCACAGCAAATGCCTCCCGGACTTTCCCTGGAATTCAGCAAGTGCTTTGCAGCTTGAAATTGGAAGGAAAGCCTCAGATTTAGCAGCCAGAGCTTCAGGAGGAGCAGCAGCGAGCACAGCATCGGTTTTGCAGCAGCTCCTTCCATGTGCATGTTTTTGGGAGTGGAAAGGCTTGCAGAGTGTTAAAGTAGCTTTTTCTCTCCGCTGGAAAGCTGCACGCTCAGTGCCAGTGTTCTGCAGCTTCTTTCTTCACGTTTCAGCAGCTAGCACGCTCTCCGTGTGCTGGAGAAGCGGCAGAGGCTTCCTTGCCGGAGAAGCGGCACCTTCGCCGGCAGAGAGCATCCTGCCGGCCGCGGTGCGCTCCGGAGCGGGGGCTTGTGCCGAAAGAGGCCGGCAACAGGCGCTTACCTTCGGACAGCTCCGGATCGCCGTCTAATGCGTCTCTTGTCGCCTACACGGCAGGGAAAAGCTTTTCCACTCTGTCTAGGAAGGAGAAAGTGTGCCAGCACAGCAAATGCCTCCCGGACTTTCCCTGCAATTCAGCAAGTGCTTTGCAGCTTGAAATTGGAAGGAAAGCCTCAGATTTAGCAGCCAGAGCTTCAGGAGGAGCAGCAGCGAGCACAGCATCGGTTTTGCAGCAGCTCCTTCCATGTGCATGTTTTTGGGAGTGGAAAGGCTTGCAGAGTGTTAAAGTAGCTTTTTCTCTCCGCTGGAAAGCTGCACGCTCAGTGCCAGTCTTCTGCAGCTTCTTTCTTCACGTTTCAGCAGCTAGCACGCTCTCCGTGTGCTGGAGAAGCGGCAGAGGCTTCCTTGCCGGAGAAGCGGCACCTTCGCCGGCAGAGAGCATCCTGCCGGCCGCGGTGCGCTCCGGAGCGGGGGCTTGTGCCGAAAGAGGCCGGCAACAGGCGCTTACCTTCGGACAGCTCCGGATCGCCGTCTAATGCGTCTCTTGTCGCCTACACGGCAGGGAAAAGCTTTTCCACTCTGTCTAGGAAGGAGAAAGTGTGCCAGCACAGCAAATGCCTCCCGGACTTTCCCTGCAATTCAGCAAGTGCTTTGCAGCTTGAAATTGGAAGGAAAGCCTCAGATTTAGCAGCCAGAGCTTCAGGAGGAGCAGCAGCGAGCACAGCATCGGTTTTGCAGCAGCTCCTTCCAAGTGCATGTTTTTGGGAGTGGAAAGGCTTGCAGAGTGTTAAAGTAGCTTTTTCTCTCCGCTGGAAAGCTGCACGCTCAGTGCCAGTCTTCTGCAGCTTCTTTCTTCACGTTTCAGCAGCTAGCACGCTCTCCGTGTGCTGGAGAAGCGGCAGAGGCTTCCTTGCCGGAGAAGCGGCACCTTCGCCGGCAGAGAGCATCCTGCCGGCCGCGGTGCGCTCCGGAGCGGGGGCTTGTGCCGAAAGAGGCCGGCAACAGGCGCTTACCTTCGGACAGCTCCGGATCGCCGTCTAATGCGTCTCTTGTCGCCTACACGGCAGGGAAAAGCTTTTCCACTCTGTCTAGGAAGGAGAAAGTGTGCCAGCACAGCAAATGCCTCCCGGACTTTCCCTGGAATTCAGCAAGTGCTTTGCAGCTTGAAATTGGAAGGAAAGCCTCAGATTTAGCAGCCAGAGCTTCAGGAGGAGCAGCAGCGAGCACAGCATCGGTTTTGCAGCAGCTCCTTCCATGTGCATGTTTTTGGGAGTGGAGAGGCTTGCAGAGTGTTAAAGTAGCTTTTTCTCTCCGCTGGAAAGCTGCACGCTCAGTGCCAGTCTTCTGCAGCTTCTTTCTTCACGTTTCAGCAGCTAGCACGCTCTCCGTGTGCTGGAGAAGCGGCAGAGGCTTCCTTGCCGGAGAAGCGGCACCTTCGCCGGCAGAGAGCATCCTGCCGGCCGCGGTGCGCTCCGGAGCGGGGGCTTGTGCCGAAAGAGGCCGGCAACAGGCGCTTACCTTCGGACAGCTCCGGATCGCCGTCTAATGCGTCTCTTGTCGCCTACACGGCAGGGAAAAGCTTTTCCACTCTGTCTAGGAAGGAGAAAGTGTGCCAGCACAGCAAATGCCTCCCGGACTTTCCCTGGAATTCAGCAAGTGCTTTGCAGCTTGAAATTGGAAGGAAAGCCTCAGATTTAGCAGCCAGAGCTTCAGGAGGAGCAGCAGCGAGCACAGCATCGGTTTTGCAGCAGCTCCTTCCATGTGCATGTTTTTGGGAGTGGAAAGGCTTGCAGAGTGTTAAAGTAGCTTTTTCTCTCCGCTGGAAAGCTGCACGCTCAGTGCCAGTCTTCTGCAGCTTCTTTCTTCACGTTTCAGCAGCTAGCACGCTCTCCGTGTGCTGGAGAAGCGGCAGAGGCTTCCTTGCCAGAGAAGCGGCACCTTCGCCGGCAGAGAGCATCCTGCCGGCCGCGGTGCGCTCCGGAGCGGGGGCTTGTGCCGAAAGAGGCCGGCAACAGGCGCTTACCTTCGGACAGCTCCGGATCGCCGTCTAATGCGTCTCTTGTCGCCTACACGGCAGGGAAAAGCTTTTCCACTCTGTCTAGGAAGGAGAAAGTGTGCCAGCACAGCAAATGCCTCCCGGACTTTCCCTGGAATTCAGCAAGTGCTTTGCAGCTTGAAATTGGAAGGAAAGCCTCAGATTTAGCAGCCAGAGCTTCAGGAGGAGCAGCAGCGAGCACAGCATCGGTTTTGCAGCAGCTCCTTCCAAGTGCATGTTTTTGGGAGTGGAAAGGCTTGCAGAGTGTTAAAGTAGCTTTTTCTCTCCGCTGGAAAGCTGCACGCTCAGTGCCAGTCTTCTGCAGCTTTTTTCTTCACGTTTCAGCAGCTAGCACGCTCTCCGTGTGCTGGAGAAGCGGCAGAGGCTTCCTTGCCGGAGAAGCGGCACCTTCGCCGGCAGAGAGCATCCTGCCGGCCGCGGTGCGCTCCGGAGCGGGGGCTTGTGCCGAAAGAGGCCGGCAACAGGCGCTTACCTTCGGACAGCTCCGGATCGCCGTCTAATGCGTCTCTTGTCGCCTACACGGCAGGGAAAAGCTTTTCCACTCTGTCTAGGAAGGAGAAAGTGTGCCAGCACAGCAAATGCCTCCCGGACTTTCCCTGCAATTCAGCAAGTGCTTTGCAGCTTGAAATTGGAAGGAAAGCCTCAGATTTAGCAGCCAGAGCTTCAGGAGGAGCAGCAGCGAGCACAGCATCGGTTTTGCAGCAGCTCCTTCCCTGTGCATGTTTTTGGGAGTGGAAAGGCTTGCAGAGTGTTAAAGTAGCTTTTTCTCTCCGCTGGAAAGCTGCACGCTCAGTGCCAGTGTTCTGCAGCTTCTTTCTTCACGTTTCAGCAGCTAGCACGCTCTCCGTGTGCTGGAGAAGCGGCAGAGGCTTCCTTGCCGGAGAAGCGGCACCTTCGCCGGCAGAGAGCATCCTGCCGGCCGCGGTGCGCTCCGGAGCGGGGGCTTGTGCCGAAAGAGGCCGGCAACAGGCGCTTACCTTCGGACAGCTCCGGATCGCCGTCTAATGCGTCTCTTGTCGCCTACACAGCAGGGAAAAGCTTTTCCACTCTGTCTAGGAAGGAGAAAGTGTGCCAGCACAGCAAATGCCTCCCGGACTTTCCCTGGAATTCAGCAAGTGCTTTGCAGCTTGAAATTGGAAGGAAAGCCTCAGATTTAGCAGCCAGAGCTTCAGGAGGAGCAGCAGCGAGCACAGCATCGGTTTTGCAGCAGCTCCTTCCATGTGCATGTTTTTGGGAGTGGAAAGGCTTGCAGAGTGTTAAAGTAGCTTTTTCTCTCCGCTGGAAAGCTGCACGCTCAGTGCCAGTGTTCTGCAGCTTCTTTCTTCACGTTTCAGCAGCTAGCACGCTCTCCGTGTGCTGGAGAAGCGGCAGAGGCTTCCTTGCCGGAGAAGCGGCACCTTCGCCGGCAGAGAGCATCCTGCCGGCCGCGGTGCGCTCCGGAGCGGGGGCTTGTGCCGAAAGAGGCCGGCAACAGGCGCTTACCTTCGGACAGCTCCGGATCGCCGTCTAATGCGTCTCTTGTCGCCTACACGGCAGGGAAAAGCTTTTCCACTCTGTCTAGGAAGGAGAAAGTGTGCCAGCACAGCAAATGCCTCCCGGACTTTCCCTGCAATTCAGCAAGTGCTTTGCAGCTTGAAATTGGAAGGAAAGCCTCAGATTTAGCAGCCAGAGCTTCAGGAGGAGCAGCAGCGAGCACAGCATCGGTTTTGCAGCAGCTCCTTCCATGTGCATGTTTTTGGGAGTGGAGAGGCTTGCAGAGTGTTAAAGTAGCTTTTTCTCTCCGCTGGAAAGCTGCACGCTCAGTGCCAGTGTTCTGCAGCTTCTTTCTTCACGTTTCAGCAGCTAGCACGCTCTCCGTGTGCAGGAGAAGCGGCAGAGGCTTCCTTGCCGGAGAAGCGGCACCTTCGCCGGCAGAGAGCATCCTGCCGGCCGCGGTGCGCTCCGGAGCGGGGGCTTGTGCCGAAAGAGGCCGGCAACAGGCGCTTACCTTCGGACAGCTCCGGATCGCCGTCTAATGCGTCTCTTGTCGCCTACACGGCAGGGAAAAGCTTTTCCACTCTGTCTAGGAAGGAGAAAGTGTGCCAGCACAGCAAATGCCTCCCGGACTTTCCCTGGAATTCAGCAAGTGCTTTGCAGCTTGAAATTGGAAGGAAAGCCTCAGATTTAGCAGCCAGAGCTTCAGGAGGAGCAGCAGCGAGCACAGCATCGGTTTTGCAGCAGCTCCTTCCATGTGCATGTTTTTGGGAGTGGAAAGGCTTGCAGAGTGTTAAAGTAGCTTTTTCTCTCCGCTGGAAAGCTGCACGCTCAGTGCCAGTCTTCTGCAGCTTCTTTCTTCACGTTTCAGCAGCTAGCACGCTCTCCGTGTGCTGGAGAAGCGGCAGAGGCTTCCTTGCCGGAGAAGCGGCACCTTCGCCGGCAGAGAGCATCCTGCCGGCCGCGGTGCGCTCCGGAGCGGGGGCTTGTGCCGAAAGAGGCCGGCAACAGGCGCTTACCTTCGGACAGCTCCGGATGCCCGTCTAATGCGTCTCTTGTCGCCTACACGGCAGGGAAAAGCTTTTCCACTCTGTCTAGGAAGGAGAAAGTGTGCCAGCACAGCAAATGCCTCCCGGACTTTCCCTGGAATTCAGCAAGTGCTTTGCAGCTTGAAATTGGAAGGAAAGCCTCAGATTTAGCAGCCAGAGCTTCAGGAGGAGCAGCAGCGAGCACAGCATCGGTTTTGCAGCAGCTCCTTCCATGTGCATGTTTTTGGGAGTGGAAAGGCTTGCAGAGTGTTAAAGTAGCTTTTTCTCTCCGCTGGAAAGCTGCACGCTCAGTGCCAGTCTTCTGCAGCTTCTTTCTTCACGTTTCAGCAGCTAGCACGCTCTCCGTGTGCTGGAGAAGCGGCAGAGGCTTCCTTGCCGGAGAAGCGGCACCTTCGCCGGCAGAGAGCATCCTGCCGGCCGCGGTGCGCTCCGGAGCGGGGGCTTGTGCCGAAAGAGGCCGGCAACAGGCGCTTACCTTCGGACAGCTCCGGATCGCCGTCTAATGCGTCTCTTGTCGCCTACACGGCAGGGAAAAGCTTTTCCACTCTGTCTAGGAAGGAGAAAGTGTGCCAGCACAGCAAATGCCTCCCGGACTTTCCCTGCAATTCAGCAAGTGCTTTGCAGCTTGAAATTGGAAGGAAAGCCTCAGATTTAGCAGCCAGAGCTTCAGGAGGAGCAGCAGCGAGCACAGCATCGGTTTTGCAGCAGCTCCTTCCAAGTGCATGTTTTTGGGAGTGGAGAGGCTTGCAGAGTGTTAAAGTAGCTTTTTCTCTCCGCTGGAAAGCTGCACGCTCAGTGCCAGTGTTCTGCAGCTTCTTTCTTCACGTTTCAGCAGCTAGCACGCTCTCCGTGTGCAGGAGAAGCGGCAGAGGCTTCCTTGCCGGAGAAGCGGCACCTTCGCCGGCAGAGAGCATCCTGCCGGCCGCGGTGCGCTCCGGAGCGGGGGCTTGTGCCGAAAGAGGCCGGCAACAGGCGCTTACCTTCGGACAGCTCCGGATCGCCGTCTAATGCGTCTCTTGTCGCCTACACGGCAGGGAAAAGCTTTTCCACTCTGTCTAGGAAGGAGAAAGTGTGCCAGCACAGCAAATGCCTCCCGGACTTTCCCTGCAATTCAGCAAGTGCTTTGCAGCTTGAAATTGGAAAGGAAAGCCTCAGATTTAGCAGCCAGAGCTTCAGGAGGAGCAGCAGCGAGCACAGCATCGGTTTTGCAGCAGCTCCTTCCATGTGCATGTTTTTGGGAGTGGAAAGGCTTGCAGAGTGTTAAAGTAGCTTTTTCTCTCCGCTGGAAAGCTGCACGCTCAGTGCCAGTCTTCTGCAGCTTCTTTCTTCACGTTTCAGCAGCTAGCACGCTCTCCGTGTGCTGGAGAAGCGGCAGAGGCTTCCTTGCCGGAGAAGCGGCACCTTCGCCGGCAGAGAGCATCCTGCCGGCCGCGGTGCGCTCCGGAGCGGGGGCTTGTGCCGAAAGAGGCCGGCAACAGGCGCTTACCTTCGGACAGCTCCGGATCGCCGTCTAATGCGTCTCTTGTCGCCTACACGGCAGGGAAAAGCTTTTCCACTCTGTCTAGGAAGGAGAAAGTGTGCCAGCACAGCAAATGCCTCCCGGACTTTCCCTGGAATTCAGCAAGTGCTTTGCAGCTTGAAATTGGAAGGAAAGCCTCAGATTTAGCAGCCAGAGCTTCAGGAGGAGCAGCAGCGAGCACAGCATCGGTTTTGCAGCAGCTCCTTCCAAGTGCATGTTTTTGGGAGTGGAAAGGCTTGCAGAGTGTTAAAGTAGCTTTTTCTCTCCGCTGGAAAGCTGCACGCTCAGTGCCAGTCTTCTGCAGCTTTTTTCTTCACGTTTCAGCAGCTAGCACGCTCTCCGTGTGCTGGAGAAGCGGCAGAGGCTTCCTTGCCGGAGAAGCGGCACCTTCGCCGGCAGAGAGCATCCTGCCGGCCGCGGTGCGCTCCGGAGCGGGGGCTTGTGCCGAAAGAGGCCGGCAACAGGCGCTTACCTTCGGACAGCTCCGGATCGCCGTCTAATGCGTCTCTTGTCGCCTACACGGCAGGGAAAAGCTTTTCCACTCTGTCTAGGAAGGAGAAAGTGTGCCAGCACAGCAAATGCCTCCCGGACTTTCCCTGGAATTCAGCAAGTGCTTTGCAGCTTGAAATTGGAAGGAAAGCCTCAGATTTAGCAGCCAGAGCTTCAGGAGGAGCAGCAGCGAGCACAGCATCGGTTTTGCAGCAGCTCCTTCCATGTGCATGTTTTTGGGAGTGGAGAGGCTTGCAGAGTGTTAAAGTAGCTTTTTCTCTCCGCTGGAAAGCTGCACGCTCAGTGCCAGTCTTCTGCAGCTTTTTTCTTCACGTTTCAGCAGCTAGCACGCTCTCCGTGTGCTGGAGAAGCGGCAGAGGCTTCCTTGCCGGAGAAGCGGCACCTTCGCCGGCAGAGAGCATCCTGCCGGCCGCGGTGCGCTCCGGAGCGGGGGCTTGTGCCGAAAGAGGCCGGCAACAGGCGCTTACCTTCGGACAGCTCCGGATCGCCGTCTAATGCGTCTCTTGTCGCCTACACGGCAGGGAAAAGCTTTTCCACTCTGTCTAGGAAGGAGAAAGTGTGCCAGCACAGCAAATGCCTCCCGGACTTTCCCTGCAATTCAGCAAGTGCTTTGCAGCTTGAAATTGGAAGGAAAGCCTCAGATTTAGCAGCCAGAGCTTCAGGAGGAGCAGCAGCGAGCACAGCATCGGTTTTGCAGCAGCTCCTTCCATGTGCATGTTTTTGGGAGTGGAAAGGCTTGCAGAGTGTTAAAGTAGCTTTTTCTCTCCGCTGGAAAGCTGCACGCTCAGTGCCAGTCTTCTGCAGCTTCTTTCTTCACGTTTCAGCAGCTAGCACGCTCTCCGTGTGCTGGAGAAGCGGCAGAGGCTTCCTTGCCAGAGAAGCGGCACCTTCGCCGGCAGAGAGCATCCTGCCGGCCGCGGTGCGCTCCGGAGCGGGGGCTTGTGCCGAAAGAGGCCGGCAACAGGCGCTTACCTTCGGACAGCTCCGGATCGCCGTCTAATGCGTCTCTTGTCGCCTACACGGCAGGGAAAAGCTTTTCCACTCTGTCTAGGAAGGAGAAAGTGTGCCAGCACAGCAAATGCCTCCCGGACTTTCCCTGCAATTCAGCAAGTGCTTTGCAGCTTGAAATTGGAAGGAAAGCCTCAGATTTAGCAGCCAGAGCTTCAGGAGGAGCAGCAGCGAGCACAGCATCGGTTTTGCAGCAGCTCCTTCCAAGTGCATGTTTTTGGGAGTGGAAAGGCTTGCAGAGTGTTAAAGTAGCTTTTTCTCTCCGCTGGAAAGCTGCACGCTCAGTGCCAGTCTTCTGCAGCTTTTTTCTTCACGTTTCAGCAGCTAGCACGCTCTCCGTGTGCTGGAGAAGCGGCAGAGGCTTCCTTGCCGGAGAAGCGGCACCTTCGCCGGCAGAGAGCATCCTGCCGGCCGCGGTGCGCTCCGGAGCGGGGGCTTGTGCCGAAAGAGGCCGGCAACAGGCGCTTACCTTCGGACAGCTCCGGATCGCCGTCTAATGCGTCTCTTGTCGCCTACACGGCAGGGAAAAGCTTTTCCACTCTGTCTAGGAAGGAGAAAGTGTGCCAGCACAGCAAATGCCTCCCGGACTTTCCCTGCAATTCAGCAAGTGCTTTGCAGCTTGAAATTGGAAGGAAAGCCTCAGATTTAGCAGCCAGAGCTTCAGGAGGAGCAGCAGCGAGCACAGCATCGGTTTTGCAGCAGCTCCTTCCATGTGCATGTTTTTGGGAGTGGAAAGGCTTGCAGAGTGTTAAAGTAGCTTTTTCTCTCCGCTGGAAAGCTGCACGCTCAGTGCCAGTGTTCTGCAGCTTCTTTCTTCACGTTTCAGCAGCTAGCACGCTCTCCGTGTGCTGGAGAAGCGGCAGAGGCTTCCTTGCCGGAGAAGCGGCACCTTCGCCGGCAGAGAGCATCCTGCCGGCCGCGGTGCGCTCCGGAGCGGGGGCTTGTGCCGAAAGAGGCCGGCAACAGGCGCTTACCTTCGGACAGCTCCGGATCGCCGTCTAATGCGTCTCTTGTCGCCTACACAGCAGGGAAAAGCTTTTCCACTCTGTCTAGGAAGGAGAAAGTGTGCCAGCACAGCAAATGCCTCCCGGACTTTCCCTGCAATTCAGCAAGTGCTTTGCAGCTTGAAATTGGAAGGAAAGCCTCAGATTTAGCAGCCAGAGCTTCAGGAGGAGCAGCAGCGAGCACAGCATCGGTTTTGCAGCAGCTCCTTCCATGTGCATGTTTTTGGGAGTGGAAAGGCTTGCAGAGTGTTAAAGTAGCTTTTTCTCTCCGCTGGAAAGCTGCACGCTCAGTGCCAGTCTTCTGCAGCTTCTTTCTTCACGTTTCAGCAGCTAGCACGCTCTCCGTGTGCTGGAGAAGCGGCAGAGGCTTCCTTGCCGGAGAAGCGGCACCTTCGCCGGCAGAGAGCATCCTGCCGGCCGCGGTGCGCTCCGGAGCGGGGGCTTGTGCCGAAAGAGGCCGGCAACAGGCGCTTACCTTCGGACAGCTCCGGATCGCCGTCTAATGCGTCTCTTGTCGCCTACACGGCAGGGAAAAGCTTTTCCACTCTGTCTAGGAAGGAGAAAGTGTGCCAGCACAGCAAATGCCTCCCGGACTTTCCCTGGAATTCAGCAAGTGCTTTGCAGCTTGAAATTGGAAGGAAAGCCTCAGATTTAGCAGCCAGAGCTTCAGGAGGAGCAGCAGCGAGCACAGCATCGGTTTTGCAGCAGCTCCTTCCATGTGCATGTTTTTGGGAGTGGAAAGGCTTGCAGAGTGTTAAAGTAGCTTTTTCTCTCCGCTGGAAAGCTGCACGCTCAGTGCCAGTCTTCTGCAGCTTCTTTCTTCACGTTTCAGCAGCTAGCACGCTCTCCGTGTGCTGGAGAAGCGGCAGAGGCTTCCTTGCCGGAGAAGCGGCACCTTCGCCGGCAGAGAGCATCCTGCCGGCCGCGGTGCGCTCCGGAGCGGGGGCTTGTGCCGAAAGAGGCCGGCAACAGGCGCTTACCTTCGGACAGCTCCGGATGCCCGTCTAATGCGTCTCTTGTCGCCTACACGGCAGGGAAAAGCTTTTCCACTATGTCTAGGAAGGAGAAAGTGTGCCAGCACAGCAAATGCCTCCCGGACTTTCCCTGGAATTCAGCAAGTGCTTTGCAGCTTGAAATTGGAAGGAAAGCCTCAGATTTAGCAGCCAGAGCTTCAGGAGGAGCAGCAGCGAGCACAGCATCGGTTTTGCAGCAGCTCCTTCCAAGTGCATGTTTTTGGGAGTGGAAAGGCTTGCAGAGTGTTAAAGTAGCTTTTTCTCTCCGCTGGAAAGCTGCACGCTCAGTGCCAGTGTTCTGCAGCTTCTTTCTTCACGTTTCAGCAGCTAGCACGCTCTCCGTGTGCTGGAGAAGCGGCAGAGGCTTCCTTGCCGGAGAAGCGGCACCTTCGCCGGCAGAGAGCATCCTGCCGGCCGCGGTGCGCTCCGGAGCGGGGGCTTGTGCCGAAAGAGGCCGGCAACAGGCGCTTACCTTCGGACAGCTCCGGATCGCCGTCTAATGCGTCTCTTGTCGCCTACACGGCAGGGAAAAGCTTTTCCACTCTGTCTAGGAAGGAGAAAGTGTGCCAGCACAGCAAATGCCTCCCGGACTTTCCCTGGAATTCAGCAAGTGCTTTGCAGCTTGAAATTGGAAGGAAAGCCTCAGATTTAGCAGCCAGAGCTTCAGGAGGAGCAGCAGCGAGCACAGCATCGGTTTTGCAGCAGCTCCTTCCAAGTGCATGTTTTTGGGAGTGGAGAGGCTTGCAGAGTGTTAAAGTAGCTTTTTCTCTCCGCTGGAAAGCTGCACGCTCAGTGCCAGTGTTCTGCAGCTTCTTTCTTCACGTTTCAGCAGCTAGCACGCTCTCCGTGTGCTGGAGAAGCGGCAGAGGCTTCCTTGCCGGAGAAGCGGCACCTTCGCCGGCAGAGAGCATCCTGCCGGCCGCGGTGCGCTCCGGAGCGGGGGCTTGTGCCGAAAGAGGCCGGCAACAGGCGCTTACCTTCGGACAGCTCCGGATCGCCGTCTAATGCGTCTCTTGTCGCCTACACGGCAGGGAAAAGCTTTTCCACTCTGTCTAGGAAGGAGAAAGTGTGCCAGCACAGCAAATGCCTCCCGGACTTTCCCTGCAATTCAGCAAGTGCTTTGCAGCTTGAAATTGGAAAGGAAAGCCTCAGATTTAGCAGCCAGAGCTTCAGGAGGAGCAGCAGCGAGCACAGCATCGGTTTTGCAGCAGCTCCTTCCATGTGCATGTTTTTGGGAGTGGAAAGGCTTGCAGAGTGTTAAAGTAGCTTTTTCTCTCCGCTGGAAAGCTGCACGCTCAGTGCCAGTCTTCTGCAGCTTCTTTCTTCACGTTTCAGCAGCTAGCACGCTCTCCGTGTGCTGGAGAAGCGGCAGAGGCTTCCTTGCCGGAGAAGCGGCACCTTCGCCGGCAGAGAGCATCCTGCCGGCCGCGGTGCGCTCCGGAGCGGGGGCTTGTGCCGAAAGAGGCCGGCAACAGGCGCTTACCTTCGGACAGCTCCGGATCGCCGTCTAATGCGTCTCTTGTCGCCTACACGGCAGGGAAAAGCTTTTCCACTCTGTCTAGGAAGGAGAAAGTGTGCCAGCACAGCAAATGCCTCCCGGACTTTCCCTGGAATTCAGCAAGTGCTTTGCAGCTTGAAATTGGAAGGAAAGCCTCAGATTTAGCAGCCAGAGCTTCAGGAGGAGCAGCAGCGAGCACAGCATCGGTTTTGCAGCAGCTCCTTCCAAGTGCATGTTTTTGGGAGTGGAAAGGCTTGCAGAGTGTTAAAGTAGCTTTTTCTCTCCGCTGGAAAGCTGCACGCTCAGTGCCAGTCTTCTGCAGCTTTTTTCTTCACGTTTCAGCAGCTAGCACGCTCTCCGTGTGCTGGAGAAGCGGCAGAGGCTTCCTTGCCGGAGAAGCGGCACCTTCGCCGGCAGAGAGCATCCTGCCGGCCGCGGTGCGCTCCGGAGCGGGGGCTTGTGCCGAAAGAGGCCGGCAACAGGCGCTTACCTTCGGACAGCTCCGGATCGCCGTCTAATGCGTCTCTTGTCGCCTACACGGCAGGGAAAAGCTTTTCCACTCTGTCTAGGAAGGAGAAAGTGTGCCAGCACAGCAAATGCCTCCCGGACTTTCCCTGGAATTCAGCAAGTGCTTTGCAGCTTGAAATTGGAAGGAAAGCCTCAGATTTAGCAGCCAGAGCTTCAGGAGGAGCAGCAGCGAGCACAGCATCGGTTTTGCAGCAGCTCCTTCCAAGTGCATGTTTTTGGGAGTGGAAAGGCTTGCAGAGTGTTAAAGTAGCTTTTTCTCTCCGCTGGAAAGCTGCACGCTCAGTGCCAGTCTTCTGCAGCTTCTTTCTTCACGTTTCAGCAGCTAGCACGCTCTCCGTGTGCTGGAGAAGCGGCAGAGGCTTCCTTGCCGGAGAAGCGGCACCTTCGCCGGCAGAGAGCATCCTGCCGGCCGCGGTGCGCTCCGGAGCGGGGGCTTGTGCCGAAAGAGGCCGGCAACAGGCGCTTACCTTCGGACAGCTCCGGATCGCCGTCTAATGCGTCTCTTGTCGCCTACACGGCAGGGAAAAGCTTTTCCACTCTGTCTAGGAAGGAGAAAGTGTGCCAGCACAGCAAATGCCTCCCGGACTTTCCCTGGAATTCAGCAAGTGCTTTGCAGCTTGAAATTGGAAGGAAAGCCTCAGATTTAGCAGCCAGAGCTTCAGGAGGAGCAGCAGCGAGCACAGCATCGCTTTTGCAGCAGCTCCTTCCATGTGCATGTTTTTGGGAGTGGAAAGGCTTGCAGAGTGTTAAAGTAGCTTTTTCTCTCCGCTGGAAAGCTGCACGCTCAGTGCCAGTGTTCTGCAGCTTCTTTCTTCACGTTTCAGCAGCTAGCACGCTCTCCGTGTGCTGGAGAAGCGGCAGAGGCTTCCTTGCCGGAGAAGCGGCACCTTCGCCGGCAGAGAGCATCCTGCCGGCCGCGGTGCGCTCCGGAGCGGGGGCTTGTGCCGAAAGAGGCCGGCAACAGGCGCTTACCTTCGGACAGCTCCGGATGCCCGTCTAATGCGTCTCTTGTCGCCTACACGGCAGGGAAAAGCTTTTCCACTCTGTCTAGGAAGGAGAAAGTGTGCCAGCACAGCAAATGCCTCCCGGACTTTCCCTGGAATTCAGCAAGTGCTTTGCAGCTTGAAATTGGAAGGAAAGCCTCAGATTTAGCAGCCAGAGCTTCAGGAGGAGCAGCAGCGAGCACAGCATCGGTTTTGCAGCAGCTCCTTCCATGTGCATGTTTTTGCGAGTGGAAAGGCTTGCAGAGTGTTAAAGTAGCTTTTTCTCTCCGCTGGAAAGCTGCACGCTCAGTGCCAGTCTTCTGCAGCTTCTTTCTTCACGTTTCAGCAGCTAGCACGCTCTCCGTGTGCTGGAGAAGCGGCAGAGGCTTCCTTGCCGGAGAAGCGGCACCTTCGCCGGCAGAGAGCATCCTGCCGGCCGCGGTGCGCTCCGGAGCGGGGGCTTGTGCCGAAAGAGGCCGGCAACAGGCGCTTACCTTCGGACAGCTCCGGATCGCCGTCTAATGCGTCTCTTGTCGCCTACACGGCAGGGAAAAGCTTTTCCACTCTGTCTAGGAAGGAGAAAGTGTGCCAGCACAGCAAATGCCTCCCGGACTTTCCCTGGAATTCAGCAAGTGCTTTGCAGCTTGAAATTGGAAGGAAAGCCTCAGATTTAGCAGCCAGAGCTTCAGGAGGAGCAGCAGCGAGCACAGCATCGGTTTTGCAGCAGCTCCTTCCATGTGCATGTTTTTGGGAGTGGAGAGGCTTGCAGAGTGTTAAAGTAGCTTTTTCTCTCCGCTGGAAAGCTGCACGCTCAGTGCCAGTCTTCTGCAGCTTTTTTCTTCACGTTTCAGCAGCTAGCACGCTCTCCGTGTGCTGGAGAAGCGGCAGAGCCTTCCTTGCCGGAGAAGCGGCACCTTCGCCGGCAGAGAGCATCCTGCCGGCCGCGGTGCGCTCCGGAGCGGGGGCTTGTGCCGAAAGAGGCCGGCAACAGGCGCTTACCTTCGGACAGCTCCGGATCGCCGTCTAATGCGTCTCTTGTCGCCTACACGGCAGGGAAAAGCTTTTCCACTCTGTCTAGGAAGGAGAAAGTGTGCCAGCACAGCAAATGCCTCCCGGACTTTCCCTGCAATTCAGCAAGTGCTTTGCAGCTTGAAATTGGAAGGAAAGCCTCAGATTTAGCAGCCAGAGCTTCAGGAGGAGCAGCAGCGAGCACAGCATCGGTTTTGCAGCAGCTCCTTCCAAGTGCATGTTTTTGGGAGTGGAAAGGCTTGCAGAGTGTTAAAGTAGCTTTTTCTCTCCGCTGGAAAGCTGCACGCTCAGTGCCAGTCTTCTGCAGCTTCTTTCTTCACGTTTCAGCAGCTAGCACGCTCTCCGTGTGCTGGAGAAGCGGCAGAGGCTTCCTTGCCGGAGAAGCGGCACCTTCGCCGGCAGAGAGCATCCTGCCGGCCGCGGTGCGCTCCGGAGCGGGGGCTTGTGCCGAAAGAGGCCGGCAACAGGCGCTTACCTTCGGACAGCTCCGGATCGCCGTCTAATGCGTCTCTTGTCGCCTACACGGCAGGGAAAAGCTTTTCCACTCTGTCTAGGAAGGAGAAAGTGTGCCAGCACAGCAAATGCCTCCCGGACTTTCCCTGGAATTCAGCAAGTGCTTTGCAGCTTGAAATTGGAAGGAAAGCCTCAGATTTAGCAGCCAGAGCTTCAGGAGGAGCAGCAGCGAGCACAGCATCGGTTTTGCAGCAGCTCCTTCCATGTGCATGTTTTTGGGAGTGGAAAGGCTTGCAGAGTGTTAAAGTAGCTTTTTCTCTCCGCTGGAAAGCTGCACGCTCAGTGCCAGTCTTCTGCAGCTTCTTTCTTCACGTTTCAGCAGCTAGCACGCTCTCCGTGTGCTGGAGAAGCGGCAGAGGCTTCCTTGCCGGAGAAGCGGCACCTTCGCCGGCAGAGAGCATCCTGCCGGCCGCGGTGCGCTCCGGAGCGGGGGCTTGTGCCGAAAGAGGCCGGCAACAGGCGCTTACCTTCGGACAGCTCCGGATCGCCGTCTAATGCGTCTCTTGTCGCCTACACGGCAGGGAAAAGCTTTTCCACTCTGTCTAGGAAGGAGAAAGTGTGCCAGCACAGCAAATGCCTCCCGGACTTTCCCTGGAATTCAGCAAGTGCTTTGCAGCTTGAAATTGGAAGGAAAGCCTCAGATTTAGCAGCCAGAGCTTCAGGAGGAGCAGCAGCGAGCACAGCATCGGTTTTGCAGCAGCTCCTTCCATGTGCATGTTTTTGGGAGTGGAAAGGCTTGCAGAGTGTTAAAGTAGCTTTTTCTCTCCGCTGGAAAGCTGCACGCTCAGTGCCAGTGTTCTGCAGCTTCTTTCTTCACGTTTCAGCAGCTAGCACGCTCTCCGTGTGCTGGAGAAGCGGCAGAGGCTTCCTTGCCGGAGAAGCGGCACCTTCGCCGGCAGAGAGCATCCTGCCGGCCGCGGTGCGCTCCGGAGCGGGGGCTTGTGCCGAAAGAGGCCGGCAACAGGCGCTTACCTTCGGACAGCTCCGGATCGCCGTCTAATGCGTCTCTTGTCGCCTACACGGCAGGGAAAAGCTTTTCCACTATGTCTAGGAAGGAGAAAGTGTGCCAGCACAGCAAATGCCTCCCGGACTTTCCCTGGAATTCAGCAAGTGCTTTGCAGCTTGAAATTGGAAGGAAAGCCTCAGATTTAGCAGCCAGAGCTTCAGGAGGAGCAGCAGCGAGCACAGCATCGGTTTTGCAGCAGCTCCTTCCAAGTGCATGTTTTTGGGAGTGGAAAGGCTTGCAGAGTGTTAAAGTAGCTTTTTCTCTCCGCTGGAAAGCTGCACGCTCAGTGCCAGTCTTCTGCAGCTTCTTTCTTCACGTTTCAGCAGCTAGCACGCTCTCCGTGTGCTGGAGAAGCGGCAGAGGCTTCCTTGCCGGAGAAGCGGCACCTTCGCCGGCAGAGAGCATCCTGCCGGCCGCGGTGCGCTCCGGAGCGGGGGCTTGTGCCGAAAGAGGCCGGCAACAGGCGCTTACCTTCGGACAGCTCCGGATCGCCGTCTAATGCGTCTCTTGTCGCCTACACGGCAGGGAAAAGCTTTTCCACTCTGTCTAGGAAGGAGAAAGTGTGCCAGCACAGCAAATGCCTCCCGGACTTTCCCTGGAATTCAGCAAGTGCTTTGCAGCTTGAAATTGGAAGGAAAGCCTCAGATTTAGCAGCCAGAGCTTCAGGAGGAGCAGCAGCGAGCACAGCATCGGTTTTGCAGCAGCTCCTTCCAAGTGCATGTTTTTGGGAGTGGAGAGGCTTGCAGAGTGTTAAAGTAGCTTTTTCTCTCCGCTGGAAAGCTGCACGCTCAGTGCCAGTGTTCTGCAGCTTCTTTCTTCACGTTTCAGCAGCTAGCACGCTCTCCGTGTGCAGGAGAAGCGGCAGAGGCTTCCTTGCCGGAGAAGCGGCACCTTCGCCGGCAGAGAGCATCCTGCCGGCCGCGGTGCGCTCCGGAGCGGGGGCTTGTGCCGAAAGAGGCCGGCAACAGGCGCTTACCTTCGGACAGCTCCGGATCGCCGTCTAATGCGTCTCTTGTCGCCTACACGGCAGGGAAAAGCTTTTCCACTCTGTCTAGGAAGGAGAAAGTGTGCCAGCACAGCAAATGCCTCCCGGACTTTCCCTGCAATTCAGCAAGTGCTTTGCAGCTTGAAATTGGAAAGGAAAGCCTCAGATTTAGCAGCCAGAGCTTCAGGAGGAGCAGCAGCGAGCACAGCATCGGTTTTGCAGCAGCTCCTTCCATGTGCATGTTTTTGGGAGTGGAAAGGCTTGCAGAGTGTTAAAGTAGCTTTTTCTCTCCGCTGGAAAGCTGCACGCTCAGTGCCAGTCTTCTGCAGCTTCTTTCTTCACGTTTCAGCAGCTAGCACGCTCTCCGTGTGCTGGAGAAGCGGCAGAGGCTTCCTTGCCGGAGAAGCGGCACCTTCGCCGGCAGAGAGCATCCTGCCGGCCGCGGTGCGCTCCGGAGCGGGGGCTTGTGCCGAAAGAGGCCGGCAACAGGCGCTTACCTTCGGACAGCTCCGGATCGCCGTCTAATGCGTCTCTTGTCGCCTACACGGCAGGGAAAAGCTTTTCCACTCTGTCTAGGAAGGAGAAAGTGTGCCAGCACAGCAAATGCCTCCCGGACTTTCCCTGGAATTCAGCAAGTGCTTTGCAGCTTGAAATTGGAAGGAAAGCCTCAGATTTAGCAGCCAGAGCTTCAGGAGGAGCAGCAGCGAGCACAGCATCGGTTTTGCAGCAGCTCCTTCCAAGTGCATGTTTTTGGGAGTGGAAAGGCTTGCAGAGTGTTAAAGTAGCTTTTTCTCTCCGCTGGAAAGCTGCACGCTCAGTGCCAGTCTTCTGCAGCTTTTTTCTTCACGTTTCAGCAGCTAGCACGCTCTCCGTGTGCTGGAGAAGCGGCAGAGGCTTCCTTGCCGGAGAAGCGGCACCTTCGCCGGCAGAGAGCATCCTGCCGGCCGCGGTGCGCTCCGGAGCGGGGGCTTGTGCCGAAAGAGGCCGGCAACAGGCGCTTACCTTCGGACAGCTCCGGATCGCCGTCTAATGCGTCTCTTGTCGCCTACACGGCAGGGAAAAGCTTTTCCACTCTGTCTAGGAAGGAGAAAGTGTGCCAGCACAGCAAATGCCTCCCGGACTTTCCCTGGAATTCAGCAAGTGCTTTGCAGCTTGAAATTGGAAGGAAAGCCTCAGATTTAGCAGCCAGAGCTTCAGGAGGAGCAGCAGCGAGCACAGCATCGGTTTTGCAGCAGCTCCTTCCAAGTGCATGTTTTTGGGAGTGGAAAGGCTTGCAGAGTGTTAAAGTAGCTTTTTCTCTCCGCTGGAAAGCTGCACGCTCAGTGCCAGTCTTCTGCAGCTTTTTTCTTCACGTTTCAGCAGCTAGCACGCTCTCCGTGTGCTGGAGAAGCGGCAGAGGCTTCCTTGCCGGAGAAGCGGCACCTTCGCCGGCAGAGAGCATCCTGCCGGCCGCGGTGCGCTCCGGAGCGGGGGCTTGTGCCGAAAGAGGCCGGCAACAGGCGCTTACCTTCGGACAGCTCCGGATCGCCGTCTAATGCGTCTCTTGTCGCCTACACGGCAGGGAAAAGCTTTTCCACTCTGTCTAGGAAGGAGAAAGTGTGCCAGCACAGCAAATGCCTCCCGGACTTTCCCTGGAATTCAGCAAGTGCTTTGCAGCTTGAAATTGGAAGGAAAGCCTCAGATTTAGCAGCCAGAGCTTCAGGAGGAGCAGCAGCGAGCACAGCATCGGTTTTGCAGCAGCTCCTTCCATGTGCATGTTTTTGGGAGTGGAAAGGCTTGCAGAGTGTTAAAGTAGCTTTTTCTCTCCGCTGGAAAGCTGCACGCTCAGTGCCAGTGTTCTGCAGCTTCTTTCTTCACGTTTCAGCAGCTAGCACGCTCTCCGTGTGCTGGAGAAGCGGCAGAGGCTTCCTTGCCGGAGAAGCGGCACCTTCGCCGGCAGAGAGCATCCTGCCGGCCGCGGTGCGCTCCGGAGCGGGGGCTTGTGCCGAAAGAGGCCGGCAACAGGCGCTTACCTTCGGACAGCTCCGGATGCCCGTCTAATGCGTCTCTTGTCGCCTACACGGCAGGGAAAAGCTTTTCCACTCTGTCTAGGAAGGAGAAAGTGTGCCAGCACAGCAAATGCCTCCCGGACTTTCCCTGGAATTCAGCAAGTGCTTTGCAGCTTGAAATTGGAAGGAAAGCCTCAGATTTAGCAGCCAGAGCTTCAGGAGGAGCAGCAGCGAGCACAGCATCGGTTTTGCAGCAGCTCCTTCCATGTGCATGTTTTTGGGAGTGGAAAGGCTTGCAGAGTGTTAAAGTAGCTTTTTCTCTCCGCTGGAAAGCTGCACGCTCAGTGCCAGTCTTCTGCAGCTTCTTTCTTCACGTTTCAGCAGCTAGCACGCTCTCCGTGTGCTGGAGAAGCGGCAGAGGCTTCCTTGCCGGAGAAGCGGCACCTTCGCCGGCAGAGAGCATCCTGCCGGCCGCGGTGCGCTCCGGAGCGGGGGCTTGTGCCGAAAGAGGCCGGCAACAGGCGCTTACCTTCGGACAGCTCCGGATCGCCGTCTAATGCGTCTCTTGTCGCCTACACGGCAGGGAAAAGCTTTTCCACTCTGTCTAGGAAGGAGAAAGTGTGCCAGCACAGCAAATGCCTCCCGGACTTTCCCTGCAATTCAGCAAGTGCTTTGCAGCTTGAAATTGGAAGGAAAGCCTCAGATTTAGCAGCCAGAGCTTCAGGAGGAGCAGCAGCGAGCACAGCATCGGTTTTGCAGCAGCTCCTTCCATGTGCATGTTTTTGGGAGTGGAGAGGCTTGCAGAGTGTTAAAGTAGCTTTTTCTCTCCGCTGGAAAGCTGCACGCTCATTGCCAGTCTTCTGCAGCTTTTTTCTTCACGTTTCAGCAGCTAGCACGCTCTCCGTGTGCTGGAGAAGCGGCAGAGGCTTCCTTGCCGGAGAAGCGGCACCTTCGCCGGCAGAGAGCATCCTGCCGGCCGCGGTGCGCTCCGGAGCGGGGGCTTGTGCCGAAAGAGGCCGGCAACAGGCGCTTACCTTCGGACAGCTCCGGATCGCCGTCTAATGCGTCTCTTGTCGCCTACACGGCAGGGAAAAGCTTTTCCACTCTGTCTAGGAAGGAGAAAGTGTGCCAGCACAGCAAATGCCTCCCGGACTTTCCCTGCAATTCAGCAAGTGCTTTGCAGCTTGAAATTGGAAGGAAAGCCTCAGATTTAGCAGCCAGAGCTTCAGGAGGAGCAGCAGCGAGCACAGCATCGGTTTTGCAGCAGCTCCTTCCAAGTGCATGTTTTTGGGAGTGGAAAGGCTTGCAGAGTGTTAAAGTAGCTTTTTCTCTCCGCTGGAAAGCTGCACGCTCAGTGCCAGTGTTCTGCAGCTTCTTTCTTCACGTTTCAGCAGCTAGCACGCTCTCCGTGTGCTGGAGAAGCGGCAGAGGCTTCCTTGCCGGAGAAGCGGCACCTTCGCCGGCAGAGAGCATCCTGCCGGCCGCGGTGCGCTCCGGAGCGGGGGCTTGTGCCGAAAGAGGCCGGCAACAGGCGCTTACCTTCGGACAGCTCCGGATCGCCGTCTAATGCGTCTCTTGTCGCCTACACGGCAGGGAAAAGCTTTTCCACTCTGTCTAGGAAGGAGAAAGTGTGCCAGCACAGCAAATGCCTCCCGGACTTTCCCTGCAATTCAGCAAGTGCTTTGCAGCTTGAAATTGGAAGGAAAGCCTCAGATTTAGCAGCCAGAGCTTCAGGAGGAGCAGCAGCGAGCACAGCATCGGTTTTGCAGCAGCTCCTTCCATGTGCATGTTTTTGGGAGTGGGGAGGCTTGCAGAGTGTTAAAGTAGCTTTTTCTCTCCGCTGGAAAGCTGCACGCTCAGTGCCAGTCTTCTGCAGCTTTTTTCTTCACGTTTCAGCAGCTAGCACGCTCTCCGTGTGCTGGAGAAGCGGCAGAGGCTTCCTTGCCGGAGAAGCGGCACCTTCGCCGGCAGAGAGCATCCTGCCGGCCGCGGTGCGCTCCGGAGCGGGGGCTTGTGCCGAAAGAGGCCGGCAACAGGCGCTTACCTTCGGACAGCTCCGGATCGCCGTCTAATGCGTCTCTTGTCGCCTACACGGCAGGGAAAAGCTTTTCCACTCTGTCTAGGAAGGAGAAAGTGTGCCAGCACAGCAAATGCCTCCCGGACTTTCCCTGGAATTCAGCAAGTGCTTTGCAGCTTGAAATTGGAAGGAAAGCCTCAGATTTAGCAGCCAGAGCTTCAGGAGGAGCAGCAGCGAGCACAGCATCGGTTTTGCAGCAGCTCCTTCCATGTGCATGTTTTTGGGAGTGGAAAGGCTTGCAGAGTGTTAAAGTAGCTTTTTCTCTCCGCTGGAAAGCTGCACGCTCAGTGCCAGTCTTCTGCAGCTTCTTTCTTCACGTTTCAGCAGCTAGCACGCTCTCCGTGTGCTGGAGAAGCGGCAGAGGCTTCCTTGCCGGAGAAGCGGCACCTTCGCCGGCAGAGAGCATCCTGCCGGCCGCGGTGCGCTCCGGAGCGGGGGCTTGTGCCGAAAGAGGCCGGCAACAGGCGCTTACCTTCGGACAGCTCCGGATGCCCGTCTAATGCGTCTCTTGTCGCCTACACGGCAGGGAAAAGCTTTTCCACTCTGTCTAGGAAGGAGAAAGTGTGCCAGCACAGCAAATGCCTCCCGGACTTTCCCTGGAATTCAGCAAGTGCTTTGCAGCTTGAAATTGGAAGGAAAGCCTCAGATTTAGCAGCCAGAGCTTCAGGAGGAGCAGCAGCGAGCACAGCATCGGTTTTGCAGCAGCTCCTTCCATGTGCATGTTTTTGGGAGTGGAAAGGCTTGCAGAGTGTTAAAGTAGCTTTTTCTCTCCGCTGGAAAGCTGCACGCTCAGTGCCAGTCTTCTGCAGCTTCTTTCTTCACGTTTCAGCAGCTAGCACGCTCTCCGTGTGCTGGAGAAGCGGCAGAGGCTTCCTTGCCGGAGAAGCGGCACCTTCGCCGGCAGAGAGCATCCTGCCGGCCGCGGTGCGCTCCGGAGCGGGGGCTTGTGCCGAAAGAGGCCGGCAACAGGCGCTTACCTTCGGACAGCTCCGGATCGCCGTCTAATGCGTCTCTTGTCGCCTACACGGCAGGGAAAAGCTTTTCCACTCTGTCTAGGAAGGAGAAAGTGTGCCAGCACAGCAAATGCCTCCCGGACTTTCCCTGGAATTCAGCAAGTGCTTTGCAGCTTGAAATTGGAAGGAAAGCCTCAGATTTAGCAGCCAGAGCTTCAGGAGGAGCAGCAGCGAGCACAGCATCGGTTTTGCAGCAGCTCCTTCCATGTGCATGTTTTTGGGAGTGGAGAGGCTTGCAGAGTGTTAAAGTAGCTTTTTCTCTCCGCTGGAAAGCTGCACGCTCAGTGCCAGTCTTCTGCAGCTTTTTTCTTCACGTTTCAGCAGCTAGCACGCTCTCCGTGTGCTGGAGAAGCGGCAGAGGCTTCCTTGCCGGAGAAGCGGCACCTTCGCCGGCAGAGAGCATCCTGCCGGCCGCGGTGCGCTCCGGAGCGGGGGCTTGTGCCGAAAGAGGCCGGCAACAGGCGCTTACCTTCGGACAGCTCCGGATGCCCGTCTAATGCGTCTCTTGTCGCCTACACGGCAGGGAAAAGCTTTTCCACTCTGTCTAGGAAGGAGAAAGTGTGCCAGCACAGCAAATGCCTCCCGGACTTTCCCTGGAATTCAGCAAGTGCTTTGCAGCTTGAAATTGGAAGGAAAGCCTCAGATTTAGCAGCCAGAGCTTCAGGAGGAGCAGCAGCGAGCACAGCATCGGTTTTGCAGCAGCTCCTTCCATGTGCATGTTTTTGGGAGTGGAAAGGCTTGCAGAGTGTTAAAGTAGCTTTTTCTCTCCGCTGGAAAGCTGCACGCTCAGTGCCAGTCTTCTGCAGCTTCTTTCTTCACGTTTCAGCAGCTAGCACGCTCTCCGTGTGCTGGAGAAGCGGCAGAGGCTTCCTTGCCGGAGAAGCGGCACCTTCGCCGGCAGAGAGCATCCTGCCGGCCGCGGTGCGCTCCGGAGCGGGGCCTTGTGCCGAAAGAGGCCGGCAACAGGCGCTTACCTTCGGACAGCTCCGGATCGCCGTCTAATGCGTCTCTTGTCGCCTACACGGCAGGGAAAAGCTTTTCCACTCTGTCTAGGAAGGAGAAAGTGTGCCAGCACAGCAAATGCCTCCCGGACTTTCCCTGGAATTCAGCAAGTGCTTTGCAGCTTGAAATTGGAAGGAAAGCCTCAGATTTAGCAGCCAGAGCTTCAGGAGGAGCAGCAGCGAGCACAGCATCGGTTTTGCAGCAGCTCCTTCCATGTGCATGTTTTTGGGAGTGGAGAGGCTTGCAGAGTGTTAAAGTAGCTTTTTCTCTCCGCTGGAAAGCTGCACGCTCAGTGCCAGTCTTCTGCAGCTTTTTTCTTCACGTTTCAGCAGCTAGCACGCTCTCCGTGTGCTGGAGAAGCGGCAGAGGCTTCCTTGCCGGAGAAGCGGCACCTTCGCCGGCAGAGAGCATCCTGCCGGCCGCGGTGCGCTCCGGAGCGGGGGCTTGTGCCGAAAGAGGCCGGCAACAGGCGCTTACCTTCGGACAGCTCCGGATCGCCGTCTAATGCGTCTCTTGTCGCCTACACGGCAGGGAAAAGCTTTTCCACTCTGTCTAGGAAGGAGAAAGTGTGCCAGCACAGCAAATGCCTCCCGGACTTTCCCTGCAATTCAGCAAGTGCTTTGCAGCTTGAAATTGGAAGGAAAGCCTCAGATTTAGCAGCCAGAGCTTCAGGAGGAGCAGCAGCGAGCACAGCATCGGTTTTGCAGCAGCTCCTTCCATGTGCATGTTTTTGGGAGTGGAAAGGCTTGCAGAGTGTTAAAGTAGCTTTTTCTCTCCGCTGGAAAGCTGCACGCTCAGTGCCAGTGTTCTGCAGCTTCTTTCTTCACGTTTCAGCAGCTAGCACGCTCTCCGTGTGCTGGAGAAGCGGCAGAGGCTTCCTTGCCGGAGAAGCGGCACCTTCGCCGGCAGAGAGCATCCTGCCGGCCGCGGTGCGCTCCGGAGCGGGGGCTTGTGCCGAAAGAGGCCGGCAACAGGCGCTTACCTTCGGACAGCTCCGGATCGCCGTCTAATGCGTCTCTTGTCGCCTACACGGCAGGGAAAAGCTTTTCCACTCTGTCTAGGAAGGAGAAAGTGTGCCAGCACAGCAAATGCCTCCCGGACTTTCCCTGGAATTCAGCAAGTGCTTTGCAGCTTGAAATTGGAAGGAAAGCCTCAGATTTAGCAGCCAGAGCTTCAGGAGGAGCAGCAGCGAGCACAGCATCGGTTTTGCAGCAGCTCCTTCCATGTGCATGTTTTTGGGAGTGGAGAGGCTTGCAGAGTGTTAAAGTAGCTTTTTCTCTCCGCTGGAAAGCTGCACGCTCAGTGCCAGTCTTCTGCAGCTTTTTTCTTCACGTTTCAGCAGCTAGCACGCTCTCCGTGTGCTGGAGAAGCGGCAGAGCCTTCCTTGCCGGAGAAGCGGCACCTTCGCCGGCAGAGAGCATCCTGCCGGCCGCGGTGCGCTCCGGAGCGGGGGCTTGTGCCGAAAGAGGCCGGCAACAGGCGCTTACCTTCGGACAGCTCCGGATCGCCGTCTAATGCGTCTCTTGTCGCCTACACGGCAGGGAAAAGCTTTTCCACTCTGTCTAGGAAGGAGAAAGTGTGCCAGCACAGCAAATGCCTCCCGGACTTTCCCTGGAATTCAGCAAGTGCTTTGCAGCTTGAAATTGGAAGGAAAGCCTCAGATTTAGCAGCCAGAGCTTCAGGAGGAGCAGCAGCGAGCACAGCATCGGTTTTGCAGCAGCTCCTTCCATGTGCATGTTTTTGGGAGTGGAAAGGCTTGCAGAGTGTTAAAGTAGCTTTTTCTCTCCGCTGGAAAGCTGCACGCTCAGTGCCAGTCTTCTGCAGCTTCTTTCTTCACGTTTCAGCAGCTAGCACGCTCTCCGTGTGCTGGAGAAGCGGCAGAGGCTTCCTTGCCGGAGAAGCGGCACCTTCGCCGGCAGAGAGCATCCTGCCGGCCGCGGTGCGCTCCGGAGCGGGGGCTTGTGCCGAAAGAGGCCGGCAACAGGCGCTTACCTTCGGACAGCTCCGGATGCCCGTCTAATGCGTCTCTTGTCGCCTACACGGCAGGGAAAAGCTTTTCCACTCTGTCTAGGAAGGAGAAAGTGTGCCAGCACAGCAAATGCCTCCCGGACTTTCCCTGGAATTCAGCAAGTGCTTTGCAGCTTGAAATTGGAAGGAAAGCCTCAGATTTAGCAGCCAGAGCTTCAGGAGGAGCAGCAGCGAGCACAGCATCGGTTTTGCAGCAGCTCCTTCCATGTGCATGTTTTTGGGAGTGGAAAGGCTTGCAGAGTGTTAAAGTAGCTTTTTCTCTCCGCTGGAAAGCTGCACGCTCAGTGCCAGTCTTCTGCAGCTTCTTTCTTCACGTTTCAGCAGCTAGCACGCTCTCCGTGTGCTGGAGAAGCGGCAGAGGCTTCCTTGCCGGAGAAGCGGCACCTTCGCCGGCAGAGAGCATCCTGCCGGCCGCGGTGCGCTCCGGAGCGGGGGCTTGTGCCGAAAGAGGCCGGCAACAGGCGCTTACCTTCGGACAGCTCCGGATCGCCGTCTAATGCGTCTCTTGTCGCCTACACGGCAGGGAAAAGCTTTTCCACTCTGTCTAGGAAGGAGAAAGTGTGCCAGCACAGCAAATGCCTCCCGGACTTTCCCTGCAATTCAGCAAGTGCTTTGCAGCTTGAAATTGGAAGGAAAGCCTCAGATTTAGCAGCCAGAGCTTCAGGAGGAGCAGCAGCGAGCACAGCATCGGTTTTGCAGCAGCTCCTTCCATGTGCATGTTTTTGGGAGTGGAGAGGCTTGCAGAGTGTTAAAGTAGCTTTTTCTCTCCGCTGGAAAGCTGCACGCTCATTGCCAGTCTTCTGCAGCTTTTTTCTTCACGTTTCAGCAGCTAGCACGCTCTCCGTGTGCTGGAGAAGCGGCAGAGGCTTCCTTGCCGGAGAAGCGGCACCTTCGCCGGCAGAGAGCATCCTGCCGGCCGCGGTGCGCTCCGGAGCGGGGGCTTGTGCCGAAAGAGGCCGGCAACAGGCGCTTACCTTCGGACAGCTCCGGATCGCCGTCTAATGCGTCTCTTGTCGCCTACACGGCAGGGAAAAGCTTTTCCACTCTGTCTAGGAAGGAGAAAGTGTGCCAGCACAGCAAATGCCTCCCGGACTTTCCCTGCAATTCAGCAAGTGCTTTGCAGCTTGAAATTGGAAGGAAAGCCTCAGATTTAGCAGCCAGAGCTTCAGGAGGAGCAGCAGCGAGCACAGCATCGGTTTTGCAGCAGCTCCTTCCAAGTGCATGTTTTTGGGAGTGGAAAGGCTTGCAGAGTGTTAAAGTAGCTTTTTCTCTCCGCTGGAAAGCTGCACGCTCAGTGCCAGTGTTCTGCAGCTTCTTTCTTCACGTTTCAGCAGCTAGCACGCTCTCCGTGTGCTGGAGAAGCGGCAGAGGCTTCCTTGCCGGAGAAGCGGCACCTTCGCCGGCAGAGAGCATCCTGCCGGCCGCGGTGCGCTCCGGAGCGGGGGCTTGTGCCGAAAGAGGCCGGCAACAGGCGCTTACCTTCGGACAGCTCCGGATCGCCGTCTAATGCGTCTCTTGTCGCCTACACGGCAGGGAAAAGCTTTTCCACTCTGTCTAGGAAGGAGAAAGTGTGCCAGCACAGCAAATGCCTCCCGGACTTTCCCTGGAATTCAGCAAGTGCTTTGCAGCTTGAAATTGGAAGGAAAGCCTCAGATTTAGCAGCCAGAGCTTCAGGAGGAGCAGCAGCGAGCACAGCATCGGTTTTGCAGCAGCTCCTTCCATGTGCATGTTTTTGGGAGTGGAGAGGCTTGCAGAGTGTTAAAGTAGCTTTTTCTCTCCGCTGGAAAGCTGCACGCTCAGTGCCAGTCTTCTGCAGCTTTTTTCTTCACGTTTCAGCAGCTAGCACGCTCTCCGTGTGCTGGAGAAGCGGCAGAGGCTTCCTTGCCGGAGAAGCGGCACCTTCGCCGGCAGAGAGCATCCTGCCGGCCGCGGTGCGCTCCGGAGCGGGGGCTTGTGCCGAAAGAGGCCGGCAACAGGCGCTTACCTTCGGACAGCTCCGGATCGCCGTCTAATGCGTCTCTTGTCGCCTACACGGCAGGGAAAAGCTTTTCCACTCTGTCTAGGAAGGAGAAAGTGTGCCAGCACAGCAAATGCCTCCCGGACTTTCCCTGGAATTCAGCAAGTGCTTTGCAGCTTGAAATTGGAAGGAAAGCCTCAGATTTAGCAGCCAGAGCTTCAGGAGGAGCAGCAGCGAGCACAGCATCGGTTTTGCAGCAGCTCCTTCCATGTGCATGTTTTTGGGAGTGGAAAGGCTTGCAGAGTGTTAAAGTAGCTTTTTCTCTCCGCTGGAAAGCTGCACGCTCAGTGCCAGTCTTCTGCAGCTTCTTTCTTCACGTTTCAGCAGCTAGCACGCTCTCCGTGTGCTGGAGAAGCGGCAGAGGCTTCCTTGCCGGAGAAGCGGCACCTTCGCCGGCAGAGAGCATCCTGCCGGCCGCGGTGCGCTCCGGAGCGGGGGCTTGTGCCGAAAGAGGCCGGCAACAGGCGCTTACCTTCGGACAGCTCCGGATGCCCGTCTAATGCGTCTCTTGTCGCCTACACGGCAGGGAAAAGCTTTTCCACTCTGTCTAGGAAGGAGAAAGTGTGCCAGCACAGCAAATGCCTCCCGGACTTTCCCTGGAATTCAGCAAGTGCTTTGCAGCTTGAAATTGGAAGGAAAGCCTCAGATTTAGCAGCCAGAGCTTCAGGAGGAGCAGCAGCGAGCACAGCATCGGTTTTGCAGCAGCTCCTTCCATGTGCATGTTTTTGGGAGTGGAAAGGCTTGCAGAGTGTTAAAGTAGCTTTTTCTCTCCGCTGGAAAGCTGCACGCTCAGTGCCAGTCTTCTGCAGCTTCTTTCTTCACGTTTCAGCAGCTAGCACGCTCTCCGTGTGCTGGAGAAGCGGCAGAGGCTTCCTTGCCGGAGAAGCGGCACCTTCGCCGGCAGAGAGCATCCTGCCGGCCGCGGTGCGCTCCGGAGCGGGGGCTTGTGCCGAAAGAGGCCGGCAACAGGCGCTTACCTTCGGACAGCTCCGGATCGCCGTCTAATGCGTCTCTTGTCGCCTACACGGCAGGGAAAAGCTTTTCCACTCTGTCTAGGAAGGAGAAAGTGTGCCAGCACAGCAAATGCCTCCCGGACTTTCCCTGGAATTCAGCAAGTGCTTTGCAGCTTGAAATTGGAAGGAAAGCCTCAGATTTAGCAGCCAGAGCTTCAGGAGGAGCAGCAGCGAGCACAGCATCGGTTTTGCAGCAGCTCCTTCCATGTGCATGTTTTTGGGAGTGGAAAGGCTTGCAGAGTGTTAAAGTAGCTTTTTCTCTCCGCTGGAAAGCTGCACGCTCAGTGCCAGTCTTCTGCAGCTTCTTTCTTCACGTTTCAGCAGCTAGCACGCTCTCCGTGTGCTGGAGAAGCGGCAGAGGCTTCCTTGCCGGAGAAGCGGCACCTTCGCCGGCAGAGAGCATCCTGCCGGCCGCGGTGCGCTCCGGAGCGGGGGCTTGTGCCGAAAGAGGCCGGCAACAGGCGCTTACCTTCGGACAGCTCCGGATCGCCGTCTAATGCGTCTCTTGTCGCCTACACGGCAGGGAAAAGCTTTTCCACTCTGTCTAGGAAGGAGAAAGTGTGCCAGCACAGCAAATGCCTCCCGGACTTTCCCTGCAATTCAGCAAGTGCTTTGCAGCTTGAAATTGGAAGGAAAGCCTCAGATTTAGCAGCCAGAGCTTCAGGAGGAGCAGCAGCGAGCACAGCATCGGTTTTGCAGCAGCTCCTTCCATGTGCATGTTTTTGGGAGTGGAAAGGCTTGCAGAGTGTTAAAGTAGCTTTTTCTCTCCGCTGGAAAGCTGCACGCTCAGTGCCAGTCTTCTGCAGCTTCTTTCTTCACGTTTCAGCAGCTAGCACGCTCTCCGTGTGCTGGAGAAGCGGCAGAGGCTTCCTTGCCGGAGAAGCGGCACCTTCGCCGGCAGAGAGCATCCTGCCGGCCGCGGTGCGCTCCGGAGCGGGGGCTTGTGCCGAAAGAGGCCGGCAACAGGCGCTTACCTTCGGACAGCTCCGGATCGCCGTCTAATGCGTCTCTTGTCGCCTACACGGCAGGGAAAAGCTTTTCCACTCTGTCTAGGAAGGAGAAAGTGTGCCAGCACAGCAAATGCCTCCCGGACTTTCCCTGCAATTCAGCAAGTGCTTTGCAGCTTGAAATTGGAAGGAAAGCCTCAGATTTAGCAGCCAGAGCTTCAGGAGGAGCAGCAGCGAGCACAGCATCGGTTTTGCAGCAGCTCCTTCCAAGTGCATGTTTTTGGGAGTGGAAAGGCTTGCAGAGTGTTAAAGTAGCTTTTTCTCTCCGCTGGAAAGCTGCACGCTCAGTGCCAGTCTTCTGCAGCTTCTTTCTTCACGTTTCAGCAGCTAGCACGCTCTCCGTGTGCTGGAGAAGCGGCAGAGGCTTCCTTGCCGGAGAAGCGGCACCTTCGCCGGCAGAGAGCATCCTGCCGGCCGCGGTGCGCTCCGGAGCGGGGGCTTGTGCCGAAAGAGGCCGGCAACAGGCGCTTACCTTCGGACAGCTCCGGATCGCCGTCTAATGCGTCTCTTGTCGCCTACACGGCAGGGAAAAGCTTTTCCACTCTGTCTAGGAAGGAGAAAGTGTGCCAGCACAGCAAATGCCTCCCGGACTTTCCCTGGAATTCAGCAAGTGCTTTGCAGCTTGAAATTGGAAGGAAAGCCTCAGATTTAGCAGCCAGAGCTTCAGGAGGAGCAGCAGCGAGCACAGCATCGGTTTTGCAGCAGCTCCTTCCATGTGCATGTTTTTGGGAGTGGAGAGGCTTGCAGAGTGTTAAAGTAGCTTTTTCTCTCCGCTGGAAAGCTGCACGCTCAGTGCCAGTCTTCTGCAGCTTCTTTCTTCACGTTTCAGCAGCTAGCACGCTCTCCGTGTGCTGGAGAAGCGGCAGAGGCTTCCTTGCCGGAGAAGCGGCACCTTCGCCGGCAGAGAGCATCCTGCCGGCCGCGGTGCGCTCCGGAGCGGGGGCTTGTGCCGAAAGAGGCCGGCAACAGGCGCTTACCTTCGGACAGCTCCGGATCGCCGTCTAATGCGTCTCTTGTCGCCTACACGGCAGGGAAAAGCTTTTCCACTCTGTCTAGGAAGGAGAAAGTGTGCCAGCACAGCAAATGCCTCCCGGACTTTCCCTGCAATTCAGCAAGTGCTTTGCAGCTTGAAATTGGAAGGAAAGCCTCAGATTTAGCAGCCAGAGCTTCAGGAGGAGCAGCAGCGAGCACAGCATCGGTTTTGCAGCAGCTCCTTCCATGTGCATGTTTTTGGGAGTGGAGAGGCTTGCAGAGTGTTAAAGTAGCTTTTTCTCTCCGCTGGAAAGCTGCACGCTCATTGCCAGTCTTCTGCAGCTTTTTTCTTCACGTTTCAGCAGCTAGCACGCTCTCCGTGTGCTGGAGAAGCGGCAGAGGCTTCCTTGCCGGAGAAGCGGCACCTTCGCCGGCAGAGAGCATCCTGCCGGCCGCGGTGCGCTCCGGAGCGGGGGCTTGTGCCGAAAGAGGCCGGCAACAGGCGCTTACCTTCGGACAGCTCCGGATCGCCGTCTAATGCGTCTCTTGTCGCCTACACGGCAGGGAAAAGCTTTTCCACTCTGTCTAGGAAGGAGAAAGTGTGCCAGCACAGCAAATGCCTCCCGGACTTTCCCTGCAATTCAGCAAGTGCTTTGCAGCTTGAAATTGGAAGGAAAGCCTCAGATTTAGCAGCCAGAGCTTCAGGAGGAGCAGCAGCGAGCACAGCATCGGTTTTGCAGCAGCTCCTTCCAAGTGCATGTTTTTGGGAGTGGAAAGGCTTGCAGAGTGTTAAAGTAGCTTTTTCTCTCCGCTGGAAAGCTGCACGCTCAGTGCCAGTGTTCTGCAGCTTCTTTCTTCACGTTTCAGCAGCTAGCACGCTCTCCGTGTGCTGGAGAAGCGGCAGAGGCTTCCTTGCCGGAGAAGCGGCACCTTCGCCGGCAGAGAGCATCCTGCCGGCCGCGGTGCGCTCCGGAGCGGGGGCTTGTGCCGAAAGAGGCCGGCAACAGGCGCTTACCTTCGGACAGCTCCGGATCGCCGTCTAATGCGTCTCTTGTCGCCTACACGGCAGGGAAAAGCTTTTCCACTCTGTCTAGGAAGGAGAAAGTGTGCCAGCACAGCAAATGCCTCCCGGACTTTCCCTGGAATTCAGCAAGTGCTTTGCAGCTTGAAATTGGAAGGAAAGCCTCAGATTTAGCAGCCAGAGCTTCAGGAGGAGCAGCAGCGAGCACAGCATCGGTTTTGCAGCAGCTCCTTCCATGTGCATGTTTTTGGGAGTGGAGAGGCTTGCAGAGTGTTAAAGTAGCTTTTTCTCTCCGCTGGAAAGCTGCACGCTCAGTGCCAGTCTTCTGCAGCTTTTTTCTTCACGTTTCAGCAGCTAGCACGCTCTCCGTGTGCTGGAGAAGCGGCAGAGGCTTCCTTGCCGGAGAAGCGGCACCTTCGCCGGCAGAGAGCATCCTGCCGGCCGCGGTGCGCTCCGGAGCGGGGGCTTGTGCCGAAAGAGGCCGGCAACAGGCGCTTACCTTCGGACAGCTCCGGATCGCCGTCTAATGCGTCTCTTGTCGCCTACACGGCAGGGAAAAGCTTTTCCACTCTGTCTAGGAAGGAGAAAGTGTGCCAGCACAGCAAATGCCTCCCGGACTTTCCCTGGAATTCAGCAAGTGCTTTGCAGCTTGAAATTGGAAGGAAAGCCTCAGATTTAGCAGCCAGAGCTTCAGGAGGAGCAGCAGCGAGCACAGCATCGGTTTTGCAGCAGCTCCTTCCATGTGCATGTTTTTGGGAGTGGAAAGGCTTGCAGAGTGTTAAAGTAGCTTTTTCTCTCCGCTGGAAAGCTGCACGCTCAGTGCCAGTCTTCTGCAGCTTCTTTCTTCACGTTTCAGCAGCTAGCACGCTCTCCGTGTGCTGGAGAAGCGGCAGAGGCTTCCTTGCCGGAGAAGCGGCACCTTCGCCGGCAGAGAGCATCCTGCCGGCCGCGGTGCGCTCCGGAGCGGGGGCTTGTGCCGAAAGAGGCCGGCAACAGGCGCTTACCTTCGGACAGCTCCGGATGCCCGTCTAATGCGTCTCTTGTCGCCTACACGGCAGGGAAAAGCTTTTCCACTCTGTCTAGGAAGGAGAAAGTGTGCCAGCACAGCAAATGCCTCCCGGACTTTCCCTGGAATTCAGCAAGTGCTTTGCAGCTTGAAATTGGAAGGAAAGCCTCAGATTTAGCAGCCAGAGCTTCAGGAGGAGCAGCAGCGAGCACAGCATCGGTTTTGCAGCAGCTCCTTCCATGTGCATGTTTTTGGGAGTGGAAAGGCTTGCAGAGTGTTAAAGTAGCTTTTTCTCTCCGCTGGAAAGCTGCACGCTCAGTGCCAGTCTTCTGCAGCTTCTTTCTTCACGTTTCAGCAGCTAGCACGCTCTCCGTGTGCTGGAGAAGCGGCAGAGGCTTCCTTGCCGGAGAAGCGGCACCTTCGCCGGCAGAGAGCATCCTGCCGGCCGCGGTGCGCTCCGGAGCGGGGGCTTGTGCCGAAAGAGGCCGGCAACAGGCGCTTACCTTCGGACAGCTCCGGATCGCCGTCTAATGCGTCTCTTGTCGCCTACACGGCAGGGAAAAGCTTTTCCACTCTGTCTAGGAAGGAGAAAGTGTGCCAGCACAGCAAATGCCTCCCGGACTTTCCCTGGAATTCAGCAAGTGCTTTGCAGCTTGAAATTGGAAGGAAAGCCTCAGATTTAGCAGCCAGAGCTTCAGGAGGAGCAGCAGCGAGCACAGCATCGGTTTTGCAGCAGCTCCTTCCATGTGCATGTTTTTGGGAGTGGAAAGGCTTGCAGAGTGTTAAAGTAGCTTTTTCTCTCCGCTGGAAAGCTGCACGCTCAGTGCCAGTCTTCTGCAGCTTCTTTCTTCACGTTTCAGCAGCTAGCACGCTCTCCGTGTGCTGGAGAAGCGGCAGAGGCTTCCTTGCCGGAGAAGCGGCACCTTCGCCGGCAGAGAGCATCCTGCCGGCCGCGGTGCGCTCCGGAGCGGGGGCTTGTGCCGAAAGAGGCCGGCAACAGGCGCTTACCTTCGGACAGCTCCGGATCGCCGTCTAATGCGTCTCTTGTCGCCTACACGGCAGGGAAAAGCTTTTCCACTCTGTCTAGGAAGGAGAAAGTGTGCCAGCACAGCAAATGCCTCCCGGACTTTCCCTGCAATTCAGCAAGTGCTTTGCAGCTTGAAATTGGAAGGAAAGCCTCAGATTTAGCAGCCAGAGCTTCAGGAGGAGCAGCAGCGAGCACAGCATCGGTTTTGCAGCAGCTCCTTCCATGTGCATGTTTTTGGGAGTGGAAAGGCTTGCAGAGTGTTAAAGTAGCTTTTTCTCTCCGCTGGAAAGCTGCACGCTCAGTGCCAGTCTTCTGCAGCTTCTTTCTTCACGTTTCAGCAGCTAGCACGCTCTCCGTGTGCTGGAGAAGCGGCAGAGGCTTCCTTGCCGGAGAAGCGGCACCTTCGCCGGCAGAGAGCATCCTGCCGGCCGCGGTGCGCTCCGGAGCGGGGGCTTGTGCCGAAAGAGGCCGGCAACAGGCGCTTACCTTCGGACAGCTCCGGATCGCCGTCTAATGCGTCTCTTGTCGCCTACACGGCAGGGAAAAGCTTTTCCACTCTGTCTAGGAAGGAGAAAGTGTGCCAGCACAGCAAATGCCTCCCGGACTTTCCCTGCAATTCAGCAAGTGCTTTGCAGCTTGAAATTGGAAGGAAAGCCTCAGATTTAGCAGCCAGAGCTTCAGGAGGAGCAGCAGCGAGCACAGCATCGGTTTTGCAGCAGCTCCTTCCAAGTGCATGTTTTTGGGAGTGGAAAGGCTTGCAGAGTGTTAAAGTAGCTTTTTCTCTCCGCTGGAAAGCTGCACGCTCAGTGCCAGTCTTCTGCAGCTTCTTTCTTCACGTTTCAGCAGCTAGCACGCTCTCCGTGTGCTGGAGAAGCGGCAGAGGCTTCCTTGCCGGAGAAGCGGCACCTTCGCCGGCAGAGAGCATCCTGCCGGCCGCGGTGCGCTCCGGAGCGGGGGCTTGTGCCGAAAGAGGCCGGCAACAGGCGCTTACCTTCGGACAGCTCCGGATCGCCGTCTAATGCGTCTCTTGTCGCCTACACGGCAGGGAAAAGCTTTTCCACTCTGTCTAGGAAGGAGAAAGTGTGCCAGCACAGCAAATGCCTCCCGGACTTTCCCTGGAATTCAGCAAGTGCTTTGCAGCTTGAAATTGGAAGGAAAGCCTCAGATTTAGCAGCCAGAGCTTCAGGAGGAGCAGCAGCGAGCACAGCATCGGTTTTGCAGCAGCTCCTTCCATGTGCATGTTTTTGGGAGTGGAGAGGCTTGCAGAGTGTTAAAGTAGCTTTTTCTCTCCGCTGGAAAGCTGCACGCTCAGTGCCAGTCTTCTGCAGCTTCTTTCTTCACGTTTCAGCAGCTAGCACGCTCTCCGTGTGCTGGAGAAGCGGCAGAGGCTTCCTTGCCGGAGAAGCGGCACCTTCGCCGGCAGAGAGCATCCTGCCGGCCGCGGTGCGCTCCGGAGCGGGGGCTTGTGCCGAAAGAGGCCGGCAACAGGCGCTTACCTTCGGACAGCTCCGGATCGCCGTCTAATGCGTCTCTTGTCGCCTACACGGCAGGGAAAAGCTTTTCCACTCTGTCTAGGAAGGAGAAAGTGTGCCAGCACAGCAAATGCCTCCCGGACTTTCCCTGGAATTCAGCAAGTGCTTTGCAGCTTGAAATTGGAAGGAAAGCCTCAGATTTAGCAGCCAGAGCTTCAGGAGGAGCAGCAGCGAGCACAGCATCGGTTTTGCAGCAGCTCCTTCCATGTGCATGTTTTTGGGAGTGGAAAGGCTTGCAGAGTGTTAAAGTAGCTTTTTCTCTCCGCTGGAAAGCTGCACGCTCAGTGCCAGTCTTCTGCAGCTTCTTTCTTCACGTTTCAGCAGCTAGCACGCTCTCCGTGTGCTGGAGAAGCGGCAGAGGCTTCCTTGCCGGAGAAGCGGCACCTTCGCCGGCAGAGAGCATCCTGCCGGCCGCGGTGCGCTCCGGAGCGGGGGCTTGTGCCGAAAGAGGCCGGCAACAGGCGCTTACCTTCGGACAGCTCCGGATCGCCGTCTAATGCGTCTCTTGTCGCCTACACGGCAGGGAAAAGCTTTTCCACTCTGTCTAGGAAGGAGAAAGTGTGCCAGCACAGCAAATGCCTCCCGGACTTTCCCTGGAATTCAGCAAGTGCTTTGCAGCTTGAAATTGGAAGGAAAGCCTCAGATTTAGCAGCCAGAGCTTCAGGAGGAGCAGCAGCGAGCACAGCATCGGTTTTGCAGCAGCTCCTTCCATGTGCATGTTTTTGGGAGTGGAGAGGCTTGCAGAGTGTTAAAGTAGCTTTTTCTCTCCGCTGGAAAGCTGCACGCTCAGTGCCAGTCTTCTGCAGCTTCTTTCTTCACGTTTCAGCAGCTAGCACGCTCTCCGTGTGCTGGAGAAGCGGCAGAGGCTTCCTTGCCGGAGAAGCGGCACCTTCGCCGGCAGAGAGCATCCTGCCGGCCGCGGTGCGCTCCGGAGCGGGGGCTTGTGCCGAAAGAGGCCGGCAACAGGCGCTTACCTTCGGACAGCTCCGGATCGCCGTCTAATGCGTCTCTTGTCGCCTACACGGCAGGGAAAAGCTTTTCCACTCTGTCTAGGAAGGAGAAAGTGTGCCAGCACAGCAAATGCCTCCCGGACTTTCCCTGGAATTCAGCAAGTGCTTTGCAGCTTGAAATTGGAAGGAAAGCCTCAGATTTAGCAGCCAGAGCTTCAGGAGGAGCAGCAGCGAGCACAGCATCGGTTTTGCAGCAGCTCCTTCCATGTGCATGTTTTTGGGAGTGGAAAGGCTTGCAGAGTGTTAAAGTAGCTTTTTCTCTCCGCTGGAAAGCTGCACGCTCAGTGCCAGTCTTCTGCAGCTTCTTTCTTCACGTTTCAGCAGCTAGCACGCTCTCCGTGTGCTGGAGAAGCGGCAGAGGCTTCCTTGCCGGAGAAGCGGCACCTTCGCCGGCAGAGAGCATCCTGCCGGCCGCGGTGCGCTCCGGAGCGGGGGCTTGTGCCGAAAGAGGCCGGCAACAGGCGCTTACCTTCGGACAGCTCCGGATCGCCGTCTAATGCGTCTCTTGTCGCCTACACGGCAGGGAAAAGCTTTTCCACTCTGTCTAGGAAGGAGAAAGTGTGCCAGCACAGCAAATGCCTCCCGGACTTTCCCTGGAATTCAGCAAGTGCTTTGCAGCTTGAAATTGGAAGGAAAGCCTCAGATTTAGCAGCCAGAGCTTCAGGAGGAGCAGCAGCGAGCACAGCATCGGTTTTGCAGCAGCTCCTTCCAAGTGCATGTTTTTGGGAGTGGAAAGGCTTGCAGAGTGTTAAAGTAGCTTTTTCTCTCCGCTGGAAAGCTGCACGCTCAGTGCCAGTCTTCTGCAGCTTCTTTCTTCACGTTTCAGCAGCTAGCACGCTCTCCGTGTGCTGGAGAAGCGGCAGAGGCTTCCTTGCCGGAGAAGCGGCACCTTCGCCGGCAGAGAGCATCCTGCCGGCCGCGGTGCGCTCCGGAGCGGGGGCTTGTGCCGAAAGAGGCCGGCAACAGGCGCTTACCTTCGGACAGCTCCGGATCGCCGTCTAATGCGTCTCTTGTCGCCTACACGGCAGGGAAAAGCTTTTCCACTCTGTCTAGGAAGGAGAAAGTGTGCCAGCACAGCAAATGCCTCCCGGACTTTCCCTGGAATTCAGCAAGTGCTTTGCAGCTTGAAATTGGAAGGAAAGCCTCAGATTTAGCAGCCAGAGCTTCAGGAGGAGCAGCAGCGAGCACAGCATCGCTTTTGCAGCAGCTCCTTCCATGTGCATGTTTTTGGGAGTGGAAAGGCTTGCAGAGTGTTAAAGTAGCTTTTTCTCTCCGCTGGAAAGCTGCACGCTCAGTGCCAGTCTTCTGCAGCTTCTTTCTTCACGTTTCAGCAGCTAGCACGCTCTCCGTGTGCTGGAGAAGCGGCAGAGGCTTCCTTCCCGGAGAAGCGGCACCTTCGCCGGCAGAGAGCATCCTGCCGGCCGCGGTGCGCTCCGGAGCGGGGGCTTGTGCCGAAAGAGGCCGGCAACAGGCGCTTACCTTCGGACAGCTCCGGATCGCCGTCTAATGCGTCTCTTGTCGCCTACACGGCAGGGAAAAGCTTTTCCACTCTGTCTAGGAAGGAGAAAGTGTGCCAGCACAGCAAATGCCTCCCGGACTTTCCCTGGAATTCAGCAAGTGCTTTGCAGCTTGAAATTGGAAGGAAAGCCTCAGATTTAGCAGCCAGAGCTTCAGGAGGAGCAGCAGCGAGCACAGCATCGGTTTTGCAGCAGCTCCTTCCAAGTGCATGTTTTTGGGAGTGGAAAGGCTTGCAGAGTGTTAAAGTAGCTTTTTCTCTCCGCTGGAAAGCTGCACGCTCAGTGCCAGTCTTCTGCAGCTTCTTTCTTCACGTTTCAGCAGCTAGCACGCTCTCCGTGTGCTGGAGAAGCGGCAGAGGCTTCCTTGCCGGAGAAGCGGCACCTTCGCCGGCAGAGAGCATCCTGCCGGCCGCGGTGCGCTCCGGAGCGGGGGCTTGTGCCGAAAGAGGCCGGCAACAGGCGCTTACCTTCGGACAGCTCCGGATCGCCGTCTAATGCGTCTCTTGTCGCCTACACGGCAGGGAAAAGCTTTTCCACTCTGTCTAGGAAGGAGAAAGTGTGCCAGCACAGCAAATGCCTCCCGGACTTTCCCTGCAATTCAGCAAGTGCTTTGCAGCTTGAAATTGGAAGGAAAGCCTCAGATTTAGCAGCCAGAGCTTCAGGAGGAGCAGCAGCGAGCACAGCATCGGTTTTGCAGCAGCTCCTTCCATGTGCATGTTTTTGGGAGTGGAAAGGCTTGCAGAGTGTTAAAGTAGCTTTTTCTCTCCGCTGGAAAGCTGCACGCTCAGTGCCAGTCTTCTGCAGCTTCTTTCTTCACGTTTCAGCAGCTAGCACGCTCTCCGTGTGCTGGAGAAGCGGCAGAGGCTTCCTTGCCGGAGAAGCGGCACCTTCGCCGGCAGAGAGCATCCTGCCGGCCGCGGTGCGCTCCGGAGCGGGGGCTTGTGCCGAAAGAGGCCGGCAACAGGCGCTTACCTTCGGACAGCTCCGGATCGCCGTCTAATGCGTCTCTTGTCGCCTACACGGCAGGGAAAAGCTTTTCCACTCTGTCTAGGAAGGAGAAAGTGTGCCAGCACAGCAAATGCCTCCCGGACTTTCCCTGGAATTCAGCAAGTGCTTTGCAGCTTGAAATTGGAAGGAAAGCCTCAGATTTAGCAGCCAGAGCTTCAGGAGGAGCAGCAGCGAGCACAGCATCGGTTTTGCAGCAGCTCCTTCCATGTGCATGTTTTTGGGAGTGGAGAGGCTTGCAGAGTGTTAAAGTAGCTTTTTCTCTCCGCTGGAAAGCTGCACGCTCAGTGCCAGTCTTCTGCAGCTTTTTTCTTCACGTTTCAGCAGCTAGCACGCTCTCCGTGTGCTGGAGAAGCGGCAGAGGCTTCCTTGCCGGAGAAGCGGCACCTTCGCCGGCAGAGAGCATCCTGCCGGCCGCGGTGCGCTCCGGAGCGGGGGCTTGTGCCGAAAGAGGCCGGCAACAGGCGCTTACCTTCGGACAGCTCCGGATCGCCGTCTAATGCGTCTCTTGTCGCCTACACGGCAGGGAAAAGCTTTTCCACTCTGTCTAGGAAGGAGAAAGTGTGCCAGCACAGCAAATGCCTCCCGGACTTTCCCTGGAATTCAGCAAGTGCTTTGCAGCTTGAAATTGGAAGGAAAGCCTCAGATTTAGCAGCCAGAGCTTCAGGAGGAGCAGCAGCGAGCACAGCATCGGTTTTGCAGCAGCTCCTTCCATGTGCATGTTTTTGGGAGTGGAAAGGCTTGCAGAGTGTTAAAGTAGCTTTTTCTCTCCGCTGGAAAGCTGCACGCTCAGTGCCAGTGTTCTGCAGCTTCTTTCTTCACGTTTCAGCAGCTAGCACGCTCTCCGTGTGCTGGAGAAGCGGCAGAGGCTTCCTTGCCGGAGAAGCGGCACCTTCGCCGGCAGAGAGCATCCTGCCGGCCGCGGTGCGCTCCGGAGCGGGGGCTTGTGCCGAAAGAGGCCGGCAACAGGCGCTTACCTTCGGACAGCTCCGGATCGCCGTCTAATGCGTCTCTTGTCGCCTACACGGCAGGGAAAAGCTTTTCCACTCTGTCTAGGAAGGAGAAAGTGTGCCAGCACAGCAAATGCCTCCCGGACTTTCCCTGGAATTCAGCAAGTGCTTTGCAGCTTGAAATTGGAAGGAAAGCCTCAGATTTAGCAGCCAGAGCTTCAGGAGGAGCAGCAGCGAGCACAGCATCGGTTTTGCAGCAGCTCCTTCCATGTGCATGTTTTTGGGAGTGGAAAGGCTTGCAGAGTGTTAAAGTAGCTTTTTCTCTCCGCTGGAAAGCTGCACGCTCAGTGCCAGTCTTCTGCAGCTTTTTTCTTCACGTTTCAGCAGCTAGCACGCTCTCCGTGTGCTGGAGAAGCGGCAGAGGCTTCCTTGCCGGAGAAGCGGCACCTTCGCCGGCAGAGAGCATCCTGCCGGCCGCGGTGCGCTCCGGAGCGGGGGCTTGTGCCGAAAGAGGCCGGCAACAGGCGCTTACCTTCGGACAGCTCCGGATCGCCGTCTAATGCGTCTCTTGTCGCCTACACGGCAGGGAAAAGCTTTTCCACTCTGTCTAGGAAGGAGAAAGTGTGCCAGCACAGCAAATGCCTCCCGGACTTTCCCTGGAATTCAGCAAGTGCTTTGCAGCTTGAAATTGGAAGGAAAGCCTCAGATTTAGCAGCCAGAGCTTCAGGAGGAGCAGCAGCGAGCACAGCATCGGTTTTGCAGCAGCTCCTTCCATGTGCATGTTTTTGGGAGTGGAGAGGCTTGCAGAGTGTTAAAGTAGCTTTTTCTCTCCGCTGGAAAGCTGCACGCTCAGTGCCAGTCTTCTGCAGCTTCTTTCTTCACGTTTCAGCAGCTAGCACGCTCTCCGTGTGCTGGAGAAGCGGCAGAGGCTTCCTTGCCGGAGAAGCGGCACCTTCGCCGGCAGAGAGCATCCTGCCGGCCGCGGTGCGCTCCGGAGCGGGGGCTTGTGCCGAAAGAGGCCGGCAACAGGCGCTTACCTTCGGACAGCTCCGGATCGCCGTCTAATGCGTCTCTTGTCGCCTACACGGCAGGGAAAAGCTTTTCCACTCTGTCTAGGAAGGAGAAAGTGTGCCAGCACAGCAAATGCCTCCCGGACTTTCCCTGGAATTCAGCAAGTGCTTTGCAGCTTGAAATTGGAAGGAAAGCCTCAGATTTAGCAGCCAGAGCTTCAGGAGGAGCAGCAGCGAGCACAGCATCGGTTTTGCAGCAGCTCCTTCCAAGTGCATGTTTTTGGGAGTGGAAAGGCTTGCAGAGTGTTAAAGTAGCTTTTTCTCTCCGCTGGAAAGCTGCACGCTCAGTGCCAGTCTTCTGCAGCTTCTTTCTTCACGTTTCAGCAGCTAGCACGCTCTCCGTGTGCTGGAGAAGCGGCAGAGGCTTCCTTGCCGGAGAAGCGGCACCTTCGCCGGCAGAGAGCATCCTGCCGGCCGCGGTGCGCTCCGGAGCGGGGGCTTGTGCCGAAAGAGGCCGGCAACAGGCGCTTACCTTCGGACAGCTCCGGATCGCCGTCTAATGCGTCTCTTGTCGCCTACACGGCAGGGAAAAGCTTTTCCACTCTGTCTAGGAAGGAGAAAGTGTGCCAGCACAGCAAATGCCTCCCGGACTTTCCCTGGAATTCAGCAAGTGCTTTGCAGCTTGAAATTGGAAGGAAAGCCTCAGATTTAGCAGCCAGAGCTTCAGGAGGAGCAGCAGCGAGCACAGCATCGGTTTTGCAGCAGCTCCTTCCAAGTGCATGTTTTTGGGAGTGGAAAGGCTTGCAGAGTGTTAAAGTAGCTTTTTCTCTCCGCTGGAAAGCTGCACGCTCAGTGCCAGTCTTCTGCAGCTTCTTTCTTCACGTTTCAGCAGCTAGCACGCTCTCCGTGTGCTGGAGAAGCGGCAGAGGCTTCCTTGCCGGAGAAGCGGCACCTTCGCCGGCAGAGAGCATCCTGCCGGCCGCGGTGCGCTCCGGAGCGGGGGCTTGTGCCGAAAGAGGCCGGCAACAGGCGCTTACCTTCGGACAGCTCCGGATCGCCGTCTAATGCGTCTCTTGTCGCCTACACGGCAGGGAAAAGCTTTTCCACTCTGTCTAGGAAGGAGAAAGTGTGCCAGCACAGCAAATGCCTCCCGGACTTTCCCTGCAATTCAGCAAGTGCTTTGCAGCTTGAAATTGGAAGGAAAGCCTCAGATTTAGCAGCCAGAGCTTCAGGAGGAGCAGCAGCGAGCACAGCATCGGTTTTGCAGCAGCTCCTTCCATGTGCATGTTTTTGGGAGTGGAAAGGCTTGCAGAGTGTTAAAGTAGCTTTTTCTCTCCGCTGGAAAGCTGCACGCTCAGTGCCAGTCTTCTGCAGCTTCTTTCTTCACGTTTCAGCAGCTAGCACGCTCTCCGTGTGCTGGAGAAGCGGCAGAGGCTTCCTTGCCGGAGAAGCGGCACCTTCGCCGGCAGAGAGCATCCTGCCGGCCGCGGTGCGCTCCGGAGCGGGGGCTTGTGCCGAAAGAGGCCGGCAACAGGCGCTTACCTTCGGACAGCTCCGGATCGCCGTCTAATGCGTCTCTTGTCGCCTACACGGCAGGGAAAAGCTTTTCCACTCTGTCTAGGAAGGAGAAAGTGTGCCAGCACAGCAAATGCCTCCCGGACTTTCCCTGGAATTCAGCAAGTGCTTTGCAGCTTGAAATTGGAAGGAAAGCCTCAGATTTAGCAGCCAGAGCTTCAGGAGGAGCAGCAGCGAGCACAGCATCGGTTTTGCAGCAGCTCCTTCCAAGTGCATGTTTTTGGGAGTGGAAAGGCTTGCAGAGTGTTAAAGTAGCTTTTTCTCTCCGCTGGAAAGCTGCACGCTCAGTGCCAGTCTTCTGCAGCTTCTTTCTTCACGTTTCAGCAGCTAGCACGCTCTCCGTGTGCAGGAGAAGCGGCAGAGGCTTCCTTGCCGGAGAAGCGGCACCTTCGCCGGCAGAGAGCATCCTGCCGGCCGCGGTGCGCTCCGGAGCGGGGGCTTGTGCCGAAAGAGGCCGGCAACAGGCGCTTACCTTCGGACAGCTCCGGATCGCCGTCTAATGCGTCTCTTGTCGCCTACACGGCAGGGAAAAGCTTTTCCACTCTGTCTAGGAAGGAGAAAGTGTGCCAGCACAGCAAATGCCTCCCGGACTTTCCCTGGAATTCAGCAAGTGCTTTGCAGCTTGAAATTGGAAGGAAAGCCTCAGATTTAGCAGCCAGAGCTTCAGGAGGAGCAGCAGCGAGCACAGCATCGGTTTTGCAGCAGCTCCTTCCATGTGCATGTTTTTGGGAGTGGAGAGGCTTGCAGAGTGTTAAAGTAGCTTTTTCTCTCCGCTGGAAAGCTGCACGCTCAGTGCCAGTCTTCTGCAGCTTCTTTCTTCACGTTTCAGCAGCTAGCACGCTCTCCGTGTGCTGGAGAAGCGGCAGAGGCTTCCTTGCCGGAGAAGCGGCACCTTCGCCGGCAGAGAGCATCCTGCCGGCCGCGGTGCGCTCCGGAGCGGGGGCTTGTGCCGAAAGAGGCCGGCAACAGGCGCTTACCTTCGGACAGCTCCGGATCGCCGTCTAATGCGTCTCTTGTCGCCTACACGGCAGGGAAAAGCTTTTCCACTCTGTCTAGGAAGGAGAAAGTGTGCCAGCACAGCAAATGCCTCCCGGACTTTCCCTGGAATTCAGCAAGTGCTTTGCAGCTTGAAATTGGAAGGAAAGCCTCAGATTTAGCAGCCAGAGCTTCAGGAGGAGCAGCAGCGAGCACAGCATCGGTTTTGCAGCAGCTCCTTCCAAGTGCATGTTTTTGGGAGTGGAAAGGCTTGCAGAGTGTTAAAGTAGCTTTTTCTCTCCGCTGGAAAGCTGCACGCTCAGTGCCAGTCTTCTGCAGCTTCTTTCTTCACGTTTCAGCAGCTAGCACGCTCTCCGTGTGCTGGAGAAGCGGCAGAGGCTTCCTTGCCGGAGAAGCGGCACCTTCGCCGGCAGAGAGCATCCTGCCGGCCGCGGTGCGCTCCGGAGCGGGGGCTTGTGCCGAAAGAGGCCGGCAACAGGCGCTTACCTTCGGACAGCTCCGGATCGCCGTCTAATGCGTCTCTTGTCGCCTACACGGCAGGGAAAAGCTTTTCCACTCTGTCTAGGAAGGAGAAAGTGTGCCAGCACAGCAAATGCCTCCCGGACTTTCCCTGGAATTCAGCAAGTGCTTTGCAGCTTGAAATTGGAAGGAAAGCCTCAGATTTAGCAGCCAGAGCTTCAGGAGGAGCAGCAGCGAGCACAGCATCGGTTTTGCAGCAGCTCCTTCCAAGTGCATGTTTTTGGGAGTGGAAAGGCTTGCAGAGTGTTAAAGTAGCTTTTTCTCTCCGCTGGAAAGCTGCACGCTCAGTGCCAGTCTTCTGCAGCTTCTTTCTTCACGTTTCAGCAGCTAGCACGCTCTCCGTGTGCTGGAGAAGCGGCAGAGGCTTCCTTGCCGGAGAAGCGGCACCTTCGCCGGCAGAGAGCATCCTGCCGGCCGCGGTGCGCTCCGGAGCGGGGGCTTGTGCCGAAAGAGGCCGGCAACAGGCGCTTACCTTCGGACAGCTCCGGATCGCCGTCTAATGCGTCTCTTGTCGCCTACACGGCAGGGAAAAGCTTTTCCACTCTGTCTAGGAAGGAGAAAGTGTGCCAGCACAGCAAATGCCTCCCGGACTTTCCCTGCAATTCAGCAAGTGCTTTGCAGCTTGAAATTGGAAGGAAAGCCTCAGATTTAGCAGCCAGAGCTTCAGGAGGAGCAGCAGCGAGCACAGCATCGGTTTTGCAGCAGCTCCTTCCATGTGCATGTTTTTGGGAGTGGAAAGGCTTGCAGAGTGTTAAAGTAGCTTTTTCTCTCCGCTGGAAAGCTGCACGCTCAGTGCCAGTCTTCTGCAGCTTCTTTCTTCACGTTTCAGCAGCTAGCACGCTCTCCGTGTGCTGGAGAAGCGGCAGAGGCTTCCTTGCCGGAGAAGCGGCACCTTCGCCGGCAGAGAGCATCCTGCCGGCCGCGGTGCGCTCCGGAGCGGGGGCTTGTGCCGAAAGAGGCCGGCAACAGGCGCTTACCTTCGGACAGCTCCGGATCGCCGTCTAATGCGTCTCTTGTCGCCTACACGGCAGGGAAAAGCTTTTCCACTCTGTCTAGGAAGGAGAAAGTGTGCCAGCACAGCAAATGCCTCCCGGACTTTCCCTGGAATTCAGCAAGTGCTTTGCAGCTTGAAATTGGAAGGAAAGCCTCAGATTTAGCAGCCAGAGCTTCAGGAGGAGCAGCAGCGAGCACAGCATCGGTTTTGCAGCAGCTCCTTCCAAGTGCATGTTTTTGGGAGTGGAAAGGCTTGCAGAGTGTTAAAGTAGCTTTTTCTCTCCGCTGGAAAGCTGCACGCTCAGTGCCAGTCTTCTGCAGCTTCTTTCTTCACGTTTCAGCAGCTAGCACGCTCTCCGTGTGCTGGAGAAGCGGCAGAGGCTTCCTTGCCGGAGAAGCGGCACCTTCGCCGGCAGAGAGCATCCTGCCGGCCGCGGTGCGCTCCGGAGCGGGGGCTTGTGCCGAAAGAGGCCGGCAACAGGCGCTTACCTTCGGACAGCTCCGGATCGCCGTCTAATGCGTCTCTTGTCGCCTACACGGCAGGGAAAAGCTTTTCCACTCTGTCTAGGAAGGAGAAAGTATGCCAGCACAGCAAATGCCTCCCGGACTTTCCCTGGAATTCAGCAAGTGCTTTGCAGCTTGAAATTGGAAGGAAAGCCTCAGATTTAGCAGCCAGAGCTTCAGGAGGAGCAGCAGCGAGCACAGCATCGCTTTTGCAGCAGCTCCTTCCATGTGCATGTTTTTGGGAGTGGAAAGGCTTGCAGAGTGTTAAAGTAGCTTTTTCTCTCCGCTGGAAAGCTGCACGCTCAGTGCCAGTCTTCTGCAGCTTCTTTCTTCACGTTTCAGCAGCTAGCACGCTCTCCGTGTGCTGGAGAAGCGGCAGAGGCTTCCTTGCCGGAGAAGCGGCACCTTCGCCGGCAGAGAGCATCCTGCCGGCCGCGGTGCGCTCCGGAGCGGGGGCTTGTGCCGAAAGAGGCCGGCAACAGGCGCTTAACTTCGGACAGCTCCGGATCGCCGTCTAATGCGTCTCTTGTCGCCTACACGGCAGGGAAAAGCTTTTCCACTCTGTCTAGGAAGGAGAAAGTGTGCCAGCACAGCAAATGCCTCCCGGACTTTCCCTGCAATTCAGCAAGTGCTTTGCAGCTTGAAATTGGAAGGAAAGCCTCAGATTTAGCAGCCAGAGCTTCAGGAGGAGCAGCAGCGAGCACAGCATCGGTTTTGCAGCAGCTCCTTCCAAGTGCATGTTTTTGGGAGTGGAAAGGCTTGCAGAGTGTTAAAGTAGCTTTTTCTCTCCGCTGGAAAGCTGCACGCTCAGTGCCAGTCTTCTGCAGCTTCTTTCTTCACGTTTCAGCAGCTAGCACGCTCTCCGTGTGCTGGAGAAGCGGCAGAGGCTTCCTTGCCGGAGAAGCGGCACCTTCGCCGGCAGAGAGCATCCTGCCGGCCGCGGTGCGCTCCGGAGCGGGGGCTTGTGCCGAAAGAGGCCGGCAACAGGCGCTTACCTTCGGACAGCTCCGGATCGCCGTCTAATGCGTCTCTTGTCGCCTACACGGCAGGGAAAAGCTTTTCCACTCTGTCTAGGAAGGAGAAAGTGTGCCAGCACAGCAAATGCCTCCCGGACTTTCCCTGCAATTCAGCAAGTGCTTTGCAGCTTGAAATTGGAAGGAAAGCCTCAGATTTAGCAGCCAGAGCTTCAGGAGGAGCAGCAGCGAGCACAGCATCGGTTTTGCAGCAGCTCCTTCCAAGTGCATGTTTTTGGGAGTGGAAAGGCTTGCAGAGTGTTAAAGTAGCTTTTTCTCTCCGCTGGAAAGCTGCACGCTCAGTGCCAGTCTTCTGCAGCTTCTTTCTTCACGTTTCAGCAGCTAGCACGCTCTCCGTGTGCAGGAGAAGCGGCAGAGGCTTCCTTGCCGGAGAAGCGGCACCTTCGCCGGCAGAGAGCATCCTGCCGGCCGCGGTGCGCTCCGGAGCGGGGGCTTGTGCCGAAAGAGGCCGGCAACAGGCGCTTACCTTCGGACAGCTCCGGATCGCCGTCTAATGCGTCTCTTGTCGCCTACACGGCAGGGAAAAGCTTTTCCACTCTGTCTAGGAAGGAGAAAGTGTGCCAGCACAGCAAATGCCTCCCGGACTTTCCCTGGAATTCAGCAAGTGCTTTGCAGCTTGAAATTGGAAGGAAAGCCTCAGATTTAGCAGCCAGAGCTTCAGGAGGAGCAGCAGCGAGCACAGCATCGGTTTTGCAGCAGCTCCTTCCAAGTGCATGTTTTTGGGAGTGGAAAGGCTTGCAGAGTGTTAAAGTAGCTTTTTCTCTCCGCTGGAAAGCTGCACGCTCAGTGCCAGTCTTCTGCAGCTTCTTTCTTCACGTTTCAGCAGCTAGCTCGCTCTCCGTGTGCTGGAGAAGCGGCAGAGGCTTCCTTGCCGGAGAAGCGGCACATTCGCCGGCAGAGAGCATCCTGCCGGCCGCGGTGCGCTCCGGAGCGGGGGCTTGTGCCGAAAGAGGCCGGCAACAGGCGCTTACCTTCGGACAGCTCCGGATCGCCGTCTAATGCGTCTCTTGTCGCCTACACGGCAGGGAAAAGCTTTTCCACTCTGTCTAGGAAGGAGAAAGTGTGCCAGCACAGCAAATGCCTCCCGGACTTTCCCTGCAATTCAGCAAGTGCTTTGCAGCTTGAAATTGGAAGGAAAGCCTCAGATTTAGCAGCCAGAGCTTCAGGAGGAGCAGCAGCGAGCACAGCATCGGTTTTGCAGCAGCTCCTTCCAAGTGCATGTTTTTGGGAGTGGAAAGGCTTGCAGAGTGTTAAAGTAGCTTTTTCTCTCCGCTGGAAAGCTGCACGCTCAGTGCCAGTGTTCTGCAGCTTCTTTCTTCACGTTTCAGCAGCTAGCACGCTCTCCGTGTGCTGGAGAAGCGGCAGAGGCTTCCTTGCCGGAGAAGCGGCACCTTCGCCGGCAGAGAGCATCCTGCCGGCCGCGGTGCGCTCCGGAGCGGGGGCTTGTGCCGAAAGAGGCCGGCAACAGGCGCTTACCTTCGGACAGCTCCGGATCGCCGTCTAATGCGTCTCTTGTCGCCTACACGGCAGGGAAAAGCTTTTCCACTCTGTCTAGGAAGGAGAAAGTGTGCCAGCACAGCAAATGCCTCCCGGACTTTCCCTGCAATTCAGCAAGTGCTTTGCAGCTTGAAATTGGAAGGAAAGCCTCAGATTTAGCAGCCAGAGCTTCAGGAGGAGCAGCAGCGAGCACAGCATCGGTTTTGCAGCAGCTCCTTCCATGTGCATGTTTTTGGGAGTGGAAAGGCTTGCAGAGTGTTAAAGTAGCTTTTTCTCTCCGCTGGAAAGCTGCACGCTCAGTGCCAGTCTTCTGCAGCTTCTTTCTTCACGTTTCAGCAGCTAGCTCGCTCTCCGTGTGCTGGAGAAGCGGCAGAGGCTTCCTTGCCGGAGAAGCGGCACCTTCGCCGGCAGAGAGCATCCTGCCGGCCGCGGTGCGCTCCGGAGCGGGGGCTTGTGCCGAAAGAGGCCGGCAACAGGCGCTTACCTTCGGACAGCTCCGGATCGCCGTCTAATGCGTCTCTTGTCGCCTACACGGCAGGGAAAAGCTTTTCCACTCTGTCTAGGAAGGAGAAAGTGTGCCAGCACAGCAAATGCCTCCCGGACTTTCCCTGGAATTCAGCAAGTGCTTTGCAGCTTGAAATTGGAAGGAAAGCCTCAGATTTAGCAGCCAGAGCTTCAGGAGGAGCAGCAGCGAGCACAGCATCGGTTTTGCAGCAGCTCCTTCCAAGTGCATGTTTTTGGGAGTGGAAAGGCTTGCAGAGTGTTAAAGTAGCTTTTTCTCTCCGCTGGAAAGCTGCACGCTCAGTGCCAGTCTTCTGCAGCTTCTTTCTTCACGTTTCAGCAGCTAGCACGCTCTCCGTGTGCTGGAGAAGCGGCAGAGGCTTCCTTGCCGGAGAAGCGGCACCTTCGCCGGCAGAGAGCATCCTGCCGGCCGCGGTGCGCTCCGGAGCGGGGGCTTGTGCCGAAAGAGGCCGGCAACAGGCGCTTACCTTCGGACAGCTCCGGATCGCCGTCTAATGCGTCTCTTGTCGCCTACACGGCAGGGAAAAGCTTTTCCACTCTGTCTAGGAAGGAGAAAGTGTGCCAGCACAGCAAATGCCTCCCGGACTTTCCCTGGAATTCAGCAAGTGCTTTGCAGCTTGAAATTGGAAGGAAAGCCTCAGATTTAGCAGCCAGAGCTTCAGGAGGAGCAGCAGCGAGCACAGCATCGGTTTTGCAGCAGCTCCTTCCAAGTGCATGTTTTTGGGAGTGGAAAGGCTTGCAGAGTGTTAAAGTAGCTTTTTCTCTCCGCTGGAAAGCTGCACGCTCAGTGCCAGTCTTCTGCAGCTTCTTTCTTAACGTTTCAGCAGCTAGCACGCTCTCCGTGTGCTGGAGAAGCGGCCGAGGCTTCCTTGCCGGAGAAGCGGCACCTTCGCCGGCAGAGAGCATCCTGCCGGCCGCGGTGCGCTCCGGAGCGGGGGCTTGTGCCGAAAGAGGCCGGCAACAGGCGCTTACCTTCGGACAGCTCCGGATCGCCGTCTAATGCGTCTCTTGTCGCCTACACGGCAGGGAAAAGCTTTTCCACTCTGTCTAGGAAGGAGAAAGTGTGCCAGCACAGCAAATGCCTCCCGGACTTTCCCTGGAATTCAGCAAGTGCTTTGCAGCTTGAAATTGGAAGGAAAGCCTCAGATTTAGCAGCCAGAGCTTCAGGAGGAGCAGCAGCGAGCACAGCATCGGTTTTGCAGCAGCTCCTTCCATGTGCATGTTTTTGGGAGTGGAGAGGCTTGCAGAGTGTTAAAGTAGCTTTTTCTCTCCGCTGGAAAGCTGCACGCTCAGTGCCAGTCTTCTGCAGCTTCTTTCTTCACGTTTCAGCAGCTAGCACGCTCTCCGTGTGCTGGAGAAGCGGCAGAGGCTTCCTTGCCGGAGAAGCGGCACCTTCGCCGGCAGAGAGCATCCTGCCGGCCGCGGTGCGCTCCGGAGCGGGGGCTTGTGCCGAAAGAGGCCGGCAACAGGCGCTTACCTTCGGACAGCTCCGGATCGCCGTCTAATGCGTCTCTTGTCGCCTACACGGCAGGGAAAAGCTTTTCCACTCTGTCTAGGAAGGAGAAAGTGTGCCAGCACAGCAAATGCCTCCCGGACTTTCCCTGGAATTCAGCAAGTGCTTTGCAGCTTGAAATTGGAAGGAAAGCCTCAGATTTAGCAGCCAGAGCTTCAGGAGGAGCAGCAGCGAGCACAGCATCGCTTTTGCAGCAGCTCCTTCCATGTGCATGTTTTTGGGAGTGGAAAGGCTTGCAGAGTGTTAAAGTAGCTTTTTCTCTCCGCTGGAAAGCTGCACGCTGAGTGCCAGTCTTCTGCAGCTTCTTTCTTCACGTTTCAGCAGCTAGCACGCTCTCCGTGTGCTGGAGAAGCGGCAGAGGCTTCCTTGCCGGAGAAGCGGCACCTTCGCCGGCAGAGAGCATCCTGCCGGCCGCGGTGCGCTCCGGAGCGGGGGCTTGTGCCGAAAGAGGCCGGCAACAGGCGCTTACCTTCGGACAGCTCCGGATCGCCGTCTAATGCGTCTCTTGTCGCCTACACGGCAGGGAAAAGCTTTTCCACTCTGTCTAGGAAGGAGAAAGTGTGCCAGCACAGCAAATGCCTCCCGGACTTTCCCTGGAATTCAGCAAGTGCTTTGCAGCTTGAAATTGGAAGGAAAGCCTCAGATTTAGCAGCCAGAGCTTCAGGAGGAGCAGCAGCGAGCACAGCATCGGTTTTGCAGCAGCTCCTTCCAAGTGCATGTTTTTGGGAGTGGAAAGGCTTGCAGAGTGTTAAAGTAGCTTTTTCTCTCCGCTGGAAAGCTGCACGCTCAGTGCCAGTCTTCTGCAGCTTCTTTCTTCACGTTTCAGCAGCTAGCACGCTCTCCGTGTGCTGGAGAAGCGGCAGAGGCTTCCTTGCCGGAGAAGCGGCACCTTCGCCGGCAGAGAGCATCCTGCCGGCCGCGGTGCGCTCCGGAGCGGGGGCTTGTGCCGAAAGAGGCCGGCAACAGGCGCTTACCTTCGGACAGCTCCGGATCGCCGTCTAATGCGTCTCTTGTCGCCTACACGAGAGGGAAAAGCTTTTCCACTCTGTCTAGGAAGGAGAAAGTGTGCCAGCACAGCAAATGCCTCCCGGACTTTTCCTGGAATTCAGCAAGTGCTTTGCAGCTTGAAATTGGAAGGAAAGCCTCAGATTTAGCAGCCAGAGCTTCAGGAGGAGCAGCAGCGAGCACAGCATCGGTTTTGCAGCAGCTCCTTCCATGTGCATGTTTTTGGGAGTGGAAAGGCTTGCAGAGTGTTAAAGTAGCTTTTTCTCTCCGCTGGAAAGCTGCACGCTCAGTGCCAGTCTTCTGCAGCTTCTTTCTTCACGTTTCAGCAGCTAGCACGCTCTCCGTGTGCTGGAGAAGCGGCAGAGGCTTCCTTGCCGGAGAAGCGGCACCTTCGCCGGCAGAGAGCATCCTGCCGGCCGCGGTGCGCTCCGGAGCGGGGGCTTGTGCCGAAAGAGGCCGGCAACAGGCGCTTACCTTCGGACAGCTCCGGATCGCCGTCTAATGCGTCTCTTGTCGCCTACACGGCAGGGAAAAGCTTTTCCACTCTGTCTAGGAAGGAGAAAGTGTGCCAGCACAGCAAATGCCTCCCGGACTTTCCCTGCAATTCAGCAAGTGCTTTGCAGCTTGAAATTGGAAGGAAAGCCTCAGATTTAGCAGCCAGAGCTTCAGGAGGAGCAGCAGCGAGCACAGCATCGGTTTTGCAGCAGCTCCTTCCAAGTGCATGTTTTTGGGAGTGGAAAGGCTTGCAGAGTGTTAAAGTAGCTTTTTCTCTCCGCTGGAAAGCTGCACGCTCAGTGCCAGTCTTCTGCAGCTTCTTTCTTCACGTTTCAGCAGCTAGCACGCTCTCCGTGTGCTGGAGAAGCGGCAGAGGCTTCCTTGCCGGAGAAGCGGCACCTTCGCCGGCAGAGAGCATCCTGCCGGCCGCGGTGCGCTCCGGAGCGGGGGCTTGTGCCGAAAGAGGCCGGCAACAGGCGCTTACCTTCGGACAGCTCCGGATCGCCGTCTAATGCGTCTCTTGTCGCCTACACGGCAGGGAAAAGCTTTTCCACTCTGTCTAGGAAGGAGAAAGTGTGCCAGCACAGCAAATGCCTCCCGGACTTTCCCTGCAATTCAGCAAGTGCTTTGCAGCTTGAAATTGGAAGGAAAGCCTCAGATTTAGCAGCCAGAGCTTCAGGAGGAGCAGCAGCGAGCACAGCATCGGTTTTGCAGCAGCTCCTTCCAAGTGCATGTTTTTGGGAGTGGAAAGGCTTGCAGAGTGTTAAAGTAGCTTTTTCTCTCCGCTGGAAAGCTGCACGCTCAGTGCCAGTCTTCTGCAGCTTCTTTCTTCACGTTTCAGCAGCTAGCACGCTCTCCGTGTGCTGGAGAAGCGGCAGAGGCTTCCTTGCCGGAGAAGCGGCACCTTCGCCGGCAGAGAGCATCCTGCCGGCCGCGGTGCGCTCCGGAGCGGGGGCTTGTGCCGAAAGAGGCCGGCAACAGGCGCTTACCTTCGGACAGCTCCGGATCGCCGTCTAATGCGTCTCTTGTCGCCTACACGGCAGGGAAAAGCTTTTCCACTCTGTCTAGGAAGGAGAAAGTGTGCCAGCACAGCAAATGCCTCCCGGGCTTTCCCTGCAATTCAGCAAGTGCTTTGCAGCTTGAAATTGGAAGGAAAGCCTCAGATTTAGCAGCCAGAGCTTCAGGAGGAGCAGCAGCGAGCACAGCATCGGTTTTGCAGCAGCTCCTTCCATGTGCATGTTTTTGGGAGTGGAAAGGCTTGCAGAGTGTTAAAGTAGCTTTTTCTCTCCGCTGGAAAGCTGCACGCTCAGTGCCAGTCTTCTGCAGCTTCTTTCTTCACGTTTCAGCAGCTAGCTCGCTCTCCGTGTGCTGGAGAAGCGGCAGAGGCTTCCTTGCCGGAGAAGCGGCACCTTCGCCGGCAGAGAGCATCCTGCCGGCCGCGGTGCGCTCCGGAGCGGGGGCTTGTGCCGAAAGAGGCCGGCAACAGGCGCTTACCTTCGGACAGCTCCGGATCGCCGTCTAATGCGTCTCTTGTCGCCTACACGGCAGGGAAAAGCTTTTCCACTCTGTCTAGGAAGGAGAAAGTGTGCCAGCACAGCAAATGCCTCCCGGACTTTCCCTGGAATTCAGCAAGTGCTTTGCAGCTTGAAATTGGAAGGAAAGCCTCAGATTTAGCAGCCAGAGCTTCAGGAGGAGCAGCAGCGAGCACAGCATCGGTTTTGCAGCAGCTCCTTCCAAGTGCATGTTTTTGGGAGTGGAAAGGCTTGCAGAGTGTTAAAGTAGCTTTTTCTCTCCGCTGGAAAGCTGCACGCTCAGTGCCAGTCTTCTGCAGCTTCTTTCTTCACGTTTCAGCAGCTAGCACGCTCTCCGTGTGCTGGAGAAGCGGCAGAGGCTTCCTTGCCGGAGAAGCGGCACCTTCGCCGGCAGAGAGCATCCTGCCGGCCGCGGTGCGCTCCGGAGCGGGGGCTTGTGCCGAAAGAGGCCGGCAACAGGCGCTTACCTTCGGACAGCTCCGGATCGCCGTCTAATGCGTCTCTTGTCGCCTACACGGCAGGGAAAAGCTTTTCCACTCTGTCTAGGAAGGAGAAAGTGTGCCAGCACAGCAAATGCCTCCCGGACTTTCCCTGGAATTCAGCAAGTGCTTTGCAGCTTGAAATTGGAAGGAAAGCCTCAGATTTAGCAGCCAGAGCTTCAGGAGGAGCAGCAGCGAGCACAGCATCGGTTTTGCAGCAGCTCCTTCCAAGTGCATGTTTTTGGGAGTGGAAAGGCTTGCAGAGTGTTAAAGTAGCTTTTTCTCTCCGCTGGAAAGCTGCACGCTCAGTGCCAGTCTTCTGCAGCTTCTTTCTTAACGTTTCAGCAGCTAGCACGCTCTCCGTGTGCTGGAGAAGCGGCCGAGGCTTCCTTGCCGGAGAAGCGGCACCTTCGCCGGCAGAGAGCATCCTGCCGGCCGCGGTGCGCTCCGGAGCGGGGGCTTGTGCCGAAAGAGGCCGGCAACAGGCGCTTACCTTCGGACAGCTCCGGATCGCCGTCTAATGCGTCTCTTGTCGCCTACACGGCAGGGAAAAGCTTTTCCACTCTGTCTAGGAAGGAGAAAGTGTGCCAGCACAGCAAATGCCTCCCGGACTTTCCCTGGAATTCAGCAAGTGCTTTGCAGCTTGAAATTGGAAGGAAAGCCTCAGATTTAGCAGCCAGAGCTTCAGGAGGAGCAGCAGCGAGCACAGCATCGGTTTTGCAGCAGCTCCTTCCATGTGCATGTTTTTGGGAGTGGAGAGGCTTGCAGAGTGTTAAAGTAGCTTTTTCTCTCCGCTGGAAAGCTGCACGCTCAGTGCCAGTCTTCTGCAGCTTCTTTCTTCACGTTTCAGCAGCTAGCACGCTCTCCGTGTGCAGGAGAAGCGGCAGAGGCTTCCTTGCCGGAGAAGCGGCACCTTCGCCGGCAGAGAGCATCCTGCCGGCCGCGGTGCGCTCCGGAGCGGGGGCTTGTGCCGAAAGAGGCCGGCAACAGGCGCTTACCTTCGGACAGCTCCGGATCGCCGTCTAATGCGTCTCTTGTCGCCTACACGAGAGGGAAAAGCTTTTCCACTCTGTCTAGGAAGGAGAAAGTGTGCCAGCACAGCAAATGCCTCCCGGACTTTTCCTGGAATTCAGCAAGTGCTTTGCAGCTTGAAATTGGAAGGAAAGCCTCAGATTTAGCAGCCAGAGCTTCAGGAGGAGCAGCAGCGAGCACAGCATCGGTTTTGCAGCAGCTCCTTCCATGTGCATGTTTTTGGGAGTGGAAAGGCTTGCAGAGTGTTAAAGTAGCTTTTTCTCTCCGCTGGAAAGCTGCACGCTGAGTGCCAGTCTTCTGCAGCTTCTTTCTTCACGTTTCAGCAGCTAGCACGCTCTCCGTGTGCTGGAGAAGCGGCAGAGGCTTCCTTGCCGGAGAAGCGGCACCTTCGCCGGCAGAGAGCATCCTGCCGGCCGCGGTGCGCTCCGGAGCGGGGGCTTGTGCCGAAAGAGGCCGGCAACAGGCGCTTACCTTCGGACAGCTCCGGATCGCCGTCTAATGCGTCTCTTGTCGCCTACACGGCAGGGAAAAGCTTTTCCACTCTGTCTAGGAAGGAGAAAGTGTGCCAGCACAGCAAATGCCTCCCGGACTTTCCCTGGAATTCAGCAAGTGCTTTGCAGCTTGAAATTGGAAGGAAAGCCTCAGATTTAGCAGCCAGAGCTTCAGGAGGAGCAGCAGCGAGCACAGCATCGGTTTTGCAGCAGCTCCTTCCAAGTGCATGTTTTTGGGAGTGGAGAGGCTTGCAGAGTGTTAAAGTAGCTTTTTCTCTCCGCTGGAAAGCTGCACGCTCAGTGCCAGTCTTCTGCAGCTTCTTTCTTCACGTTTCAGCAGCTAGCACGCTCTCCGTGTGCTGGAGAAGCGGCAGAGGCTTCCTTGCCGGAGAAGCGGCACCTTCGCCGGCAGAGAGCATCCTGCCGGCCGCGGTGCGCTCCGGAGCGGGGGCTTGTGCCGAAAGAGGCCGGCAACAGGCGCTTACCTTCGGACAGCTCCGGATCGCCGTCTAATGCGTCTCTTGTCGCCTACACGAGAGGGAAAAGCTTTTCCACTCTGTCTAGGAAGGAGAAAGTGTGCCAGCACAGCAAATGCCTCCCGGACTTTTCCTGGAATTCAGCAAGTGCTTTGCAGCTTGAAATTGGAAGGAAAGCCTCAGATTTAGCAGCCAGAGCTTCAGGAGGAGCAGCAGCGAGCACAGCATCGGTTTTGCAGCAGCTCCTTCCATGTGCATGTTTTTGGGAGTGGAAAGGCTTGCAGAGTGTTAAAGTAGCTTTTTCTCTCCGCTGGAAAGCTGCACGCTGAGTGCCAGTCTTCTGCAGCTTCTTTCTTCACGTTTCAGCAGCTAGCACGCTCTCCGTGTGCTGGAGAAGCGGCAGAGGCTTCCTTGCCGGAGAAGCGGCACCTTCGCCGGCAGAGAGCATCCTGCCGGCCGCGGTGCGCTCCGGAGCGGGGGCTTGTGCCGAAAGAGGCCGGCAACAGGCGCTTACCTTCGGACAGCTCCGGATCGCCGTCTAATGCGTCTCTTGTCGCCTACACGGCAGGGAAAAGCTTTTCCACTCTGTCTAGGAAGGAGAAAGTGTGCCAGCACAGCAAATGCCTCCCGGACTTTCCCTGGAATTCAGCAAGTGCTTTGCAGCTTGAAATTGGAAGGAAAGCCTCAGATTTAGCAGCCAGAGCTTCAGGAGGAGCAGCAGCGAGCACAGCATCGGTTTTGCAGCAGCTCCTTCCAAGTGCATGTTTTTGGGAGTGGAGAGGCTTGCAGAGTGTTAAAGTAGCTTTTTCTCTCCGCTGGAAAGCTGCACGCTCAGTGCCAGTCTTCTGCAGCTTCTTTCTTCACGTTTCAGCAGCTAGCACGCTCTCCGTGTGCAGGAGAAGCGGCAGAGGCTTCCTTGCCGGAGAAGCGGCACCTTCGCCGGCAGAGAGCATCCTGCCGGCCGCGGTGCGCTCCGGAGCGGGGGCTTGTGCCGAAAGAGGCCGGCAACAGGCGCTTACCTTCGGACAGCTCCGGATCGCCGTCTAATGCGTCTCTTGTCGCCTACACGGCAGGGAAAAGCTTTTCCACTCTGTCTAGGAAGGAGAAAGTGTGCCAGCACAGCAAATGCCTCCCGGACTTTCCCTGGAATTCAGCAAGTGCTTTGCAGCTTGAAATTGGAAGGAAAGCCTCAGATTTAGCAGCCAGAGCTTCAGGAGGAGCAGCAGCGAGCACAGCATCGCTTTTGCAGCAGCTCCTTCCATGTGCATGTTTTTGGGAGTGGAAAGGCTTGCAGAGTGTTAAAGTAGCTTTTTCTCTCCGCTGGAAAGCTGCACGCTCAGTGCCAGTCTTCTGCAGCTTCTTTCTTCACGTTTCAGCAGCTAGCACGCTCTCCGTGTGCTGGAGAAGCGGCAGAGGCTTCCTTGCCGGAGAAGCGGCACCTTCGCCGGCAGAGAGCATCCTGCCGGCCGCGGTGCGCTCCGGAGCGGGGGCTTGTGCCGAAAGAGGCCGGCAACAGGCGCTTACCTTCGGACAGCTCCGGATCGCCGTCTAATGCGTCTCTTGTCGCCTACACGGCAGGGAAAAGCTTTTCCACTCTGTCTAGGAAGGAGAAAGTGTGCCAGCACAGCAAATGCCTCCCGGACTTTCCCTGGAATTCAGCAAGTGCTTTGCAGCTTGAAATTGGAAGGAAAGCCTCAGATTTAGCAGCCAGAGCTTCAGGAGGAGCAGCAGCGAGCACAGCATCGGTTTTGCAGCAGCTCCTTCCATGTGCATGTTTTTGGGAGTGGAAAGGCTTGCAGAGTGTTAAAGTAGCTTTTTCTCTCCGCTGGAAAGCTGCACGCTCAGTGCCAGTCTTCTGCAGCTTCTTTCTTCACGTTTCAGCAGCTAGCACGCTCTCCGTGTGCTGGAGAAGCGGCAGAGGCTTCCTTGCCGGAGAAGCGGCACCTTCGCCGGCAGAGAGCATCCTGCCGGCCGCGGTGCGCTCCGGAGCGGGGGCTTGTGCCGAAAGAGGCCGGCAACAGGCGCTTACCTTCGGACAGCTCCGGATCGCCGTCTAATGCGTCTCTTGTCGCCTACACGGCAGGGAAAAGCTTTTCCACTCTGTCTAGGAAGGAGAAAGTGTGCCAGCACAGCAAATGCCTCCCGGACTTTCCCTGGAATTCAGCAAGTGCTTTGCAGCTTGAAATTGGAAGGAAAGCCTCAGATTTAGCAGCCAGAGCTTCAGGAGGAGCAGCAGCGAGCACAGCATCGGTTTTGCAGCAGCTCCTTCCAAGTGCATGTTTTTGGGAGTGGAAAGGCTTGCAGAGTGTTAAAGTAGCTTTTTCTCTCCGCTGGAAAGCTGCACGCTCAGTGCCAGTCTTCTGCAGCTTCTTTCTTCACGTTTCAGCAGCTAGCACGCTCTCCGTGTGCTGGAGAAGCGGCAGAGGCTTCCTTGCCGGAGAAGCGGCACCTTCGCCGGCAGAGAGCATCCTGCCGGCCGCGGTGCGCTCCGGAGCGGGGGCTTGTGCCGAAAGAGGCCGGCAACAGGCGCTTACCTTCGGACAGCTCCGGATCGCCGTCTAATGCGTCTCTTGTCGCCTACACGAGAGGGAAAAGCTTTTCCACTCTGTCTAGGAAGGAGAAAGTGTGCCAGCACAGCAAATGCCTCCCGGACTTTTCCTGGAATTCAGCAAGTGCTTTGCAGCTTGAAATTGGAAGGAAAGCCTCAGATTTAGCAGCCAGAGCTTCAGGAGGAGCAGCAGCGAGCACAGCATCGGTTTTGCAGCAGCTCCTTCCATGTGCATGTTTTTGGGAGTGGAGAGGCTTGCAGAGTGTTAAAGTAGCTTTTTCTCTCCGCTGGAAAGCTGCACGCTCAGTGCCAGTCTTCTGCAGCTTCTTTCTTCACGTTTCAGCAGCTAGCACGCTCTCCGTGTGCTGGAGAAGCGGCAGAGGCTTCCTTGCCGGAGAAGCGGCACCTTCGCCGGCAGAGAGCATCCTGCCGGCCGCGGTGCGCTCCGGAGCGGGGGCTTGTGCCGAAAGAGGCCGGCAACAGGCGCTTACCTTCGGACAGCTCCGGATCGCCGTCTAATGCGTCTCTTGTCGCCTACACGGCAGGGAAAAGCTTTTCCACTCTGTCTAGGAAGGAGAAAGTGTGCCAGCACAGCAAATGCCTCCCGGACTTTCCCTGGAATTCAGCAAGTGCTTTGCAGCTTGAAATTGGAAGGAAAGCCTCAGATTTAGCAGCCAGAGCTTCAGGAGGAGCAGCAGCGAGCACAGCATCGGTTTTGCAGCAGCTCCTTCCAAGTGCATGTTTTTGGGAGTGGAGAGGCTTGCAGAGTGTTAAAGTAGCTTTTTCTCTCCGCTGGAAAGCTGCACGCTCAGTGCCAGTCTTCTGCAGCTTCTTTCTTCACGTTTCAGCAGCTAGCACGCTCTCCGTGTGCAGGAGAAGCGGCAGAGGCTTCCTTGCCGGAGAAGCGGCACCTTCGCCGGCAGAGAGCATCCTGCCGGCCGCGGTGCGCTCCGGAGCGGGGGCTTGTGCCGAAAGAGGCCGGCAACAGGCGCTTACCTTCGGACAGCTCCGGATCGCCGTCTAATGCGTCTCTTGTCGCCTACACGGCAGGGAAAAGCTTTTCCACTCTGTCTAGGAAGGAGAAAGTGTGCCAGCACAGCAAATGCCTCCCGGACTTTCCCTGGAATTCAGCAAGTGCTTTGCAGCTTGAAATTGGAAGGAAAGCCTCAGATTTAGCAGCCAGAGCTTCAGGAGGAGCAGCAGCGAGCACAGCATCGCTTTTGCAGCAGCTCCTTCCATGTGCATGTTTTTGGGAGTGGAAAGGCTTGCAGAGTGTTAAAGTAGCTTTTTCTCTCCGCTGGAAAGCTGCACGCTCAGTGCCAGTCTTCTGCAGCTTCTTTCTTCACGTTTCAGCAGCTAGCACGCTCTCCGTGTGCTGGAGAAGCGGCAGAGGCTTCCTTGCCGGAGAAGCGGCACCTTCGCCGGCAGAGAGCATCCTGCCGGCCGCGGTGCGCTCCGGAGCGGGGGCTTGTGCCGAAAGAGGCCGGCAACAGGCGCTTACCTTCGGACAGCTCCGGATCGCCGTCTAATGCGTCTCTTGTCGCCTACACGGCAGGGAAAAGCTTTTCCACTCTGTCTAGGAAGGAGAAAGTGTGCCAGCACAGCAAATGCCTCCCGGACTTTCCCTGGAATTCAGCAAGTGCTTTGCAGCTTGAAATTGGAAGGAAAGCCTCAGATTTAGCAGCCAGAGCTTCAGGAGGAGCAGCAGCGAGCACAGCATCGGTTTTGCAGCAGCTCCTTCCATGTGCATGTTTTTGCGAGTGGAAAGGCTTGCAGAGTGTTAAAGTAGCTTTTTCTCTCCGCTGGAAAGCTGCACGCTCAGTGCCAGTCTTCTGCAGCTTCTTTCTTCACGTTTCAGCAGCTAGCACGCTCTCCGTGTGCTGGAGAAGCGGCAGAGGCTTCCTTGCCGGAGAAGCGGCACCTTCGCCGGCAGAGAGCATCCTGCCGGCCGCGGTGCGCTCCGGAGCGGGGGCTTGTGCCGAAAGAGGCCGGCAACAGGCGCTTACCTTCGGACAGCTCCGGATCGCCGTCTAATGCGTCTCTTGTCGCCTACACGAGAGGGAAAAGCTTTTCCACTCTGTCTAGGAAGGAGAAAGTGTGCCAGCACAGCAAATGCCTCCCGGACTTTTCCTGGAATTCAGCAAGTGCTTTGCAGCTTGAAATTGGAAGGAAAGCCTCAGATTTAGCAGCCAGAGCTTCAGGAGGAGCAGCAGCGAGCACAGCATCGGTTTTGCAGCAGCTCCTTCCATGTGCATGTTTTTGGGAGTGGAAAGGCTTGCAGAGTGTTAAAGTAGCTTTTTCTCTCCGCTGGAAAGCTGCACGCTCAGTGCCAGTCTTCTGCAGCTTCTTTCTTCACGTTTCAGCAGCTAGCACGCTCTCCGTGTGCTGGAGAAGCGGCCGAGGCTTCCTTGCCGGAGAAGCGGCACCTTCGCCGGCAGAGAGCATCCTGCCGGCCGCGGTGCGCTCCGGAGCGGGGGCTTGTGCCGAAAGAGGCCGGCAACAGGCGCTTACCTTCGGACAGCTCCGGATCGCCGTCTAATGCGTCTCTTGTCGCCTACACGGCAGGGAAAAGCTTTTCCACTCTGTCTAGGAAGGAGAAAGTGTGCCAGCACAGCAAATGCCTCCCGGACTTTCCCTGGAATTCAGCAAGTGCTTTGCAGCTTGAAATTGGAAGGAAAGCCTCAGATTTAGCAGCCAGAGCTTCAGGAGGAGCAGCAGCGAGCACAGCATCGGTTTTGCAGCAGCTCCTTCCATGTGCATGTTTTTGGGAGTGGAAAGGCTTGCAGAGTGTTAAAGTAGCTTTTTCTCTCCGCTGGAAAGCTGCACGCTCAGTGCCAGTCTTCTGCAGCTTCTTTCTTCACGTTTCAGCAGCTAGCACGCTCTCCGTGTGCTGGAGAAGCGGCAGAGGCTTCCTTGCCGGAGAAGCGGCACCTTCGCCGGCAGAGAGCATCCTGCCGGCCGCGGTGCGCTCCGGAGCGGGGGCTTGTGCCGAAAGAGGCCGGCAACAGGCGCTTACCTTCGGACAGCTCCGGATCGCCGTCTAATGCGTCTCTTGTCGCCTACACGGCAGGGAAAAGCTTTTCCACTCTGTCTAGGAAGGAGAAAGTGTGCCAGCACAGCAAATGCCTCCCGGACTTTCCCTGCAATTCAGCAAGTGCTTTGCAGCTTGAAATTGGAAGGAAAGCCTCAGATTTAGCAGCCAGAGCTTCAGGAGGAGCAGCAGCGAGCACAGCATCGGTTTTGCAGCAGCTCCTTCCATGTGCATGTTTTTGGGAGTGGAAAGGCTTGCAGAGTGTTAAAGTAGCTTTTTCTCTCCGCTGGAAAGCTGCACGCTCAGTGCCAGTCTTCTGCAGCTTCTTTCTTCACGTTTCAGCAGCTAGCTCGCTCTCCGTGTGCTGGAGAAGCGGCAGAGGCTTCCTTGCCGGAGAAGCGGCACCTTCGCCGGCAGAGAGCATCCTGCCGGCCGCGGTGCGCTCCGGAGCGGGGGCTTGTGCCGAAAGAGGCCGGCAACAGGCGCTTACCTTCGGACAGCTCCGGATCGCCGTCTAATGCGTCTCTTGTCGCCTACACGGCAGGGAAAAGCTTTTCCACTCTGTCTAGGAAGGAGAAAGTGTGCCAGCACAGCAAATGCCTCCCGGACTTTCCCTGGAATTCAGCAAGTGCTTTGCAGCTTGAAATTGGAAGGAAAGCCTCAGATTTAGCAGCCAGAGCTTCAGGAGGAGCAGCAGCGAGCACAGCATCGGTTTTGCAGCAGCTCCTTCCAAGTGCATGTTTTTGGGAGTGGAAAGGCTTGCAGAGTGTTAAAGTAGCTTTTTCTCTCCGCTGGAAAGCTGCACGCTCAGTGCCAGTCTTCTGCAGCTTCTTTCTTCACGTTTCAGCAGCTAGCACGCTCTCCGTGTGCTGGAGAAGCGGCAGAGGCTTCCTTGCCGGAGAAGCGGCACCTTCGCCGGCAGAGAGCATCCTGCCGGCCGCGGTGCGCTCCGGAGCGGGGGCTTGTGCCGAAAGAGGCCGGCAACAGGCGCTTACCTTCGGACAGCTCCGGATCGCCGTCTAATGCGTCTCTTGTCGCCTACACGGCAGGGAAAAGCTTTTCCACTCTGTCTAGGAAGGAGAAAGTGTGCCAGCACAGCAAATGCCTCCCGGACTTTCCCTGCAATTCAGCAAGTGCTTTGCAGCTTGAAATTGGAAGGAAAGCCTCAGATTTAGCAGCCAGAGCTTCAGGAGGAGCAGCAGCGAGCACAGCATCGCTTTTGCAGCAGCTCCTTCCATGTGCATGTTTTTGGGAGTGGAAAGGCTTGCAGAGTGTTAAAGTAGCTTTTTCTCTCCGCTGGAAAGCTGCACGCTCAGTGCCAGTCTTCTGCAGCTTCTTTCTTCACGTTTCAGCAGCTAGCACGCTCTCCGTGTGCTGGAGAAGCGGCAGAGGCTTCCTTGCCGGAGAAGCGGCACCTTCGCCGGCAGAGAGCATCCTGCCGGCCGCGGTGCGCTCCGGAGCGGGGGCTTGTGCCGAAAGAGGCCGGCAACAGGCGCTTACCTTCGGACAGCTCCGGATCGCCGTCTAATGCGTCTCTTGTCGCCTACACGGCAGGGAAAAGCTTTTCCACTCTGTCTAGGAAGGAGAAAGTGTGCCAGCACAGCAAATGCCTCCCGGACTTTCCCTGGAATTCAGCAAGTGCTTTGCAGCTTGAAATTGGAAGGAAAGCCTCAGATTTAGCAGCCAGAGCTTCAGGAGGAGCAGCAGCGAGCACAGCATCGGTTTTGCAGCAGCTCCTTCCAAGTGCATGTTTTTGGGAGTGGAAAGGCTTGCAGAGTGTTAAAGTAGCTTTTTCTCTCCGCTGGAAAGCTGCACGCTCAGTGCCAGTCTTCTGCAGCTTCTTTCTTCACGTTTCAGCAGCTAGCACGCTCTCCGTGTGCTGGAGAAGCGGCAGAGGCTTCCTTGCCGGAGAAGCGGCACCTTCGCCGGCAGAGAGCATCCTGCCGGCCGCGGTGCGCTCCGGAGCGTGGGCTTGTGCCGAAAGAGGCCGGCAACAGGCGCTTACCTTCGGACAGCTCCGGATCGCCGTCTAATGCGTCTCTTGTCGCCTACACGGCAGGGAAAAGCTTTTCCACTCTGTCTAGGAAGGAGAAAGTGTGCCAGCACAGCAAATGCCTCCCGGACTTTCCCTGCAATTCAGCAAGTGCTTTGCAGCTTGAAATTGGAAGGAAAGCCTCAGATTTAGCAGCCAGAGCTTCAGGAGGAGCAGCAGCGAGCACAGCATCGGTTTTGCAGCAGCTCCTTCCATGTGCATGTTTTTGGGAGTGGAAAGGCTTGCAGAGTGTTAAAGTAGCTTTTTCTCTCCGCTGGAAAGCTGCACGCTCAGTGCCAGTCTTCTGCAGCTTCTTTCTTCACGTTTCAGCAGCTAGCACGCTCTCCGTGTGCTGGAGAAGCGGCAGAGGCTTCCTTGCCGGAGAAGCGGCACCTTCGCCGGCAGAGAGCATCCTGCCGGCCGCGGTGCGCTCCGGAGCGGGGGCTTGTGCCGAAAGAGGCCGGCAACAGGCGCTTACCTTCGGACAGCTCCGGATCGCCGTCTAATGCGTCTCTTGTCGCCTACACGGCAGGGAAAAGCTTTTCCACTCTGTCTAGGAAGGAGAAAGTGTGCCAGCACAGCAAATGCCTCCCGGACTTTCCCTGGAATTCAGCAAGTGCTTTGCAGCTTGAAATTGGAAGGAAAGCCTCAGATTTAGCAGCCAGAGCTTCAGGAGGAGCAGCAGCGAGCACAGCATCGGTTTTGCAGCAGCTCCTTCCAAGTGCATGTTTTTGGGAGTGGAAAGGCTTGCAGAGTGTTAAAGTAGCTTTTTCTCTCCGCTGGAAAGCTGCACGCTCAGTGCCAGTCTTCTGCAGCTTCTTTCTTCACGTTTCAGCAGCTAGCACGCTCTCCGTGTGCTGGAGAAGCGGCAGAGGCTTCCTTGCCGGAGAAGCGGCACCTTCGCCGGCAGAGAGCATCCTGCCGGCCGCGGTGCGCTCCGGAGCGGGGGCTTGTGCCGAAAGAGGCCGGCAACAGGCGCTTACCTTCGGACAGCTCCGGATCGCCGTCTAATGCGTCTCTTGTCGCCTACACGGCAGGGAAAAGCTTTTCCACTCTGTCTAGGAAGGAGAAAGTGTGCCAGCACAGCAAATGCCTCCCGGACTTTCCCTGGAATTCAGCAAGTGCTTTGCAGCTTGAAATTGGAAGGAAAGCCTCAGATTTAGCAGCCAGAGCTTCAGGAGGAGCAGCAGCGAGCACAGCATCGGTTTTGCAGCAGCTCCTTCCAAGTGCATGTTTTTGGGAGTGGAAAGGCTTGCAGAGTGTTAAAGTAGCTTTTTCTCTCCGCTGGAAAGCTGCACGCTCAGTGCCAGTCTTCTGCAGCTTCTTTCTTAACGTTTCAGCAGCTAGCACGCTCTCCGTGTGCTGGAGAAGCGGCCGAGGCTTCCTTGCCGGAGAAGCGGCACCTTCGCCGGCAGAGAGCATCCTGCCGGCCGCGGTGCGCTCCGGAGCGGGGGCTTGTGCCGAAAGAGGCCGGCAACAGGCGCTTACCTTCGGACAGCTCCGGATCGCCGTCTAATGCGTCTCTTGTCGCCTACACGGCAGGGAAAAGCTTTTCCACTCTGTCTAGGAAGGAGAAAGTGTGCCAGCACAGCAAATGCCTCCCGGACTTTCCCTGGAATTCAGCAAGTGCTTTGCAGCTTGAAATTGGAAGGAAAGCCTCAGATTTAGCAGCCAGAGCTTCAGGAGGAGCAGCAGCGAGCACAGCATCGGTTTTGCAGCAGCTCCTTCCATGTGCATGTTTTTGGGAGTGGAGAGGCTTGCAGAGTGTTAAAGTAGCTTTTTCTCTCCGCTGGAAAGCTGCACGCTCAGTGCCAGTGTTCTGCAGCTTCTTTCTTCACGTTTCAGCAGCTAGCACGCTCTCCGTGTGCAGGAGAAGCGGCAGAGGCTTCCTTGCCGGAGAAGCGGCACCTTCGCCGGCAGAGAGCATCCTGCCGGCCGCGGTGCGCTCCGGAGCGGGGGCTTGTGCCGAAAGAGGCCGGCAACAGGCGCTTACCTTCGGACAGCTCCGGATCGCCGTCTAATGCGTCTCTTGTCGCCTACACGGCAGGGAAAAGCTTTTCCACTCTGTCTAGGAAGGAGAAAGTGTGCCAGCACAGCAAATGCCTCCCGGACTTTCCCTGGAATTCAGCAAGTGCTTTGCAGCTTGAAATTGGAAGGAAAGCCTCAGATTTAGCAGCCAGAGCTTCAGGAGGAGCAGCAGCGAGCACAGCATCGGTTTTGCAGCAGCTCCTTCCATGTGCATGTTTTTGGGAGTGGAAAGGCTTGCAGAGTGTTAAAGTAGCTTTTTCTCTCCGCTGGAAAGCTGCACGCTCAGTGCCAGTCTTCTGCAGCTTCTTTCTTCACGTTTCAGCAGCTAGCACGCTCTCCGTGTGCTGGAGAAGCGGCAGAGGCTTCCTTGCCGGAGAAGCGGCACCTTCGCCGGCAGAGAGCATCCTGCCGGCCGCGGTGCGCTCCGGAGCGGGGGCTTGTGCCGAAAGAGGCCGGCAACAGGCGCTTACCTTCGGACAGCTCCGGATCGCCGTCTAATGCGTCTCTTGTCGCCTACACGGCAGGGAAAAGCTTTTCCACTCTGTCTAGGAAGGAGAAAGTGTGCCAGCACAGCAAATGCCTCCCGGACTTTCCCTGGAATTCAGCAAGTGCTTTGCAGCTTGAAATTGGAAGGAAAGCCTCAGATTTAGCAGCCAGAGCTTCAGGAGGAGCAGCAGCGAGCACAGCATCGGTTTTGCAGCAGCTCCTTCCAAGTGCATGTTTTTGGGAGTGGAAAGGCTTGCAGAGTGTTAAAGTAGCTTTTTCTCTCCGCTGGAAAGCTGCACGCTCAGTGCCAGTCTTCTGCAGCTTCTTTCTTCACGTTTCAGCAGCTAGCACGCTCTCCGTGTGCTGGAGAAGCGGCAGAGGCTTCCTTGCCGGAGAAGCGGCACCTTCGCCGGCAGAGAGCATCCTGCCGGCCGCGGTGCGCTCCGGAGCGGGGGCTTGTGCCGAAAGAGGCCGGCAACAGGCGCTTACCTTCGGACAGCTCCGGATCGCCGTCTAATGCGTCTCTTGTCGCCTACACGAGAGGGAAAAGCTTTTCCACTCTGTCTAGGAAGGAGAAAGTGTGCCAGCACAGCAAATGCCTCCCGGACTTTTCCTGGAATTCAGCAAGTGCTTTGCAGCTTGAAATTGGAAGGAAAGCCTCAGATTTAGCAGCCAGAGCTTCAGGAGGAGCAGCAGCGAGCACAGCATCGGTTTTGCAGCAGCTCCTTCCATGTGCATGTTTTTGGGAGTGGAAAGGCTTGCAGAGTGTTAAAGTAGCTTTTTCTCTCCGCTGGAAAGCTGCACGCTGAGTGCCAGTCTTCTGCAGCTTCTTTCTTCACGTTTCAGCAGCTAGCACGCTCTCCGTGTGCTGGAGAAGCGGCAGAGGCTTCCTTGCCGGAGAAGCGGCACCTTCGCCGGCAGAGAGCATCCTGCCGGCCGCGGTGCGCTCCGGAGCGGGGGCTTGTGCCGAAAGAGGCCGGCAACAGGCGCTTACCTTCGGACAGCTCCGGATCGCCGTCTAATGCGTCTCTTGTCGCCTACACGGCAGGGAAAAGCTTTTCCACTCTGTCTAGGAAGGAGAAAGTGTGCCAGCACAGCAAATGCCTCCCGGACTTTCCCTGGAATTCAGCAAGTGCTTTGCAGCTTGAAATTGGAAGGAAAGCCTCAGATTTAGCAGCCAGAGCTTCAGGAGGAGCAGCAGCGAGCACAGCATCGGTTTTGCAGCAGCTCCTTCCAAGTGCATGTTTTTGGGAGTGGAGAGGCTTGCAGAGTGTTAAAGTAGCTTTTTCTCTCCGCTGGAAAGCTGCACGCTCAGTGCCAGTCTTCTGCAGCTTCTTTCTTCACGTTTCAGCAGCTAGCACGCTCTCCGTGTGCAGGAGAAGCGGCAGAGGCTTCCTTGCCGGAGAAGCGGCACCTTCGCCGGCAGAGAGCATCCTGCCGGCCGCGGTGCGCTCCGGAGCGGGGGCTTGTGCCGAAAGAGGCCGGCAACAGGCGCTTACCTTCGGACAGCTCCGGATCGCCGTCTAATGCGTCTCTTGTCGCCTACACGGCAGGGAAAAGCTTTTCCACTCTGTCTAGGAAGGAGAAAGTGTGCCAGCACAGCAAATGCCTCCCGGACTTTCCCTGGAATTCAGCAAGTGCTTTGCAGCTTGAAATTGGAAGGAAAGCCTCAGATTTAGCAGCCAGAGCTTCAGGAGGAGCAGCAGCGAGCACAGCATCGCTTTTGCAGCAGCTCCTTCCATGTGCATGTTTTTGGGAGTGGAAAGGCTTGCAGAGTGTTAAAGTAGCTTTTTCTCTCCGCTGGAAAGCTGCACGCTCAGTGCCAGTCTTCTGCAGCTTCTTTCTTCACGTTTCAGCAGCTAGCACGCTCTCCGTGTGCTGGAGAAGCGGCAGAGGCTTCCTTGCCGGAGAAGCGGCACCTTCGCCGGCAGAGAGCATCCTGCCGGCCGCGGTGCGCTCCGGAGCGGGGGCTTGTGCCGAAAGAGGCCGGCAACAGGCGCTTACCTTCGGACAGCTCCGGATCGCCGTCTAATGCGTCTCTTGTCGCCTACACGGCAGGGAAAAGCTTTTCCACTCTGTCTAGGAAGGAGAAAGTGTGCCAGCACAGCAAATGCCTCCCGGACTTTCCCTGGAATTCAGCAAGTGCTTTGCAGCTTGAAATTGGAAGGAAAGCCTCAGATTTAGCAGCCAGAGCTTCAGGAGGAGCAGCAGCGAGCACAGCATCGGTTTTGCAGCAGCTCCTTCCATGTGCATGTTTTTGGGAGTGGAAAGGCTTGCAGAGTGTTAAAGTAGCTTTTTCTCTCCGCTGGAAAGCTGCACGCTCAGTGCCAGTCTTCTGCAGCTTCTTTCTTCACGTTTCAGCAGCTAGCACGCTCTCCGTGTGCTGGAGAAGCGGCAGAGGCTTCCTTGCCGGAGAAGCGGCACCTTCGCCGGCAGAGAGCATCCTGCCGGCCGCGGTGCGCTCCGGAGCGGGGGCTTGTGCCGAAAGAGGCCGGCAACAGGCGCTTACCTTCGGACAGCTCCGGATCGCCGTCTAATGCGTCTCTTGTCGCCTACACGGCAGGGAAAAGCTTTTCCACTCTGTCTAGGAAGGAGAAAGTGTGCCAGCACAGCAAATGCCTCCCGGACTTTCCCTGGAATTCAGCAAGTGCTTTGCAGCTTGAAATTGGAAGGAAAGCCTCAGATTTAGCAGCCAGAGCTTCAGGAGGAGCAGCAGCGAGCACAGCATCGGTTTTGCAGCAGCTCCTTCCAAGTGCATGTTTTTGGGAGTGGAAAGGCTTGCAGAGTGTTAAAGTAGCTTTTTCTCTCCGCTGGAAAGCTGCACGCTCAGTGCCAGTCTTCTGCAGCTTCTTTCTTCACGTTTCAGCAGCTAGCACGCTCTCCGTGTGCTGGAGAAGCGGCAGAGGCTTCCTTGCCGGAGAAGCGGCACCTTCGCCGGCAGAGAGCATCCTGCCGGCCGCGGTGCGCTCCGGAGCGGGGGCTTGTGCCGAAAGAGGCCGGCAACAGGCGCTTACCTTCGGACAGCTCCGGATCGCCGTCTAATGCGTCTCTTGTCGCCTACACGGCAGGGAAAAGCTTTTCCACTCTGTCTAGGAAGGAGAAAGTGTGCCAGCACAGCAAATGCCTCCCGGACTTTCCCTGGAATTCAGCAAGTGCTTTGCAGCTTGAAATTGGAAGGAAAGCCTCAGATTTAGCAGCCAGAGCTTCAGGAGGAGCAGCAGCGAGCACAGCATCGGTTTTGCAGCAGCTCCTTCCAAGTGCATGTTTTTGGGAGTGGAAAGGCTTGCAGAGTGTTAAAGTAGCTTTTTCTCTCCGCTGGAAAGCTGCACGCTCAGTGCCAGTCTTCTGCAGCTTCTTTCTTAACGTTTCAGCAGCTAGCACGCTCTCCGTGTGCTGGAGAAGCGGCCGAGGCTTCCTTGCCGGAGAAGCGGCACCTTCGCCGGCAGAGAGCATCCTGCCGGCCGCGGTGCGCTCCGGAGCGGGGGCTTGTGCCGAAAGAGGCCGGCAACAGGCGCTTACCTTCGGACAGCTCCGGATCGCCGTCTAATGCGTCTCTTGTCGCCTACACGGCAGGGAAAAGCTTTTCCACTCTGTCTAGGAAGGAGAAAGTGTGCCAGCACAGCAAATGCCTCCCGGACTTTCCCTGGAATTCAGCAAGTGCTTTGCAGCTTGAAATTGGAAGGAAAGCCTCAGATTTAGCAGCCAGAGCTTCAGGAGGAGCAGCAGCGAGCACAGCATCGGTTTTGCAGCAGCTCCTTCCATGTGCATGTTTTTGGGAGTGGAGAGGCTTGCAGAGTGTTAAAGTAGCTTTTTCTCTCCGCTGGAAAGCTGCACGCTCAGTGCCAGTGTTCTGCAGCTTCTTTCTTCACGTTTCAGCAGCTAGCACGCTCTCCGTGTGCAGGAGAAGCGGCAGAGGCTTCCTTGCCGGAGAAGCGGCACCTTCGCCGGCAGAGAGCATCCTGCCGGCCGCGGTGCGCTCCGGAGCGGGGGCTTGTGCCGAAAGAGGCCGGCAACAGGCGCTTACCTTCGGACAGCTCCGGATCGCCGTCTAATGCGTCTCTTGTCGCCTACACGGCAGGGAAAAGCTTTTCCACTCTGTCTAGGAAGGAGAAAGTGTGCCAGCACAGCAAATGCCTCCCGGACTTTCCCTGGAATTCAGCAAGTGCTTTGCAGCTTGAAATTGGAAGGAAAGCCTCAGATTTAGCAGCCAGAGCTTCAGGAGGAGCAGCAGCGAGCACAGCATCGGTTTTGCAGCAGCTCCTTCCATGTGCATGTTTTTGGGAGTGGAAAGGCTTGCAGAGTGTTAAAGTAGCTTTTTCTCTCCGCTGGAAAGCTGCACGCTCAGTGCCAGTCTTCTGCAGCTTCTTTCTTCACGTTTCAGCAGCTAGCACGCTCTCCGTGTGCTGGAGAAGCGGCAGAGGCTTCCTTGCCGGAGAAGCGGCACCTTCGCCGGCAGAGAGCATCCTGCCGGCCGCGGTGCGCTCCGGAGCGGGGGCTTGTGCCGAAAGAGGCCGGCAACAGGCGCTTACCTTCGGACAGCTCCGGATCGCCGTCTAATGCGTCTCTTGTCGCCTACACGGCAGGGAAAAGCTTTTCCACTCTGTCTAGGAAGGAGAAAGTGTGCCAGCACAGCAAATGCCTCCCGGACTTTCCCTGGAATTCAGCAAGTGCTTTGCAGCTTGAAATTGGAAGGAAAGCCTCAGATTTAGCAGCCAGAGCTTCAGGAGGAGCAGCAGCGAGCACAGCATCGGTTTTGCAGCAGCTCCTTCCATGTGCATGTTTTTGGGAGTGGAAAGGCTTGCAGAGTGTTAAAGTAGCTTTTTCTCTCCGCTGGAAAGCTGCACGCTCAGTGCCAGTCTTCTGCAGCTTCTTTCTTCACGTTTCAGCAGCTAGCACGCTCTCCGTGTGCTGGAGAAGCGGCAGAGGCTTCCTTGCCGGAGAAGCGGCACCTTCGCCGGCAGAGAGCATCCTGCCGGCCGCGGTGCGCTCCGGAGCGGGGGCTTGTGCCGAAAGAGGCCGGCAACAGGCGCTTACCTTCGGACAGCTCCGGATCGCCGTCTAATGCGTCTCTTGTCGCCTACACGAGAGGGAAAAGCTTTTCCACTCTGTCTAGGAAGGAGAAAGTGTGCCAGCACAGCAAATGCCTCCCGGACTTTTCCTGGAATTCAGCAAGTGCTTTGCAGCTTGAAATTGGAAGGAAAGCCTCAGATTTAGCAGCCAGAGCTTCAGGAGGAGCAGCAGCGAGCACAGCATCGGTTTTGCAGCAGCTCCTTCCATGTGCATGTTTTTGGGAGTGGAAAGGCTTGCAGAGTGTTAAAGTAGCTTTTTCTCTCCGCTGGAAAGCTGCACGCTGAGTGCCAGTCTTCTGCAGCTTCTTTCTTCACGTTTCAGCAGCTAGCACGCTCTCCGTGTGCTGGAGAAGCGGCAGAGGCTTCCTTGCCGGAGAAGCGGCACCTTCGCCGGCAGAGAGCATCCTGCCGGCCGCGGTGCGCTCCGGAGCGGGGGCTTGTGCCGAAAGAGGCCGGCAACAGGCGCTTACCTTCGGACAGCTCCGGATCGCCGTCTAATGCGTCTCTTGTCGCCTACACGGCAGGGAAAAGCTTTTCCACTCTGTCTAGGAAGGAGAAAGTGTGCCAGCACAGCAAATGCCTCCCGGACTTTCCCTGGAATTCAGCAAGTGCTTTGCAGCTTGAAATTGGAAGGAAAGCCTCAGATTTAGCAGCCAGAGCTTCAGGAGGAGCAGCAGCGAGCACAGCATCGGTTTTGCAGCAGCTCCTTCCAAGTGCATGTTTTTGGGAGTGGAGAGGCTTGCAGAGTGTTAAAGTAGCTTTTTCTCTCCGCTGGAAAGCTGCACGCTCAGTGCCAGTCTTCTGCAGCTTCTTTCTTCACGTTTCAGCAGCTAGCACGCTCTCCGTGTGCAGGAGAAGCGGCAGAGGCTTCCTTGCCGGAGAAGCGGCACCTTCGCCGGCAGAGAGCATCCTGCCGGCCGCGGTGCGCTCCGGAGCGGGGGCTTGTGCCGAAAGAGGCCGGCAACAGGCGCTTACCTTCGGACAGCTCCGGATCGCCGTCTAATGCGTCTCTTGTCGCCTACACGGCAGGGAAAAGCTTTTCCACTCTGTCTAGGAAGGAGAAAGTGTGCCAGCACAGCAAATGCCTCCCGGACTTTCCCTGGAATTCAGCAAGTGCTTTGCAGCTTGAAATTGGAAGGAAAGCCTCAGATTTAGCAGCCAGAGCTTCAGGAGGAGCAGCAGCGAGCACAGCATCGCTTTTGCAGCAGCTCCTTCCATGTGCATGTTTTTGGGAGTGGAAAGGCTTGCAGAGTGTTAAAGTAGCTTTTTCTCTCCGCTGGAAAGCTGCACGCTCAGTGCCAGTCTTCTGCAGCTTCTTTCTTCACGTTTCAGCAGCTAGCACGCTCTCCGTGTGCTGGAGAAGCGGCAGAGGCTTCCTTGCCGGAGAAGCGGCACCTTCGCCGGCAGAGAGCATCCTGCCGGCCGCGGTGCGCTCCGGAGCGGGGGCTTGTGCCGAAAGAGGCCGGCAACAGGCGCTTACCTTCGGACAGCTCCGGATCGCCGTCTAATGCGTCTCTTGTCGCCTACACGGCAGGGAAAAGCTTTTCCACTCTGTCTAGGAAGGAGAAAGTGTGCCAGCACAGCAAATGCCTCCCGGACTTTTCCTGGAATTCAGCAAGTGCTTTGCAGCTTGAAATTGGAAGGAAAGCCTCAGATTTAGCAGCCAGAGCTTCAGGAGGAGCAGCAGCGAGCACAGCATCGGTTTTGCAGCAGCTCCTTCCATGTGCATGTTTTTGGGAGTGGAAAGGCTTGCAGAGTGTTAAAGTAGCTTTTTCTCTCCGCTGGAAAGCTGCACGCTGAGTGCCAGTCTTCTGCAGCTTCTTTCTTCACGTTTCAGCAGCTAGCACGCTCTCCGTGTGCTGGAGAAGCGGCAGAGGCTTCCTTGCCGGAGAAGCGGCACCTTCGCCGGCAGAGAGCATCCTGCCGGCCGCGGTGCGCTCCGGAGCGGGGGCTTGTGCCGAAAGAGGCCGGCAACAGGCGCTTACCTTCGGACAGCTCCGGATCGCCGTCTAATGCGTCTCTTGTCGCCTACACGGCAGGGAAAAGCTTTTCCACTCTGTCTAGGAAGGAGAAAGTGTGCCAGCACAGCAAATGCCTCCCGGACTTTCCCTGGAATTCAGCAAGTGCTTTGCAGCTTGAAATTGGAAGGAAAGCCTCAGATTTAGCAGCCAGAGCTTCAGGAGGAGCAGCAGCGAGCACAGCATCGGTTTTGCAGCAGCTCCTTCCAAGTGCATGTTTTTGGGAGTGGAGAGGCTTGCAGAGTGTTAAAGTAGCTTTTTCTCTCCGCTGGAAAGCTGCACGCTCAGTGCCAGTCTTCTGCAGCTTCTTTCTTCACGTTTCAGCAGCTAGCACGCTCTCCGTGTGCAGGAGAAGCGGCAGAGGCTTCCTTGCCGGAGAAGCGGCACCTTCGCCGGCAGAGAGCATCCTGCCGGCCGCGGTGCGCTCCGGAGCGGGGGCTTGTGCCGAAAGAGGCCGGCAACAGGCGCTTACCTTCGGACAGCTCCGGATCGCCGTCTAATGCGTCTCTTGTCGCCTACACGGCAGGGAAAAGCTTTTCCACTCTGTCTAGGAAGGAGAAAGTGTGCCAGCACAGCAAATGCCTCCCGGACTTTCCCTGGAATTCAGCAAGTGCTTTGCAGCTTGAAATTGGAAGGAAAGCCTCAGATTTAGCAGCCAGAGCTTCAGGAGGAGCAGCAGCGAGCACAGCATCGCTTTTGCAGCAGCTCCTTCCATGTGCATGTTTTTGGGAGTGGAAAGGCTTGCAGAGTGTTAAAGTAGCTTTTTCTCTCCGCTGGAAAGCTGCACGCTCAGTGCCAGTCTTCTGCAGCTTCTTTCTTCACGTTTCAGCAGCTAGCACGCTCTCCGTGTGCTGGAGAAGCGGCAGAGGCTTCCTTGCCGGAGAAGCGGCACCTTCGCCGGCAGAGAGCATCCTGCCGGCCGCGGTGCGCTCCGGAGCGGGGGCTTGTGCCGAAAGAGGCCGGCAACAGGCGCTTACCTTCGGACAGCTCCGGATCGCCGTCTAATGCGTCTCTTGTCGCCTACACGGCAGGGAAAAGCTTTTCCACTCTGTCTAGGAAGGAGAAAGTGTGCCAGCACAGCAAATGCCTCCCGGACTTTCCCTGGAATTCAGCAAGTGCTTTGCAGCTTGAAATTGGAAGGAAAGCCTCAGATTTAGCAGCCAGAGCTTCAGGAGGAGCAGCAGCGAGCACAGCATCGGTTTTGCAGCAGCTCCTTCCAAGTGCATGTTTTTGGGAGTGGAAAGGCTTGCAGAGTGTTAAAGTAGCTTTTTCTCTCCGCTGGAAAGCTGCACGCTCAGTGCCAGTCTTCTGCAGCTTCTTTCTTCACGTTTCAGCAGCTAGCACGCTCTCCGTGTGCTGGAGAAGCGGCAGAGGCTTCCTTGCCGGAGAAGCGGCACCTTCGCCGGCAGAGAGCATCCTGCCGGCCGCGGTGCGCTCCGGAGCGGGGGCTTGTGCCGAAAGAGGCCGGCAACAGGCGCTTACCTTCGGACAGCTCCGGATCGCCGTCTAATGCGTCTCTTGTCGCCTACACGAGAGGGAAAAGCTTTTCCACTCTGTCTAGGAAGGAGAAAGTGTGCCAGCACAGCAAATGCCTCCCGGACTTTTCCTGGTATTCAGCAAGTGCTTTGCAGCTTGAAATTGGAAGGAAAGCCTCAGATTTAGCAGCCAGAGCTTCAGGAGGAGCAGCAGCGAGCACAGCATCGGTTTTGCAGCAGCTCCTTCCATGTGCATGTTTTTGGGAGTGGAAAGGCTTGCAGAGTGTTAAAGTAGCTTTTTCTCTCCGCTGGAAAGCTGCACGCTCAGTGCCAGTCTTCTGCAGCTTCTTTCTTCACGTTTCAGCAGCTAGCACGCTCTCCGTGTGCTGGAGAAGCGGCCGAGGCTTCCTTGCCGGAGAAGCGGCACCTTCGCCGGCAGAGAGCATCCTGCCGGCCGCGGTGCGCTCCGGAGCGGGGGCTTGTGCCGAAAGAGGCCGGCAACAGGCGCTTACCTTCGGACAGCTCCGGATCGCCGTCTAATGCGTCTCTTGTCGCCTACACGGCAGGGAAAAGCTTTTCCACTCTGTCTAGGAAGGAGAAAGTGTGCCAGCACAGCAAATGCCTCCCGGACTTTCCCTGCAATTCAGCAAGTGCTTTGCAGCTTGAAATTGGAAGGAAAGCCTCAGATTTAGCAGCCAGAGCTTCAGGAGGAGCAGCAGCGAGCACAGCATCGGTTTTGCAGCAGCTCCTTCCATGTGCATGTTTTTGGGAGTGGAAAGGCTTGCAGAGTGTTAAAGTAGCTTTTTCTCTCCGCTGGAAAGCTGCACGCTCAGTGCCAGTCTTCTGCAGCTTCTTTCTTCACGTTTCAGCAGCTAGCACGCTCTCCGTGTGCTGGAGAAGCGGCAGAGGCTTCCTTGCCGGAGAAGCGGCACCTTCGCCGGCAGAGAGCATCCGGCCGGCCGCGGTGCGCTCCGGAGCGGGGGCTTGTGCCGAAAGAGGCCGGCAACAGGCGCTTACCTTCGGACAGCTCCGGATCGCCGTCTAATGCGTCTCTTGTCGCCTACACGGCAGGGAAAAGCTTTTCCACTCTGTCTAGGAAGGAGAAAGTGTGCCAGCACAGCAAATGCCTCCCGGACTTTCCCTGCAATTCAGCAAGTGCTTTGCAGCTTGAAATTGGAAGGAAAGCCTCAGATTTAGCAGCCAGAGCTTCAGGAGGAGCAGCAGCGAGCACAGCATCGGTTTTGCAGCAGCTCCTTCCATGTGCATGTTTTTGGGAGTGGAAAGGCTTGCAGAGTGTTAAAGTAGCTTTTTCTCTCCGCTGGAAAGCTGCACGCTCAGTGCCAGTCTTCTGCAGCTTCTTTCTTCACGTTTCAGCAGCTAGCACGCTCTCCGTGTGCTGGAGAAGCGGCAGAGGCTTCCTTGCCGGAGAAGCGGCACCTTCGCCGGCAGAGAGCATCCTGCCGGCCGCGGTGCGCTCCGGAGCGGGGGCTTGTGCCGAAAGAGGCCGGCAACAGGCGCTTACCTTCGGACAGCTCCGGATCGCCGTCTAATGCGTCTCTTGTCGCCTACACGGCAGGGAAAAGCTTTTCCACTCTGTCTAGGAAGGAGAAAGTGTGCCAGCACAGCAAATGCCTCCCGGACTTTCCCTGCAATTCAGCAAGTGCTTTGCAGCTTGAAATTGGAAGGAAAGCCTCAGATTTAGCAGCCAGAGCTTCAGGAGGAGCAGCAGCGAGCACAGCATCGCTTTTGCAGCAGCTCCTTCCATGTGCATGTTTTTGGGAGTGGAAAGGCTTGCAGAGTGTTAAAGTAGCTTTTTCTCTCCGCTGGAAAGCTGCACGCTCAGTGCCAGTCTTCTGCAGCTTCTTTCTTCACGTTTCAGCAGCTAGCACGCTCTCCGTGTGCTGGAGAAGCGGCAGAGGCTTCCTTGCCGGAGAAGCGGCACCTTCGCCGGCAGAGAGCATCCTGCCGGCCGCGGTGCGCTCCGGAGCGGGGGCTTGTGCCGAAAGAGGCCGGCAACAGGCGCTTACCTTCGGACAGCTCCGGATCGCCGTCTAATGCGTCTCTTGTCGCCTACACGGCAGGGAAAAGCTTTTCCACTCTGTCTAGGAAGGAGAAAGTGTGCCAGCACAGCAAATGCCTCCCGGACTTTCCCTGCAATTCAGCAAGTGCTTTGCAGCTTGAAATTGGAAGGAAAGCCTCAGATTTAGCAGCCAGAGCTTCAGGAGGAGCAGCAGCGAGCACAGCATCGGTTTTGCAGCAGCTCCTTCCAAGTGCATGTTTTTGGGAGTGGAAAGGCTTGCAGAGTGTTAAAGTAGCTTTTTCTCTCCGCTGGAAAGCTGCACGCTCAGTGCCAGTCTTCTGCAGCTTCTTTCTTCACGTTTCAGCAGCTAGCACGCTCTCCGTGTGCTGGAGAAGCGGCAGAGGCTTCCTTGCCGGAGAAGCGGCACCTTCGCCGGCAGAGAGCATCCTGCCGGCCGCGGTGCGCTCCGGAGCGGGGGCTTGTGCCGAAAGAGGCCGGCAACAGGCGCTTACCTTCGGACAGCTCCGGATCGCCGTCTAATGCGTCTCTTGTCGCCTACACGGCAGGGAAAAGCTTTTCCACTCTGTCTAGGAAGGAGAAAGTGTGCCAGCACAGCAAATGCCTCCCGGACTTTCCCTGCAATTCAGCAAGTGCTTTGCAGCTTGAAATTGGAAGGAAAGCCTCAGATTTAGCAGCCAGAGCTTCAGGAGGAGCAGCAGCGAGCACAGCATCGGTTTTGCAGCAGCTCCTTCCATGTGCATGTTTTTGGGAGTGGAAAGGCTTGCAGAGTGTTAAAGTAGCTTTTTCTCTCCGCTGGAAAGCTGCACGCTCAGTGCCAGTCTTCTGCAGCTTCTTTCTTCACGTTTCAGCAGCTAGCACGCTCTCCGTGTGCTGGAGAAGCGGCAGAGGCTTCCTTGCCGGAGAAGCGGCACCTTCGCCGGCAGAGAGCATCCTGCCGGCCGCGGTGCGCTCCGGAGCGGGGGCTTGTGCCGAAAGAGGCCGGCAACAGGCGCTTACCTTCGGACAGCTCCGGATCGCCGTCTAATGCGTCTCTTGTCGCCTACACGGCAGGGAAAAGCTTTTCCACTCTGTCTAGGAAGGAGAAAGTGTGCCAGCACAGCAAATGCCTCCCGGACTTTCCCTGGAATTCAGCAAGTGCTTTGCAGCTTGAAATTGGAAGGAAAGCCTCAGATTTAGCAGCCAGAGCTTCAGGAGGAGCAGCAGCGAGCACAGCATCGGTTTTGCAGCAGCTCCTTCCAAGTGCATGTTTTTGGGAGTGGAAAGGCTTGCAGAGTGTTAAAGTAGCTTTTTCTCTCCGCTGGAAAGCTGCACGCTCAGTGCCAGTCTTCTGCAGCTTCTTTCTTCACGTTTCAGCAGCTAGCACGCTCTCCGTGTGCTGGAGAAGCGGCAGAGGCTTCCTTGCCGGAGAAGCGGCACCTTCGCCGGCAGAGAGCATCCTGCCGGCCGCGGTGCGCTCCGGAGCGGGGGCTTGTGCCGAAAGAGGCCGGCAACAGGCGCTTACCTTCGGACAGCTCCGGATCGCCGTCTAATGCGTCTCTTGTCGCCTACACGGCAGGGAAAAGCTTTTCCACTCTGTCTAGGAAGGAGAAAGTGTGCCAGCACAGCAAATGCCTCCCGGACTTTCCCTGGAATTCAGCAAGTGCTTTGCAGCTTGAAATTGGAAGGAAAGCCTCAGATTTAGCAGCCAGAGCTTCAGGAGGAGCAGCAGCGAGCACAGCATCGGTTTTGCAGCAGCTCCTTCCAAGTGCATGTTTTTGGGAGTGGAAAGGCTTGCAGAGTGTTAAAGTAGCTTTTTCTCTCCGCTGGAAAGCTGCACGCTCAGTGCCAGTCTTCTGCAGCTTCTTTCTTAACGTTTCAGCAGCTAGCACGCTCTCCGTGTGCTGGAGAAGCGGCCGAGGCTTCCTTGCCGGAGAAGCGGCACCTTCGCCGGCAGAGAGCATCCTGCCGGCCGCGGTGCGCTCCGGAGCGGGGGCTTGTGCCGAAAGAGGCCGGCAACAGGCGCTTACCTTCGGACAGCTCCGGATCGCCGTCTAATGCGTCTCTTGTCGCCTACACGGCAGGGAAAAGCTTTTCCACTCTGTCTAGGAAGGAGAAAGTGTGCCAGCACAGCAAATGCCTCCCGGACTTTCCCTGGAATTCAGCAAGTGCTTTGCAGCTTGAAATTGGAAGGAAAGCCTCAGATTTAGCAGCCAGAGCTTCAGGAGGAGCAGCAGCGAGCACAGCATCGGTTTTGCAGCAGCTCCTTCCATGTGCATGTTTTTGGGAGTGGAGAGGCTTGCAGAGTGTTAAAGTAGCTTTTTCTCTCCGCTGGAAAGCTGCACGCTCAGTGCCAGTGTTCTGCAGCTTCTTTCTTCACGTTTCAGCAGCTAGCACGCTCTCCGTGTGCAGGAGAAGCGGCAGAGTCTTCCTTGCCGGAGAAGCGGCACCTTCGCCGGCAGAGAGCATCCTGCCGGCCGCGGTGCGCTCCGGAGCGGGGGCTTGTGCCGAAAGAGGCCGGCAACAGGCGCTTACCTTCGGACAGCTCCGGATCGCCGTCTAATGCGTCTCTTGTCGCCTACACGGCAGGGAAAAGCTTTTCCACTCTGTCTAGGAAGGAGAAAGTGTGCCAGCACAGCAAATGCCTCCCGGACTTTCCCTGGAATTCAGCAAGTGCTTTGCAGCTTGAAATTGGAAGGAAAGCCTCAGATTTAGCAGCCAGAGCTTCAGGAGGAGCAGCAGCGAGCACAGCATCGGTTTTGCAGCAGCTCCTTCCAAGTGCATGTTTTTGGGAGTGGAGAGGCTTGCAGAGTGTTAAAGTAGCTTTTTCTCTCCGCTGGAAAGCTGCACGCTCAGTGCCAGTCTTCTGCAGCTTCTTTCTTCACGTTTCAGCAGCTAGCACGCTCTCCGTGTGCAGGAGAAGCGGCAGAGGCTTCCTTGCCGGAGAAGCGGCACCTTCGCCGGCAGAGAGCATCCTGCCGGCCGCGGTGCGCTCCGGAGCGGGGGCTTGTGCCGAAAGAGGCCGGCAACAGGCGCTTACCTTCGGACAGCTCCGGATCGCCGTCTAATGCGTCTCTTGTCGCCTACACGGCAGGGAAAAGCTTTTCCACTCTGTCTAGGAAGGAGAAAGTGTGCCAGCACAGCAAATGCCTCCCGGACTTTCCCTGGAATTCAGCAAGTGCTTTGCAGCTTGAAATTGGAAGGAAAGCCTCAGATTTAGCAGCCAGAGCTTCAGGAGGAGCAGCAGCGAGCACAGCATCGCTTTTGCAGCAGCTCCTTCCATGTGCATGTTTTTGGGAGTGGAAAGGCTTGCAGAGTGTTAAAGTAGCTTTTTCTCTCCGCTGGAAAGCTGCACGCTCAGTGCCAGTCTTCTGCAGCTTCTTTCTTCACGTTTCAGCAGCTAGCACGCTCTCCGTGTGCTGGAGAAGCGGCAGAGGCTTCCTTGCCGGAGAAGCGGCACCTTCGCCGGCAGAGAGCATCCTGCCGGCCGCGGTGCGCTCCGGAGCGGGGGCTTGTGCCGAAAGAGGCCGGCAACAGGCGCTTACCTTCGGACAGCTCCGGATCGCCGTCTAATGCGTCTCTTGTCGCCTACACGGCAGGGAAAAGCTTTTCCACTCTGTCTAGGAAGGAGAAAGTGTGCCAGCACAGCAAATGCCTCCCGGACTTTCCCTGGAATTCAGCAAGTGCTTTGCAGCTTGAAATTGGAAGGAAAGCCTCAGATTTAGCAGCCAGAGCTTCAGGAGGAGCAGCAGCGAGCACAGCATCGGTTTTGCAGCAGCTCCTTCCATGTGCATGTTTTTGCGAGTGGAAAGGCTTGCAGAGTGTTAAAGTAGCTTTTTCTCTCCGCTGGAAAGCTGCACGCTCAGTGCCAGTCTTCTGCAGCTTCTTTCTTCACGTTTCAGCAGCTAGCACGCTCTCCGTGTGCTGGAGAAGCGGCAGAGGCTTCCTTGCCGGAGAAGCGGCACCTTCGCCGGCAGAGAGCATCCTGCCGGCCGCGGTGCGCTCCGGAGCGGGGGCTTGTGCCGAAAGAGGCCGGCAACAGGCGCTTACCTTCGGACAGCTCCGGATCGCCGTCTAATGCGTCTCTTGTCGCCTACACGAGAGGGAAAAGCTTTTCCACTCTGTCTAGGAAGGAGAAAGTGTGCCAGCACAGCAAATGCCTCCCGGACTTTTCCTGGAATTCAGCAAGTGCTTTGCAGCTTGAAATTGGAAGGAAAGCCTCAGATTTAGCAGCCAGAGCTTCAGGAGGAGCAGCAGCGAGCACAGCATCGGTTTTGCAGCAGCTCCTTCCATGTGCATGTTTTTGGGAGTGGAAAGGCTTGCAGAGTGTTAAAGTAGCTTTTTCTCTCCGCTGGAAAGCTGCACGCTCAGTGCCAGTCTTCTGCAGCTTCTTTCTTCACGTTTCAGCAGCTAGCACGCTCTCCGTGTGCTGGAGAAGCGGCCGAGGCTTCCTTGCCGGAGAAGCGGCACCTTCGCCGGCAGAGAGCATCCTGCCGGCCGCGGTGCGCTCCGGAGCGGGGGCTTGTGCCGAAAGAGGCCGGCAACAGGCGCTTACCTTCGGACAGCTCCGGATCGCCGTCTAATGCGTCTCTTGTCGCCTACACGGCAGGGAAAAGCTTTTCCACTCTGTCTAGGAAGGAGAAAGTGTGCCAGCACAGCAAATGCCTCCCGGACTTTCCCTGCAATTCAGCAAGTGCTTTGCAGCTTGAAATTGGAAGGAAAGCCTCAGATTTAGCAGCCAGAGCTTCAGGAGGAGCAGCAGCGAGCACAGCATCGCTTTTGCAGCAGCTCCTTCCATGTGCATGTTTTTGGGAGTGGAAAGGCTTGCAGAGTGTTAAAGTAGCTTTTTCTCTCCGCTGGAAAGCTGCACGCTCAGTGCCAGTCTTCTGCAGCTTCTTTCTTCACGTTTCAGCAGCTAGCACGCTCTCCGTGTGCTGGAGAAGCGGCAGAGGCTTCCTTGCCGGAGAAGCGGCACCTTCGCCGGCAGAGAGCATCCTGCCGGCCGCGGTGCGCTCCGGAGCGGGGGCTTGTGCCGAAAGAGGCCGGCAACAGGCGCTTACCTTCGGACAGCTCCGGATCGCCGTCTAATGCGTCTCTTGTCGCCTACACGGCAGGGAAAAGCTTTTCCACTCTGTCTAGGAAGGAGAAAGTGTGCCAGCACAGCAAATGCCTCCCGGACTTTCCCTGGAATTCAGCAAGTGCTTTGCAGCTTGAAATTGGAAGGAAAGCCTCAGATTTAGCAGCCAGAGCTTCAGGAGGAGCAGCAGCGAGCACAGCATCGGTTTTGCAGCAGCTCCTTCCATGTGCATGTTTTTGGGAGTGGAAAGGCTTGCAGAGTGTTAAAGTAGCTTTTTCTCTCCGCTGGAAAGCTGCACGCTCAGTGCCAGTCTTCTGCAGCTTCTTTCTTCACGTTTCAGCAGCTAGCACGCTCTCCGTGTGCTGGAGAAGCGGCAGAGGCTTCCTTGCCGGAGAAGCGGCACCTTCGCCGGCAGAGAGCATCCGGCCGGCCGCGGTGCGCTCCGGAGCGGGGGCTTGTGCCGAAAGAGGCCGGCAACAGGCGCTTACCTTCGGACAGCTCCGGATCGCCGTCTAATGCGTCTCTTGTCGCCTACACGGCAGGGAAAAGCTTTTCCACTCTGTCTAGGAAGGAGAAAGTGTGCCAGCACAGCAAATGCCTCCCGGACTTTCCCTGCAATTCAGCAAGTGCTTTGCAGCTTGAAATTGGAAGGAAAGCCTCAGATTTAGCAGCCAGAGCTTCAGGAGGAGCAGCAGCGAGCACAGCATCGGTTTTGCAGCAGCTCCTTCCATGTGCATGTTTTTGGGAGTGGAAAGGCTTGCAGAGTGTTAAAGTAGCTTTTTCTCTCCGCTGGAAAGCTGCACGCTGAGTGCCAGTGTTCTGCAGCTTCTTTCTTCACGTTTCAGCAGCTAGCACGCTCTCCGTGTGCTGGAGAAGCGGCAGAGGCTTCCTTGCCGGAGAAGCGGCACCTTCGCCGGCAGAGAGCATCCTGCCGGCCGCGGTGCGCTCCGGAGCGGGGGCTTGTGCCGAAAGAGGCCGGCAACAGGCGCTTACCTTCGGACAGCTCCGGATCGCCGTCTAATGCGTCTCTTGTCGCCTACACGGCAGGGAAAAGCTTTTCCACTCTGTCTAGGAAGGAGAAAGTGTGCCAGCACAGCAAATGCCTCCCGGACTTTCCCTGGAATTCAGCAAGTGCTTTGCAGCTTGAAATTGGAAGGAAAGCCTCAGATTTAGCAGCCAGAGCTTCAGGAGGAGCAGCAGCGAGCACAGCATCGCTTTTGCAGCAGCTCCTTCCATGTGCATGTTTTTGGGAGTGGAAAGGCTTGCAGAGTGTTAAAGTAGCTTTTTCTCTCCGCTGGAAAGCTGCACGCTCAGTGCCAGTCTTCTGCAGCTTCTTTCTTCACGTTTCAGCAGCTAGCACGCTCTCCGTGTGCTGGAGAAGCGGCAGAGGCTTCCTTGCCGGAGAAGCGGCACCTTCGCCGGCAGAGAGCATCCTGCCGGCCGCGGTGCGCTCCGGAGCGGGGGCTTGTGCCGAAAGAGGCCGGCAACAGGCGCTTACCTTCGGACAGCTCCGGATCGCCGTCTAATGCGTCTCTTGTCGCCTACACGGCAGGGAAAAGCTTTTCCACTCTGTCTAGGAAGGAGAAAGTGTGCCAGCACAGCAAATGCCTCCCGGACTTTCCCTGGAATTCAGCAAGTGCTTTGCAGCTTGAAATTGGAAGGAAAGCCTCAGATTTAGCAGCCAGAGCTTCAGGAGGAGCAGCAGCGAGCACAGCATCGGTTTTGCAGCAGCTCCTTCCATGTGCATGTTTTTGCGAGTGGAAAGGCTTGCAGAGTGTTAAAGTAGCTTTTTCTCTCCGCTGGAAAGCTGCACGCTCAGTGCCAGTCTTCTGCAGCTTCTTTCTTCACGTTTCAGCAGCTAGCACGCTCTCCGTGTGCTGGAGAAGCGGCAGAGGCTTCCTTGCCGGAGAAGCGGCACCTTCGCCGGCAGAGAGCATCCTGCCGGCCGCGGTGCGCTCCGGAGCGGGGGCTTGTGCCGAAAGAGGCCGGGAACAGGCGCTTACCTTCGGACAGCTCCGGATCGCCGTCTAATGCGTCTCTTGTCGCCTACACGGCAGGGAAAAGCTTTTCCACTCTGTCTAGGAAGGAGAAAGTGTGCCAGCACAGCAAATGCCTCCCGGACTTTCCCTGGAATTCAGCAAGTGCTTTGCAGCTTGAAATTGGAAGGAAAGCCTCAGATTTAGCAGCCAGAGCTTCAGGAGGAGCAGCAGCGAGCACAGCATCGGTTTTGCAGCAGCTCCTTCCAAGTGCATGTTTTTGGGAGTGGAAAGGCTTGCAGAGTGTTAAAGTAGCTTTTTCTCTCCGCTGGAAAGCTGCACGCTCAGTGCCAGTCTTCTGCAGCTTTTTTCTTCACGTTTCAGCAGCTAGCACGCTCTCCGTGTGCTGGAGAAGCGGCAGAGGCTTCCTTGCCGGAGAAGCGGCACCTTCGCCGGCAGAGAGCATCCTGCCGGCCGCGGTGCGCTCCGGAGCGGGGGCTTGTGCCGAAAGAGGCCGGCAACAGGCGCTTACCTTCGGACAGCTCCGGATCGCCGTCTAATGCGTCTCTTGTCGCCTACACGGCAGGGAAAAGCTTTTCCACTCTGTCTAGGAAGGAGAAAGTGTGCCAGCACAGCAAATGCCTCCCGGACTTTCCCTGGAATTCAGCAAGTGCTTTGCAGCTTGAAATTGGAAGGAAAGCCTCAGATTTAGCAGCCAGAGCTTCAGGAGGAGCAGCAGCGAGCACAGCATCGGTTTTGCAGCAGCTCCTTCCATGTGCATGTTTTTGGGAGTGGAAAGGCTTGCAGAGTGTTAAAGTAGCTTTTTCTCTCCGCTGGAAAGCTGCACGCTCAGTGCCAGTGTTCTGCAGCTTCTTTCTTCACGTTTCAGCAGCTAGCACGCTCTCCGTGTGCTGGAGAAGCGGCAGAGGCTTCCTTGCCGGAGAAGCGGCGCCTTCGCCGGCAGAGAGCATCCTGCCGGCCGCGTTGCGCTCCGGAGCGGGGGCTTGTGCCGAAAGAGGCCGGCAACAGGCGCTTACCTTCGGACAGCTCCGGATCGCCGTCTAATGCGTCTCTTGTCGCCTACACGGCAGGGAAAAGCTTTTCCACTCTGTCTAGGAAGGAGAAAGTGTGCCAGCACAGCAAATGCCTCCCGGACTTTCCCTGGAATTCAGCAAGTGCTTTGCAGCTTGAAATTGGAAGGAAAGCCTCAGATTTAGCAGCCAGAGCTTCAGGAGGAGCAGCAGCGAGCACAGCATCGCTTTTGCAGCAGCTCCTTCCATGTGCATGTTTTTGGGAGTGGAAAGGCTTGCAGAGCGTTAAAGTAGCTTTTTCTCTCCGCTGGAAAGCTGCACGCTCAGTGCCAGTCTTCTGCAGCTTCTTTCTTCACGTTTCAGCAGCTAGCACGCTCTCCGTGTGCTGGAGAAGCGGCAGAGGCTTCCTTGCCGGAGAAGCGGCACCTTCGCCGGCAGAGAGCATCCTGCCGGCCGCGGTGCGCTCCGGAGCGGGGGCTTGTGCCGAAAGAGGCCGGCAACAGGCGCTTACCTTCGGACAGCTCCGGATCGCCGTCTAATGCGTCTCTTGTCGCCTACACGGCAGGGAAAAGCTTTTCCACTCTGTCTAGGAAGGAGAAAGTGTGCCAGCACAGCAAATGCCTCCCGGACTTTCCCTGGAATTCAGCAAGTGCTTTGCAGCTTGAAATTGGAAGGAAAGCCTCAGATTTAGCAGCCAGAGCTTCAGGAGGAGCAGCAGCGAGCACAGCATCGGTTTTGCAGCAGCTCCTTCCATGTGCATGTTTTTGGGAGTGGAAAGGCTTGCAGAGTGTTAAAGTAGCTTTTTCTCTCCGCTGGAAAGCTGCACGTTCAGTGCCAGTCTTCTGCAGCTTTTCCCTGCCGTGTAGGCGACAAGAGACGCATTAGACGGCGATCCGGAGCTGTCCGAAGGTAAGCGCCTGTTGCCGGCCTCTTTCGGCACAAGCCCCCGCTCCGGAGCGCACCGCGGCCGGCAGGATGCTCTCTGCCGGCGAAGGTGCCGCTTCTCCGGCAAGGAAGCCTCTGCCGCTTCTCCAGCACACGGAGAGCGTGCTAGCTGCTGAAACGTGAAGAAAGAAGCTGCAGAAGACTGGCACTGAGCGTGCAGCTTTCCAGCGGAGAGAAAAAGCTACTTTAACACTCTGCAAGCCTTTCCACTCCCAAAAACATGCACATGGAAGGAGCTGCTGCAAAACCGATGCTGTGCTCGCTGCTGCTCCTCCTGAAGCTCTGGCTGCTAAATCTGAGGCTTTCCTTCCAATTTCAAGCTGCAAAGCACTTGCTGAATTCCAGGGAAAGTCCGGGAGGCATTTGCTGTGCTGGCACACTTTCTCCTTCCTAGACAGAGTGGAAAAGCTTTTCCCTGCCGTGTAGGCGACAAGAGGCGCATTAGACGGGCATCCGGAGCTGTCCGAAGGTAAGCGCCTGTTGCCGGCCTCTTTCGGCACAAGTCCCCGCTCCGGAGCGCACCGCGGCCGGCAGGATGCTCTCTGCCGGCGAAGGTGCCGCTTCTCCGGCAAGGAAGCCTCTGCCGCTTCTCCAGCACACGGAGAGCGTGCTAGCTGCTGAAACGTGAAGAAAGAAGCTGCAGAAGACTGGCACTGAGCGTGCAGCTTTCCAGCGGAGAGAAAAAGCTACTTTAACACTCTGCAAGCCTTTCCACTCCCAAAAACATGCACATGGAAGGAGCTGCTGCAAAAGCGATGCTGTGCTCGCTGCTGCTCCTCCTGAAGCTCTGGCTGCTAAATCTGAGGCTTTCCTTCCAATTTCAAGCTGCAAAGCACTTGCTGAATTCCAGGGAAAGTCCGGGAGGCATTTGCTCTGCTGGCACACTTTCTCCTTCCTAGACAGAGTGGAAAAGCTTTTCCCTGCCGTGTAGGCGACAAGAGACGCATTAGACGGCGATCCGGAGCTGTCCGAAGGTAAGCGCCTGTTGCCGGCCTCTTTCGGCACAAGCCCCCGCTCCGGAGCGCACCGCGGCCGGCAGGATGCTCTCTGCCGGCGAAGGTGCCGCTTCTCCGGCAAGGAAGCCTCTGCCGCTTCTCCAGCACACGGAGAGCGTGCAAGCTGCTGAAACGTGAAGAAAGAAGCTGCAGAACACTGGCACTGAGCGTGCAGCTTTCCAGCGGAGAGAAAAAGCTACTTTAACACTCTGCAAGCCTTTCCACTCCCAAAAACATGCACATGGAAGGAGCTGCTGCAAAACCGATGCTGTGCTCGCTGCTGCTCCTCCTGAAGCTCTGGCTGCTAAATCTGAGGCTTTCCTTCCAATTTCAAGCTGCAAAGCACTTGCTGAATTGCAGGGAAAGTCCGGGAGGCATTTGCTGTGCTGGCACACTTTCTCCTTCCTAGACAGAGTGGAAAAGCTTTTCCCTGCCGTGTAGGCGACAAGAGGCGCATTAGACGGGCATCCGGAGCTGTCCGAAGGTAAGCGCCTGTTGCCGGCCTCTTTCGGCACAAGTCCCCGCTCCGGAGCGCACCGCGGCCGGCAGGATGCTCTCTGCCGGCGAAGGTGCCGCTTCTCCGGCAAGGAAGCCTCTGCCGCTTCTCCAGCACACGGAGAGCGTGCTAGCTGCTGAAACGTGAAGAAAGAAGCTGCAGAAGACTGGCACTGAGCGTGCAGCTTTCCAGCGGAGAGAAAAAGCTACTTGAACACTCTGCAAGCCTTTCCACTCCCAAAAACATGCACATGGAAGGAGCTGCTGCAAAACCGATGCTGTGCTCGCTGCTGCTCCTCCTGAAGCTCTGGCTGCTAAATCTGAGGCTTTCCTTCCAATTTCAAGCTGCAAAGCACTTGCTGAATTCCAGGGAAAGTCCGGGAGGCATTTGCCGTGCTGGCACACTTTCTCCTTCCTAGACAGAGTGGAAAAGCTTTTCCCTGCCGTGTAGGCGACAAGAGACGCATTAGACGGCGATCCGGAGCTGTCCGAAGGTAAGCGCCTGTTGCCGGCCTCTTTCGGCACAAGCCCCCGCTCCGGAGCGCACCGCGGCCGGCAGGATGCTCTCTGCCGGCGAAGGTGCCGCTTCTCCGGCAAGGAAGCCTCTGCCGCTTCTCCAGCACACGGAGAGCGTGCTAGCTGCTGAAACGTGAAGAAAGAAGCTGCAGAAGACTGGCACTGAGCGTGCAGCTTTCCAGCGGAGAGAAAAAGCTACTTTAACACTCTGCAAGCCTTTCCACTCGCAAAAACATGCACATGGAAGGAGCTGCTGCAAAACCGATGCTGTGCTCGCTGCTGCTCCTCCTGAAGCTCTGGCTGCTAAATCTGAGGCTTTCCTTCCAATTTCAAGCTGCAAAGCACTTGCTGAATTGCAGGGAAAGTCCGGGAGGCATTTGCTGTGCTGGCACACTTTCTCCTTCCTAGACAGAGTGGAAAAGCTTTTCCCTGCCGTGTAGGCGACAAGAGACGCATTAGACGGCGATCCGGAGCTGTCCGAAGGTAAGCGCCTGTTGCCGGCCTCTTTCGGCACAAGCCCCCGCTCCGGAGCGCACCGCGGCCGGCAGGATGCTCTCTGCCGGCGAAGGTGCCGCTTCTCCGGCAAGGAAGCCTCTGCCGCTTCTCCAGCACACGGAGAGCGTGCTAGCTGCTGAAACGTGAAGAAAGAAGCTGCAGAAGACTGGCACTCAGCGTGCAGCTTTCCAGCGGAGAGAAAAAGCTACTTTAACACTCTGCAAGCCTTTCCACTCCCAAAAACATGCACATGGAAGGAGCTGCTGCAAAACCGATGCTGTGCTCGCTGCTGCTCCTCCTGAAGCTCTGGCTGCTAAATCTGAGGCTTTCCTTCCAATTTCAAGCTGCAAAGCACTTGCTGAATTCCAGGGAAAGTCCGGGAGGCATTTGCTGTGCTGGCACACTTTCTCCTTCCTAGACAGAGTGGAAAAGCTTTTCCCTGCCGTGTAGGCGACAAGAGACGCATTAGACGGCGATCCGGAGCTGTCCGAAGGTAAGCGCCTGTTGCCGGCCTCTTTCGGCACAAGCCCCCGCTCCGGAGCGCACCGCGGCCGGCAGGATGCTCTCTGCCGGCGAAGGTGCCGCTTCTCCGGCAAGGAAGCCTCTGCCGCTTCTCCAGCACACGGAGAGCGTGCTAGCTGCTGAAACGTGAAGAAAGAAGCTGCAGAAGACTGGCACTGAGCGTGCAGCTTTCCAGCGGAGAGAAAAAGCTACTTTAACACTCTGCAAGCCTTTCCACTCCCAAAAACATGCACATGGAAGGAGCTGCTGCAAAACCGATGCTGTGCTCGCTGCTGCTCCTCCTGAAGCTCTGGCTGCTAAATCTGAGGCTTTCCTTCCAATTTCAAGCTGCAAAGCACTTGCTGAATTCCAGGGAAAGTCCGGGAGGCATTTGCTGTGCTGGCACACTTTCTCCTTCCTAGACAGAGTGGAAAAGCTTTTCCCTGCCGTGTAGGCGACAAGAGGCGCATTAGACGGGCATCCGGAGCTGTCCGAAGGTAAGCGCCTGTTGCCGGCCTCTTTCGGCACAAGTCCCCGCTCCGGAGCGCACCGCGGCCGGCAGGATGCTCTCTGCCGGCGAAGGTGCCGCTTCTCCGGCAAGGAAGCCTCTGCCGCTTCTCCAGCACACGGAGAGCGTGCTAGCTGCTGAAACGTGAAGAAAGAAGCTGCAGAAGACTGGCACTGAGCGTGCAGCTTTCCAGCGGAGAGAAAAAGCTACTTGAACACTCTGCAAGCCTTTCCACTCCCAAAAACATGCACATGGAAGGAGCTGCTGCAAAAGCGATGCTGTGCTCGCTGCTGCTCCTCCTGAAGCTCTGGCTGCTAAATCTGAGGCTTTCCTTCCAATTTCAAGCTGCAAAGCACTTGCTGAATTCCAGGGAAAGTCCGGGAGGCATTTGCTGTGCTGGCACACTTTCTCCTTCCTAGACAGAGTGGAAAAGCTTTTCCCTGCCGTGTAGGCGACAAGAGACGCATTAGACGGCGATCCGGAGCTGTCCGAAGGTAAGCGCCTGTTGCCGGCCTCTTTCGGCACAAGCCCCCGCTCCGGAGCGCACCGCGGCCGGCAGGATGCTCTCTGCCGGCGAAGGTGCCGCTTCTCCGGCAAGGAAGCCTCTGCCGCTTCTCCAGCACACGGAGAGCGTGCTAGCTGCTGAAACGTGAAGAAAGAAGCTGCAGAAGACTGGCACTGAGCGTGCAGCTTTCCAGCGGAGAGAAAAAGCTACTTTAACACTCTGCAAGCCTTTCCACTCCCAAAAACATGCACATGGAAGGAGCTGCTGCAAAACCGATGCTGTGCTCGCTGCTGCTCCTCCTGAAGCTCTGGCTGCTAAATCTGAGGCTTTCCTTCCAATTTCAAGCTGCAAAGCACTTGCTGAATTCCAGGGAAAGTCCGGGAGGCATTTGCTGTGCTGGCACACTTTCTCCTTCCTAGACAGAGTGGAAAAGCTTTTCCCTGCCGTGTAGGCGACAAGAGGCGCATTAGACGGGCATCCGGAGCTGTCCGAAGGTAAGCGCCTGTTGCCGGCCTCTTTCGGCACAAGTCCCCGCTCCGGAGCGCACCGCGGCCGGCAGGATGCTCTCTGCCGGCGAAGGTGCCGCTTCTCCGGCAAGGAAGCCTCTGCCGCTTCTCCAGCACACGGAGAGCGTGCTAGCTGCTGAAACGTGAAGAAAGAAGCTGCAGAAGACTGGCACTGAGCGTGCAGCTTTCCAGCGGAGAGAAAAAGCTACTTGAACACTCTGCAAGCCTTTCCACTCCCAAAAACATGCACATGGAAGGAGCTGCTGCAAAACCGATGCTGTGCTCGCTGCTGCTCCTCCTGAAGCTCTGGCTGCTAAATCTGAGGCTTTCCTTCCAATTTCAAGCTGCAAAGCACTTGCTGAATTCCAGGGAAAGTCCGGGAGGCATTTGCCGTGCTGGCACACTTTCTCCTTCCTAGACAGAGTGGAAAAGCTTTTCCCTGCCGTGTAGGCGACAAGAGACGCATTAGACGGCGATCCGGAGCTGTCCGAAGGTAAGCGCCTGTTGCCGGCCTCTTTCGGCACAAGCCCCCGCTCCGGAGCGCACCGCGGCCGGCAGGATGCTCTCTGCCGGCGAAGGTGCCGCTTCTCCGGCAAGGAAGCCTCTGCCGCTTCTCCAGCACACGGAGAGCGTGCTAGCTGCTGAAACGTGAAGAAAGAAGCTGCAGAAGACTGGCACTGAGCGTGCAGCTTTCCAGCGGAGAGAAAAAGCTACTTTAACACTCTGCAAGCCTTTCCACTCGCAAAAACATGCACATGGAAGGAGCTGCTGCAAAACCGATGCTGTGCTCGCTGCTGCTCCTCCTGAAGCTCTGGCTGCTAAATCTGAGGCTTTCCTTCCAATTTCAAGCTGCAAAGCACTTGCTGAATTCCAGGGAAAGTCCGGGAGGCATTTGCTGTGCTGGCACACTTTCTCCTTCCTAGACAGAGTGGAAAAGCTTTTCCCTGCCGTGTAGGCGACAAGAGACGCATTAGACGGCGATCCGGAGCTGTCCGAAGGTAAGCGCCTGTTGCCGGCCTCTTTCGGCACAAGCCCCCGCTCCGGAGCGCACCGCGGCCGGCAGGATGCTCTCTGCCGGCGAAGGTGCCGCTTCTCCGGCAAGGAAGCCTCTGCCGCTTCTCCAGCACACGGAGAGCGTGCTAGCTGCTGAAACGTGAAGAAAGAAGCTGCAGAAGACTGGCACTGAGCGTGCAGCTTTCCAGCGGAGAGAAAAAGCTACTTTAACACTCTGCAAGCCTTTCCACTCCCAAAAACATGCACATGGAAGGAGCTGCTGCAAAACCGATGCTGTGCTCGCTGCTGCTCCTCCTGAAGCTCTGGCTGCTAAATCTGAGGCTTTCCTTCCAATTTCAAGCTGCAAAGCACTTGCTGAATTCCAGGGAAAGTCCGGGAGGCATTTGCTGTGCTGGCACACTTTCTCCTTCCTAGACAGAGTGGAAAAGCTTTTCCCTGCCGTGTAGGCGACAAGAGACGCATTAGACGGCGATCCGGAGCTGTCCGAAGGTAAGCGCCTGTTGCCGGCCTCTTTCGGCACAAGCCCCCGCTCCGGAGCGCACCGCGGCCGGCAGGATGCTCTCTGCCGGCGAAGGTGCCGCTTCTCCGGCAAGGAAGCCTCTGCCGCTTCTCCAGCACACGGAGAGCGTGCTAGCTGCTGAAACGTGAAGAAAGAAGCTGCAGAAGACTGGCACTGAGCGTGCAGCTTTCCAGCGGAGAGAAAAAGCTACTTTAACACTCTGCAAGCCTTTCCACTCCCAAAAACATGCACATGGAAGGAGCTGCTGCAAAACCGATGCTGTGCTCGCTGCTGCTCCTCCTGAAGCTCTGGCTGCTAAATCTGAGGCTTTCCTTCCAATTTCAAGCTGCAAAGCACTTGCTGAATTCCAGGGAAAGTCCGGGAGGCATTTGCTGTGCTGGCACACTTTCTCCTTCCTAGACAGAGTGGAAAAGCTTTTCCCTGCCGTGTAGGCGACAAGAGACGCATTAGACGGCGATCCGGAGCTGTCCGAAGGTAAGCGCCTGTTGCCGGCCTCTTTCGGCACAAGCCCCCGCTCCGGAGCGCACCGCGGCCGGCCGGATGCTCTCTGCCGGCGAAGGTGCCGCTTCTCCGGCAAGGAAGCCTCTGCCGCTTCTCCAGCACACGGAGAGCGTGCTAGCTGCTGAAACGTGAAGAAAGAAGCTGCAGAAGACTGGCACTGAGCGTGCAGCTTTCCAGCGGAGAGAAAAAGCTACTTTAACACTCTGCAAGCCTCTCCACTCCCAAAAACATGCACATGGAAGGAGCTGCTGCAAAACCGATGCTGTGCTCGCTGCTGCTCCTCCTGAAGCTCTGGCTGCTAAATCTGAGGCTTTCCTTCCAATTTCAAGCTGCAAAGCACTTGCTGAATTCCAGGGAAAGTCCGGGAGGCATTTGCTGTGCTGGCACACTTTCTCCTTCCTAGACAGAGTGGAAAAGCTTTTCCCTGGCGTGTAGGCGACAAGAGACGCATTAGACGGCGATCCGGAGCTGTCCGAAGGTAAGCGCCTGTTGCCGGCCTCTTTCGGCACAAGCCCCCGCTCCGGAGCGCACCGCGGCCGGCAGGATGCTCTCTGCCGGCGAAGGTGCCGCTTCTCCGGCAAGGAAGCCTCTGCCGCTTCTCCAGCACACGGAGAGCGTGCTAGCTGCTGAAACGTGAAGAAAGAAGCTGCAGAAGACTGGCACTGAGCGTGCAGCTTTCCAGCGGAGAGAAAAAGCTACTTTAACACTCTGCAAGCCTTTCCACTCCCAAAAACATGCACATGGAAGGAGCTGCTGCAAAACCGATGCTGTGCTCGCTGCTGCTCCTCCTGAAGCTCTGGCTGCTAAATCTGAGGCTTTCCTTCCAATTTCAAGCTGCAAAGCACTTGCTGAATTCCAGGGAAAGTCCGGGAGGCATTTGCTGTGCTGGCACACTTTCTCCTTCCTAGACAGAGTGGAAAAGCTTTTCCCTGCCGTGTAGGCGACAAGAGACGCATTAGACGGCGATCCGGAGCTGTCCGAAGGTAAGCGCCTGTTGCCGGCCTCTTTCGGCACAAGCCCCCGCTCCGGAGCGCACCGCGGCCGGCCGGATGCTCTCTGCCGGCGAAGGTGCCGCTTCTCCGGCAAGGAAGCCTCTGCCGCTTCTCCAGCACACGGAGAGCGTGCTAGCTGCTGAAACGTGAAGAAAGAAGCTGCAGAAGACTGGCACTGAGCGTGCAGCTTTCCAGCGGAGAGAAAAAGCTACTTTAACACTCTGCAAGCCTTTCCACTCCCAAAAACATGCACATGGAAGGAGCTGCTGCAAAAGCGATGCTGTGCTCGCTGCTGCTCCTCCTGAAGCTCTGGCTGCTAAATCTGAGGCTTTCCTTCCAATTTCAAGCTGCAAAGCACTTGCTGAATTCCAGGGAAAGTCCGGGAGGCATTTGCTGTGCTGGCACACTTTCTCCTTCCTAGACAGAGTGGAAAAGCTTTTCCCTGCCGTGTAGGCGACAAGAGACGCATTAGACGGCGATCCGGAGCTGTCCGAAGGTAAGCGCCTGTTGCCGGCCTCTTTCGGCACAAGCCCCCGCTCCGGAGCGCACCGCGGCCGGCAGGATGCTCTCTGCCGGCGAAGGTGCCGCTTCTCCGGCAAGGAAGCCTCTGCCGCTTCTCCAGCACACGGAGAGCGTGCTAGCTGCTGAAACGTGAAGAAAGAAGCTGCAGAAGACTGGCACTGAGCGTGCAGCTTTCCAGCGGAGAGAAAAAGCTACTTTAACACTCTGCAAGCCTCTCCACTCCCAAAAACATGCACATGGAAGGAGCTGCTGCAAAACCGATGCTGTGCTCGCTGCTGCTCCTCCTGAAGCTCTGGCTGCTAAATCTGAGGCTTTCCTTCCAATTTCAAGCTGCAAAGCACTTGCTGAATTGCAGGGAAAGTCCGGGAGGCATTTGCTGTGCTGGCACACTTTCTCCTTCCTAGACAGAGTGGAAAAGCTTTTCCCTCTCGTGTAGGCGACAAGAGACGCATTAGACGGCGATCCGGAGCTGTCCGAAGGTAAGCGCCTGTTGCCGGCCTCTTTCGGCACAAGCCCCCGCTCCGGAGCGCACCGCGGCCGGCAGGATGCTCTCTGCCGGCGAAGGTGCCGCTTCTCCGGCAAGGAAGCCTCTGCCGCTTCTCCAGCACACGGAGAGCGTGCTAGCTGCTGAAACGTGAAGAAAGAAGCTGCAGAAGACTGGCACTGAGCGTGCAGCTTTCCAGCGGAGAGAAAAAGCTACTTTAACACTCTGCAAGCCTTTCCACTCCCAAAAACATGCACATGGAAGGAGCTGCTGCAAAACCGATGCTGTGCTCGCTGCTGCTCCTCCTGAAGCTCTGGCTGCTAAATCTGAGGCTTTCCTTCCAATTTCAAGCTGCAAAGCACTTGCTGAATTCCAGGGAAAGTCCGGGAGGCATTTGCTGTGCTGGCACACTTTCTCCTTCCTAGACAGAGTGGAAAAGCTTTTCCCTGCCGTGTAGGCGACAAGAGACGCATTAGACGGCGATCCGGAGCTGTCCGAAGGTAAGCGCCTGTTGCCGGCCTCTTTCGGCACAAGCCCCCACTCCGGAGCGCACCGCGGCCGGCAGGATGCTCTCTGCCGGCGAAGGTGCCGCTTCTCCGGCAAGGAAGCCTCTGCCGCTTCTCCTGCACACGGAGAGCGTGCTAGCTGCTGAAACGTGAAGAAAGAAGCTGCAGAAGACTGGCACTGAGCGTGCAGCTTTCCAGCGGAGAGAAAAAGCTACTTTAACACTCTGCAAGCCTTTCCACTCCCAAAAACATGCACATGGAAGGAGCTGCTGCAAAACCGATGCTGTGCTCGCTGCTGCTCCTCCTGAAGCTCTGGCTGCTAAATCTGAGGCTTTCCTTCCAATTTCAAGCTGCAAAGCACTTGCTGAATTGCAGGGAAAGTCCGGGAGGCATTTGCTGTGCTGGCACACTTTCTCCTTCCTAGACAGAGTGGAAAAGCTTTTCCCTGCCGTGTAGGCGACAAGAGACGCATTAGACGGCGATCCGGAGCTGTCCGAAGGTAAGCGCCTGTTGCCGGCCTCTTTCGGCACAAGCCCCCGCTCCGGAGCGCACCGCGGCCGGCAGGATGCTCTCTGCCGGCGAAGGTGCCGCTTCTCCGGCAAGGAAGCCTCTGCCGCTTCTCCAGCACACGGAGAGCGTGCTAGCTGCTGAAACGTGAAGAAAGAAGCTGCAGAAGACTGGCACTGAGCGTGCAGCTTTCCAGCGGAGAGAAAAAGCTACTTTAACACTCTGCAAGCCTTTCCACTCCCAAAAACATGCACATGGAAGGAGCTGCTGCAAAACCGATGCTGTGCTCGCTGCTGCTCCTCCTGAAGCTCTGGCTGCTAAATCTGAGGCTTTCCTTCCAATTTCAAGCTGCAAAGCACTTGCTGAATTCCAGGGAAAGTCCGGGAGGCATTTGCTGTGCTGGCACACTTTCTCCTTCCTAGACAGAGTGGAAAAGCTTTTCCCTGCCGTGTAGGCGACAAGAGGCGCATTAGACGGGCATCCGGAGCTGTCCGAAGGTAAGCGCCTGTTGCCGGCCTCTTTCGGCACAAGTCCCCGCTCCGGAGCGCACCGCGGCCGGCAGGATGCTCTCTGCCGGCGAAGGTGCCGCTTCTCCGGCAAGGAAGCCTCTGCCGCTTCTCCAGCACACGGAGAGCGTGCTAGCTGCTGAAACGTGAAGAAAGAAGCTGCAGAAGACTGGCACTGAGCGTGCAGCTTTCCAGCGGAGAGAAAAAGCTACTTTAACACTCTGCAAGCCTTTCCACTCCCAAAAACATGCACATGGAAGGAGCTGCTGCAAAACCGATGCTGTGCTCGCTGCTGCTCCTCCTGAAGCTCTGGCTGCTAAATCTGAGGCTTTCCTTCCAATTTCAAGCTGCAAAGCACTTGCTGAATTGCAGGGAAAGTCCGGGAGGCATTTGCTGTGCTGGCACACTTTCTCCTTCCTAGACAGAGTGGAAAAGCTTTTCCCTGGCGTGTAGGCGACAAGAGACGCATTAGACGGCGATCCGGAGCTGTCCGAAGGTAAGCGCCTGTTGCCGGCCTCTTTCGGCACAAGCCCCCGCTCCGGAGCGCACCGCGGCCGGCAGGATGCTCTCTGCCGGCGAAGGTGCCGCTTCTCCGGCAAGGAAGCCTCTGCCGCTTCTCCAGCACACGGAGAGCGTGCTAGCTGCTGAAACGTGAAGAAAGAAGCTGCAGAAGACTGGCACTGAGCGTGCAGCTTTCCAGCGGAGAGAAAAAGCTACTTGAACACTCTGCAAGCCTTTCCACTCCCAAAAACATGCACATGGAAGGAGCTGCTGCAAAACCGATGCTGTGCTCGCTGCTGCTCCTCCTGAAGCTCTGGCTGCTAAATCTGAGGCTTTCCTTCCAATTTCAAGCTGCAAAGCACTTGCTGAATTGCAGGGAAAGTCCGGGAGGCATTTGCTGTGCTGGCACACTTTCTCCTTCCTAGACAGAGTGGAAAAGCTTTTCCCTGCCGTGTAGGCGACAAGAGACGCATTAGACGGCGATCCGGAGCTGTCCGAAGGTAAGCGCCTGTTGCCGGCCTCTTTCGGCACAAGCCCCCGCTCCGGAGCGCACCGCGGCCGGCAGGATGCTCTCTGCCGGCGAAGGTGCCGCTTCTCCGGCAAGGAAGCCTCTGCCGCTTCTCCAGCACACGGAGAGCGTGCTAGCTGCTGAAACGTGAAGAAAGAAGCTGCAGAAGACTGGCACTGAGCGTGCAGCTTTCCAGCGGAGAGAAAAAGCTACTTTAACACTCTGCAAGCCTTTCCACTCCCAAAAACATGCACATGGAAGGAGCTGCTGCAAAACCGATGCTGTGCTCGCTGCTGCTCCTCCTGAAGCTCTGGCTGCTAAATCTGAGGCTTTCCTTCCAATTTCAAGCTGCAAAGCACTTGCTGAATTGCAGGGAAAGTCCGGGAGGCATTTGCTGTGCTGGCACACTTTCTCCTTCCTAGACAGAGTGGAAAAGCTTTTCCCTGCCGTGTAGGCGACAAGAGACGCATTAGACGGCGATCCGGAGCTGTCCGAAGGTAAGCGCCTGTTGCCGGCCTCTTTCGGCACAAGCCCCCGCTCCGGAGCGCACCGCGGCCGGCAGGATGCTCTCTGCCGGCGAAGGTGCCGCTTCTCCGGCAAGGAAGCCTCTGCCGCTTCTCCAGCACACGGAGAGCGTGCTAGCTGCTGAAACGTGAAGAAAGAAGCTGCAGAAGACTGGCACTGAGCGTGCAGCTTTCCAGCGGAGAGAAAAAGCTACTTTAACACTCTGCAAGCCTTTCCACTCCCAAAAACATGCACATGGAAGGAGCTGCTGCAAAAGCGATGCTGTGCTCGCTGCTGCTCCTCCTGAAGCTCTGGCTGCTAAATCTGAGGCTTTCCTTCCAATTTCAAGCTGCAAAGCACTTGCTGAATTGCAGGGAAAGTCCGGGAGGCATTTGCTGTGCTGGCACACTTTCTCCTTCCTAGACAGAGTGGAAAAGCTTTTCCCTGCCGTGTAGGCGACAAGAGACGCATTAGACGGCGATCCGGAGCTGTCCGAAGGTAAGCGCCTGTTGCCGGCCTCTTTCGGCACAAGCCCCCGCTCCGGAGCGCACCGCGGCCGGCAGGATGCTCTCTGCCGGCGAAGGTGCCGCTTCTCCGGCAAGGAAGCCTCTGCCGCTTCTCCAGCACACGGAGAGCGAGCTAGCTGCTGAAACGTGAAGAAAGAAGCTGCAGAAGACTGGCACTGAGCGTGCAGCTTTCCAGCGGAGAGAAAAAGCTACTTTAACACTCTGCAAGCCTTTCCACTCCCAAAAACATGCACATGGAAGGAGCTGCTGCAAAACCGATGCTGTGCTCGCTGCTGCTCCTCCTGAAGCTCTGGCTGCTAAATCTGAGGCTTTCCTTCCAATTTCAAGCTGCAAAGCACTTGCTGAATTCCAGGGAAAGTCCGGGAGGCATTTGCTGTGCTGGCACACTTTCTCCTTCCTAGACAGAGTGGAAAAGCTTTTCCCTGCCGTGTAGGCGACAAGAGGCGCATTAGACGGGCATCCGGAGCTGTCCGAAGGTAAGCGCCTGTTGCCGGCCTCTTTCGGCACAAGTCCCCGCTCCGGAGCGCACCGCGGCCGGCAGGATGCTCTCTGCCGGCGAAGGTGCCGCTTCTCCGGCAAGGAAGCCTCTGCCGCTTCTCCAGCACACGGAGAGCGTGCTAGCTGCTGAAACGTGAAGAAAGAAGCTGCAGAAGACTGGCACTGAGCGTGCAGCTTTCCAGCGGAGAGAAAAAGCTACTTTAACACTCTGCAAGCCTTTCCACTCCCAAAAACATGCACATGGAAGGAGCTGCTGCAAAAGCGATGCTGTGCTCGCTGCTGCTCCTCCTGAAGCTCTGGCTGCTAAATCTGAGGCTTTCCTTCCAATTTCAAGCTGCAAAGCACTTGCTGAATTGCAGGGAAAGTCCGGGAGGCATTTGCTGTGCTGGCACACTTTCTCCTTCCTAGACAGAGTGGAAAAGCTTTTCCCTGGCGTGTAGGCGACAAGAGACGCATTAGACGGCGATCCGGAGCTGTCCGAAGGTAAGCGCCTGTTGCCGGCCTCTTTCGGCACAAGCCCCCGCTCCGGAGCGCACCGCGGCCGGCAGGATGCTCTCTGCCGGCGAAGGTGCCGCTTCTCCGGCAAGGAAGCCTCTGCCGCTTCTCCAGCACACGGAGAGCGTGCTAGCTGCTGAAACGTGAAGAAAGAAGCTGCAGAAGACTGGCACTGAGCGTGCAGCTTTCCAGCGGAGAGAAAAAGCTACTTTAACACTCTGCAAGCCTTTCCACTCCCAAAAACATGCACATGGAAGGAGCTGCTGCAAAACCGATGCTGTGCTCGCTGCTGCTCCTCCTGAAGCTCTGGCTGCTAAATCTGAGGCTTTCCTTCCAATTTCAAGCTGCAAAGCACTTGCTGAATTGCAGGGAAAGTCCGGGAGGCATTTGCTGTGCTGGCACACTTTCTCCTTCCTAGACAGAGTGGAAAAGCTTTTCCCTGCCGTGTAGGCGACAAGAGACGCATTAGACGGCGATCCGGAGCTGTCCGAAGGTAAGCGCCTGTTGCCGGCCTCTTTCGGCACAAGCCCCCGCTCCGGAGCGCACCGCGGCCGGCAGGATGCTCTCTGCCGGCGAAGGTGCCGCTTCTCCGGCAAGGAAGCCTCTGCCGCTTCTCCAGCACACGGAGAGCGTGCTAGCTGCTGAAACGTGAAGAAAGAGGCTGCAGAAGACTGGCACTGAGCGTGCAGCTTTCCAGCGGAGAGAAAAAGCTACTTTAACACTCTGCAAGCCTTTCCACTCCCAAAAACATGCACATGGAAGGAGCTGCTGCAAAAGCGATGCTGTGCTCGCTGCTGCTCCTCCTGAAGCTCTGGCTGCTAAATCTGAGGCTTTCCTTCCAATTTCAAGCTGCAAAGCACTTGCTGAATTGCAGGGAAAGTCCGGGAGGCATTTGCTGTGCTGGCACACTTTCTCCTTCCTAGACAGAGTGGAAAAGCTTTTCCCTGCCGTGTAGGCGACAAGAGACGCATTAGACGGCGATCCGGAGCTGTCCGAAGGTAAGCGCCTGTTGCCGGCCTCTTTCGGCACAAGCCCCCGCTCCGGAGCGCACCGCGGCCGGCAGGATGCTCTCTGCCGGCGAAGGTGCCGCTTCTCCGGCAAGGAAGCCTCTGCCGCTTCTCCAGCACACGGAGAGCGTGCTAGCTGCTGAAACGTGAAGAAAGAAGCTGCAGAAGACTGGCACTGAGCGTGCAGCTTTCCAGCGGAGAGAAAAAGCTACTTTAACACTCTGCAAGCCTTTCCACTCCCAAAAACATGCACATGGAAGGAGCTGCTGCAAAACCGATGCTGTGCTCGCTGCTGCTCCTCCTGAAGCTCTGGCTGCTAAATCTGAGGCTTTCCTTCCAATTTCAAGCTGCAAAGCACTTGCTGAATTGCAGGGAAAGTCCGGGAGGCATTTGCTGTGCTGGCACACTTTCTCCTTCCTAGACAGAGTGGAAAAGCTTTTCCCTGCCGTGTAGGCGACAAGAGACGCATTAGACGGCGATCCGGAGCTGTCCGAAGGTAAGCGCCTGTTGCCGGCCTCTTTCGGCACAAGCCCCCGCTCCGGAGCGCACCGCGGCCGGCAGGATGCTCTCTGCCGGCGAAGGTGCCGCTTCTCCGGCAAGGAAGCCTCTGCCGCTTCTCCAGCACACGGAGAGCGTGCTAGCTGCTGAAACGTGAAGAAAGAAGCTGCAGAACACTGGCACTGAGCGTGCAGCTTTCCAGCGGAGAGAAAAAGCTACTTTAACACTCTGCAAGCCTTTCCACTCCCAAAAACATGCACATGGAAGGAGCTGCTGCAAAACCGATGCTGTGCTCGCTGCTGCTCCTCCTGAAGCTCTGGCTGCTAAATCTGAGGCTTTCCTTCCAATTTCAAGCTGCATAGCACTTGCTGAATTGCAGGGAAAGTCCGGGAGGCATTTGCTGTGCTGGCACACTTTCTCCTTCCTAGACAGAGTGGAAAAGCTTTTCCCTGCCGTGTAGGCGACAAGAGACGCATTAGACGGCGATCCGGAGCTGTCCGAAGGTAAGCGCCTGTTGCCGGCCTCTTTCGGCACAAGCCCCCGCTCCGGAGCGCACCGCGGCCGGCAGGATGCTCTCTGCCGGCGAAGGTGCCGCTTCTCCGGCAAGGAAGCCTCTGCCGCTTCTCCAGCACACGGAGAGCGTGCTAGCTGCTGAAACGTGAAGAAAGAAGCTGCAGAAGACTGGCACTGAGCGTGCAGCTTTCCAGCGGAGAGAAAAAGCTACTTTAACACTCTGCAAGCCTTTCCACTCCCAAAAACATGCACATGGAAGGAGCTGCTGCAAAACCGATGCTGTGCTCGCTGCTGCTCCTCCTGAAGCTCTGGCTGCTAAATCTGAGGCTTTCCTTCCAATTTCAAGCTGCAAAGCACTTGCTGAATTCCAGGGAAAGTCCGGGAGGCATTTGCTGTGCTGGCACACTTTCTCCTTCCTAGACAGAGTGGAAAAGCTTTTCCCTGCCGTGTAGGCGACAAGAGACGCATTAGACGGCGATCCGGAGCTGTCCGAAGGTAAGCGCCTGTTGCCGGCCTCTTTCGGCACAAGCCCCCGCTCCGGAGCGCACCGCGGCCGGCAGGATGCTCTCTGCCGGCGAAGGTGCCGCTTCTCCGGCAAGGAAGCCTCTGCCGCTTCTCCAGCACACGGAGAGCGTGCTAGCTGCTGAAACGTGAAGAAAGAAGCTGCAGAAGACTGGCACTGAGCGTGCAGCTTTCCAGCGGAGAGAAAAAGCTACTTTAACACTCTGCAAGCCTTTCCACTCCCAAAAACATGCACATGGAAGGAGCTGCTGCAAAACCGATGCTGTGCTCGCTGCTGCTCCTCCTGAAGCTCTGGCTGCTAAATCTGAGGCTTTCCTTCCAATTTCAAGCTGCAAAGCACTTGCTGAATTGCAGGGAAAGTCCGGGAGGCATTTGCTGTGCTGGCACACTTTCTCCTTCCTAGACAGAGTGGAAAAGCTTTTCCCTGCCGTGTAGGCGACAAGAGACGCATTAGACGGCGATCCGGAGCTGTCCGAAGGTAAGCGCCTGTTGCCGGCCTCTTTCGGCACAAGCCCCCGCTCCGGAGCGCACCGCGGCCGGCAGGATGCTCTCTGCCGGCGAAGGTGCCGCTTCTCCGGCAAGGAAGCCTCTGCCGCTTCTCCTGCACACGGAGAGCGTGCTAGCTGCTGAAACGTGAAGAAAGAAGCTGCAGAAGACTGGCACTGAGCGTGCAGCTTTCCAGCGGAGAGAAAAAGCTACTTTAACACTCTGCAAGCCTTTCCACTCCCAAAAACATGCACATGGAAGGAGCTGCTGCAAAAGCGATGCTGTGCTCGCTGCTGCTCCTCCTGAAGCTCTGGCTGCTAAATCTGAGGCTTTCCTTCCAATTTCAAGCTGCAAAGCACTTGCTGAATTGCAGGGAAAGTCCGGGAGGCATTTGCTGTGCTGGCACACTTTCTCCTTCCTAGACAGAGTGGAAAAGCTTTTCCCTGCCGTGTAGGCGACAAGAGACGCATTAGACGGCGATCCGGAGCTGTCCGAAGGTAAGCGCCTGTTGCCGGCCTCTTTCGGCACAAGCCCCCGCTCCGGAGCGCACCGCGGCCGGCAGGATGCTCTCTGCCGGCGAAGGTGCCGCTTCTCCGGCAAGGAAGCCTCTGCCGCTTCTCCAGCACACGGAGAGCGAGCTAGCTGCTGAAACGTGAAGAAAGAAGCTGCAGAAGACTGGCACTGAGCGTGCAGCTTTCCAGCGGAGAGAAAAAGCTACTTTAACACTCTGCAAGCCTTTCCACTCCCAAAAACATGCACATGGAAGGAGCTGCTGCAAAACCGATGCTGTGCTCGCTGCTGCTCCTCCTGAAGCTCTGGCTGCTAAATCTGAGGCTTTCCTTCCAATTTCAAGCTGCAAAGCACTTGCTGAATTCCAGGGAAAGTCCGGGAGGCATTTGCTGTGCTGGCACACTTTCTCCTTCCTAGACAGAGTGGAAAAGCTTTTCCCTGCCGTGTAGGCGACAAGAGGCGCATTAGACGGGCATCCGGAGCTGTCCGAAGGTAAGCGCCTGTTGCCGGCCTCTTTCGGCACAAGTCCCCGCTCCGGAGCGCACCGCGGCCGGCAGGATGCTCTCTGCCGGCGAAGGTGCCGCTTCTCCGGCAAGGAAGCCTCTGCCGCTTCTCCAGCACACGGAGAGCGTGCTAGCTGCTGAAACGTGAAGAAAGAAGCTGCAGAAGACTGGCACTGAGCGTGCAGCTTTCCAGCGGAGAGAAAAAGCTACTTTAACACTCTGCAAGCCTTTCCACTCCCAAAAACATGCACATGGAAGGAGCTGCTGCAAAAGCGATGCTGTGCTCGCTGCTGCTCCTCCTGAAGCTCTGGCTGCTAAATCTGAGGCTTTCCTTCCAATTTCAAGCTGCAAAGCACTTGCTGAATTCCAGGGAAAGTCCGGGAGGCATTTGCTGTGCTGGCACACTTTCTCCTTCCTAGACAGAGTGGAAAAGCTTTTCCCTGGCGTGTAGGCGACAAGAGACGCATTAGACGGCGATCCGGAGCTGTCCGAAGGTAAGCGCCTGTTGCCGGCCTCTTTCGGCACAAGCCCCCGCTCCGGAGCGCACCGCGGCCGGCAGGATGCTCTCTGCCGGCGAAGGTGCCGCTTCTCCGGCAAGGAAGCCTCTGCCGCTTCTCCAGCACACGGAGAGCGTGCTAGCTGCTGAAACGTGAAGAAAGAAGCTGCAGAAGACTGGCACTGAGCGTGCAGCTTTCCAGCGGAGAGAAAAAGCTACTTTAACACTCTGCAAGCCTTTCCACTCCCAAAAACATGCACATGGAAGGAGCTGCTGCAAAACCGATGCTGTGCTCGCTGCTGCTCCTCCTGAAGCTCTGGCTGCTAAATCTGAGGCTTTCCTTCCAATTTCAAGCTGCAAAGCACTTGCTGAATTGCAGGGAAAGTCCGGGAGGCATTTGCTGTGCTGGCACACTTTCTCCTTCCTAGACAGAGTGGAAAAGCTTTTCCCTGCCGTGTAGGCGACAAGAGACGCATTAGACGGCGATCCGGAGCTGTCCGAAGGTAAGCGCCTGTTGCCGGCCTCTTTCGGCACAAGCCCCCGCTCCGGAGCGCACCGCGGCCGGCAGGATGCTCTCTGCCGGCGAAGGTGCCGCTTCTCCGGCAAGGAAGCCTCTGCCGCTTCTCCAGCACACGGAGAGCGTGCTAGCTGCTGAAACGTGAAGAAAGAGGCTGCAGAAGACTGGCACTGAGCGTGCAGCTTTCCAGCGGAGAGAAAAAGCTACTTTAACACTCTGCAAGCCTTTCCACTCCCAAAAACATGCACATGGAAGGAGCTGCTGCAAAAGCGATGCTGTGCTCGCTGCTGCTCCTCCTGAAGCTCTGGCTGCTAAATCTGAGGCTTTCCTTCCAATTTCAAGCTGCAAAGCACTTGCTGAATTGCAGGGAAAGTCCGGGAGGCATTTGCTGTGCTGGCACACTTTCTCCTTCCTAGACAGAGTGGAAAAGCTTTTCCCTGCCGTGTAGGCGACAAGAGACGCATTAGACGGCGATCCGGAGCTGTCCGAAGGTAAGCGCCTGTTGCCGGCCTCTTTCGGCACAAGCCCCCGCTCCGGAGCGCACCGCGGCCGGCAGGATGCTCTCTGCCGGCGAAGGTGCCGCTTCTCCGGCAAGGAAGCCTCTGCCGCTTCTCCAGCACACGGAGAGCGTGCTAGCTGCTGAAACGTGAAGAAAGAAGCTGCAGAAGACTGGCACTGAGCGTGCAGCTTTCCAGCGGAGAGAAAAAGCTACTTTAACACTCTGCAAGCCTTTCCACTCCCAAAAACATGCACATGGAAGGAGCTGCTGCAAAACCGATGCTGTGCTCGCTGCTGCTCCTCCTGAAGCTCTGGCTGCTAAATCTGAGGCTTTCCTTCCAATTTCAAGCTGCAAAGCACTTGCTGAATTGCAGGGAAAGTCCGGGAGGCATTTGCTGTGCTGGCACACTTTCTCCTTCCTAGACAGAGTGGAAAAGCTTTTCCCTGCCGTGTAGGCGACAAGAGACGCATTAGACGGCGATCCGGAGCTGTCCGAAGGTAAGCGCCTGTTGCCGGCCTCTTTCGGCACAAGCCCCCGCTCCGGAGCGCACCGCGGCCGGCAGGATGCTCTCTGCCGGCGAAGGTGCCGCTTCTCCGGCAAGGAAGCCTCTGCCGCTTCTCCAGCACACGGAGAGCGTGCTAGCTGCTGAAACGTGAAGAAAGAAGCTGCAGAACACTGGCACTGAGCGTGCAGCTTTCCAGCGGAGAGAAAAAGCTACTTTAACACTCTGCAAGCCTTTCCACTCCCAAAAACATGCACATGGAAGGAGCTGCTGCAAAACCGATGCTGTGCTCGCTGCTGCTCCTCCTGAAGCTCTGGCTGCTAAATCTGAGGCTTTCCTTCCAATTTCAAGCTGCATAGCACTTGCTGAATTGCAGGGAAAGTCCGGGAGGCATTTGCTGTGCTGGCACACTTTCTCCTTCCTAGACAGAGTGGAAAAGCTTTTCCCTGCCGTGTAGGCGACAAGAGACGCATTAGACGGCGATCCGGAGCTGTCCGAAGGTAAGCGCCTGTTGCCGGCCTCTTTCGGCACAAGCCCCCGCTCCGGAGCGCACCGCGGCCGGCAGGATGCTCTCTGCCGGCGAAGGTGCCGCTTCTCCGGCAAGGAAGCCTCTGCCGCTTCTCCAGCACACGGAGAGCGTGCTAGCTGCTGAAACGTGAAGAAAGAAGCTGCAGAAGACTGGCACTGAGCGTGCAGCTTTCCAGCGGAGAGAAAAAGCTACTTTAACACTCTGCAAGCCTTTCCACTCCCAAAAACATGCACATGGAAGGAGCTGCTGCAAAACCGATGCTGTGCTCGCTGCTGCTCCTCCTGAAGCTCTGGCTGCTAAATCTGAGGCTTTCCTTCCAATTTCAAGCTGCAAAGCACTTGCTGAATTCCAGGGAAAGTCCGGGAGGCATTTGCTGTGCTGGCACACTTTCTCCTTCCTAGACAGAGTGGAAAAGCTTTTCCCTGCCGTGTAGGCGACAAGAGACGCATTAGACGGCGATCCGGAGCTGTCCGAAGGTAAGCGCCTGTTGCCGGCCTCTTTCGGCACAAGCCCCCGCTCCGGAGCGCACCGCGGCCGGCAGGATGCTCTCTGCCGGCGAAGGTGCCGCTTCTCCGGCAAGGAAGCCTCTGCCGCTTCTCCAGCACACGGAGAGCGTGCTAGCTGCTGAAACGTGAAGAAAGAAGCTGCAGAAGACTGGCACTGAGCGTGCAGCTTTCCAGCGGAGAGAAAAAGCTACTTTAACACTCTGCAAGCCTTTCCACTCCCAAAAACATGCACATGGAAGGAGCTGCTGCAAAACCGATGCTGTGCTCGCTGCTGCTCCTCCTGAAGCTCTGGCTGCTAAATCTGAGGCTTTCCTTCCAATTTCAAGCTGCAAAGCACTTGCTGAATTGCAGGGAAAGTCCGGGAGGCATTTGCTGTGCTGGCACACTTTCTCCTTCCTAGACAGAGTGGAAAAGCTTTTCCCTGCCGTGTAGGCGACAAGAGACGCATTAGACGGCGATCCGGAGCTGTCCGAAGGTAAGCGCCTGTTGCCGGCCTCTTTCGGCACAAGCCCCCGCTCCGGAGCGCACCGCGGCCGGCAGGATGCTCTCTGCCGGCGAAGGTGCCGCTTCTCCGGCAAGGAAGCCTCTGCCGCTTCTCCTGCACACGGAGAGCGTGCTAGCTGCTGAAACGTGAAGAAAGAAGCTGCAGAAGACTGGCACTGAGCGTGCAGCTTTCCAGCGGAGAGAAAAAGCTACTTTAACACTCTGCAAGCCTTTCCACTCCCAAAAACATGCACATGGAAGGAGCTGCTGCAAAACCGATGCTGTGCTCGCTGCTGCTCCTCCTGAAGCTCTGGCTGCTAAATCTGAGGCTTTCCTTCCAATTTCAAGCTGCAAAGCACTTGCTGAATTCCAGGGAAAGTCCGGGAGGCATTTGCTGTGCTGGCACACTTTCTCCTTCCTAGACAGAGTGGAAAAGCTTTTCCCTGCCGTGTAGGCGACAAGAGACGCATTAGACGGCGATCCGGAGCTGTCCGAAGGTAAGCGCCTGTTGCCGGCCTCTTTCGGCACAAGCCCCCGCTCCGGAGCGCACCGCGGCCGGCAGGATGCTCTCTGCCGGCGAAGGTGCCGCTTCTCCGGCAAGGAAGCCTCTGCCGCTTCTCCAGCACACGGAGAGCGTGCTAGCTGCTGAAACGTGAAGAAAGAAGCTGCAGAAGACTGGCACTGAGCGTGCAGCTTTCCAGCGGAGAGAAAAAGCTACTTTAACACTCTGCAAGCCTTTCCACTCCCAAAAACATGCACATGGAAGGAGCTGCTGCAAAACCGATGCTGTGCTCGCTGCTGCTCCTCCTGAAGCTCTGGCTGCTAAATCTGAGGCTTTCCTTCCAATTTCAAGCTGCAAAGCACTTGCTGAATTGCAGGGAAAGTCCGGGAGGCATTTGCTGTGCTGGCACACTTTCTCCTTCCTAGACAGAGTGGAAAAGCTTTTCCCTGCCGTGTAGGCGACAAGAGACGCATTAGACGGCGATCCGGAGCTGTCCGAAGGTAAGCGCCTGTTGCCGGCCTCTTTCGGCACAAGCCCCCGCTCCGGAGCGCACCGCGGCCGGCAGGATGCTCTCTGCCGGCGAAGGTGCCGCTTCTCCGGCAAGGAAGCCTCTGCCGCTTCTCCAGCACACGGAGAGCGTGCTAGCTGCTGAAACGTGAAGAAAGAAGCTGCAGAAGACTGGCACTGAGCGTGCAGCTTTCCAGCGGAGAGAAAAAGCTACTTTAACACTCTGCAAGCCTTTCCACTCCCAAAAACATGCACTTGGAAGGAGCTGCTGCAAAAGCGATGCTGTGCTCGCTGCTGCTCCTCCTGATGCTCTGGCTGCTAAATCTGAGGCTTTCCTTCCAATTTCAAGCTGCAAAGCACTTGCTGAATTGCAGGGAAAGTCCGGGAGGCATTTGCTGTGCTGGCACACTTTCTCCTTCCTAGACAGAGTGGAAAAGCTTTTCCCTGCCGTGTAGGCGACAAGAGACGCATTAGACGGCGATCCGGAGCTGTCCGAAGGTAAGCGCCTGTTGCCGGCCTCTTTCGGCACAAGCCCCCGCTCCGGAGCGCACCGCGGCCGGCAGGATGCTCTCTGCCGGCGAAGGTGCCGCTTCTCCGGCAAGGAAGCCTCTGCCGCTTCTCCAGCACACGGAGAGCGTGCTAGCTGCTGAAACGTGAAGAAAGAAGCTGCAGAAGACTGGCACTGAGCGTGCAGCTTTCCAGCGGAGAGAAAAAGCTACTTTAACACTCTGCAAGCCTTTCCACTCCCAAAAACATGCACATGGAAGGAGCTGCTGCAAAAGCGATGCTGTGCTCGCTGCTGCTCCTCCTGAAGCTCTGGCTGCTAAATCGGAGGCTTTCCTTCCAATTTCAAGCTGCAAAGCACTTGCTGAATTGCAGGGAAAGTCCGGGAGGCATTTGCTGTGCTGGCACACTTTCTCCTTCCTAGACAGAGTGGAAAAGCTTTTCCCTGCCGTGTAGGCGACAAGAGACGCATTAGACGGCGATCCGGAGCTGTCCGAAGGTAAGCGCCTGTTGCCGGCCTCTTTCGGCACAAGCCCCCGCTCCGGAGCGCACCGCGGCCGGCAGGATGCTCTCTGCCGGCGAAGGTGCCGCTTCTCCGGCAAGGAAGCCTCTGCCGCTTCTCCTGCACACGGAGAGCGTGCTAGCTGCTGAAACGTGAAGAAAGAAGCTGCAGAAGACTGGCACTGAGCGTGCAGCTTTCCAGCGGAGAGAAAAAGCTACTTTAACACTCTGCAAGCCTTTCCACTCGCAAAAACATGCACATGGAAGGAGCTGCTGCAAAACCGATGCTGTGCTCGCTGCTGCTCCTCCTGAAGCTCTGGCTGCTAAATCTGAGGCTTTCCTTCCAATTTCAAGCTGCAAAGCACTTGCTGAATTGCAGGGAAAGTCCGGGAGGCATTTGCTGTGCTGGCACACTTTCTCCTTCCTAGACAGAGTGGAAAAGCTTTTCCCTGCCGTGTAGGCGACAAGAGACGCATTAGACGGCGATCCGGAGCTGTCCGAAGGTAAGCGCCTGTTGCCGGCCTCTTTCGGCACAAGCCCCCGCTCCGGAGCGCACCGCGGCCGGCAGGATGCTCTCTGCCGGCGAAGGTGCCGCTTCTCCGGCAAGGAAGCCTCTGCCGCTTCTCCAGCACACGGAGAGCGTGCTAGCTGCTGAAACGTGAAGAAAGAAGCTGCAGAAGACTGGCACTGAGCGTGCAGCTTTCCAGCGGAGAGAAAAAGCTACTTTAACACTCTGCAAGCCTTTCCACTCGCAAAAACATGCACATGGAAGGAGCTGCTGCAAAACCGATGCTGTGCTCGCTGCTGCTCCTCCTGAAGCTCTGGCTGCTAAATCTGAGGCTTTCCTTCCAATTTCAAGCTGCAAAGCACTTGCTGAATTGCAGGGAAAGTCCGGGAGGCATTTGCTGTGCTGGCACACTTTCTCCTTCCTAGACAGAGTGGAAAAGCTTTTCCCTGCCGTGTAGGCGACAAGAGACGCATTAGACGGCGATCCGGAGCTGTCCGAAGGTAAGCGCCTGTTGCCGGCCTCTTTCGGCACAAGCCCCCGCTCCGGAGCGCACCGCGGCCGGCAGGATGCTCTCTGCCGGCGAAGGTGCCGCTTCTCCGGCAAGGAAGCCTCTGCCGCTTCTCCAGCACACGGAGAGCGTGCTAGCTGCTGAAACGTGAAGAAAGAAGCTGCAGAAGACTGGCACTGAGCGTGCAGCTTTCCAGCGGAGAGAAAAAGCTACTTTAACACTCTGCAAGCCTTTCCACTCGCAAAAACATGCACATGGAAGGAGCTGCTGCAAAACCGATGCTGTGCTCGCTGCTGCTCCTCCTGAAGCTCTGGCTGCTAAATCTGAGGCTTTCCTTCCAATTTCAAGCTGCAAAGCACTTGCTGAATTGCAGGGAAAGTCCGGGAGGCATTTGCTGTGCTGGCACACTTTCTCCTTCCTAGACAGAGTGGAAAAGCTTTTCCCTGCCGTGTAGGCGACAAGAGACGCATTAGACGGCGATCCGGAGCTGTCCGAAGGTAAGCGCCTGTTGCCGGCCTCTTTCGGCACAAGCCCCCGCTCCGGAGCGCACCGCGGCCGGCAGGATGCTCTCTGCCGGCGAAGGTGCCGCTTCTCCGGCAAGGAAGCCTCTGCCGCTTCTCCAGCACACGGAGAGCGTGCTAGCTGCTGAAACGTGAAGAAAGAAGCTGCAGAAGACTGGCACTGAGCGTGCAGCTTTCCAGCGGAGAGAAAAAGCTACTTTAACACTCTGCAAGCCTTTCCACTCCCAAAAACATGCACATGGAAGGAGCTGCTGCAAAACCGATGCTGTGCTCGCTGCTGCTCCTCCTGAAGCTCTGGCTGCTAAATCTGAGGCTTTCCTTCCAATTTCAAGCTGCAAAGCACTTGCTGAATTGCAGGGAAAGTCCGGGAGGCATTTGCTGTGCTGGCACACTTTCTCCTTCCTAGACAGAGTGGAAAAGCTTTTCCCTGCCGTGTAGGCGACAAGAGACGCATTAGACGGCGATCCGGAGCTGTCCGAAGGTAAGCGCCTGTTGCCGGCCTCTTTCGGCACAAGCCCCCGCTCCGGAGCGCACCGCGGCCGGCAGGATGCTCTCTGCCGGCGAAGGTGCCGCTTCTCCGGCAAGGAAGCCTCGGCCGCTTCTCCAGCACACGGAGAGCGTGCTAGCTGCTGAAACGTGAAGAAAGAAGCTGCAGAAGACTGGCACTGAGCGTGCAGCTTTCCAGCGGAGAGAAAAAGCTACTTTAACACTCTGCAAGCCTTTCCACTCCCAAAAACATGCACTTGGAAGGAGCTGCTGCAAAACCGATGCTGTGCTCGCTGCTGCTCCTCCTGATGCTCTGGCTGCTAAATCTGAGGCTTTCCTTCCAATTTCAAGCTGCAAAGCACTTGCTGAATTGCAGGGAAAGTCCGGGAGGCATTTGCTGTGCTGGCACACTTTCTCCTTCCTAGACAGAGTGGAAAAGCTTTTCCCTGCCGTGTAGGCGACAAGAGACGCATTAGACGGCGATCCGGAGCTGTCCGAAGGTAAGCGCCTGTTGCCGGCCTCTTTCGGCACAAGCCCCCGCTCCGGAGCGCACCGCGGCCGGCAGGATGCTCTCTGCCGGCGAAGGTGCCGCTTCTCCGGCAAGGAAGCCTCTGCCGCTTCTCCAGCACACGGAGAGCGTGCTAGCTGCTGAAACGTGAAGAAAGAAGCTGCAGAAGACTGGCACTGAGCGTGCAGCTTTCCAGCGGAGAGAAAAAGCTACTTTAACACTCTGCAAGCCTTTCCACTCCCAAAAACATGCACATGGAAGGAGCTGCTGCAAAACCGATGCTGTGCTCGCTGCTGCTCCTCCTGAAGCTCTGGCTGCTAAATCTGAGGCTTTCCTTCCAATTTCAAGCTGCAAAGCACTTGCTGAATTGCAGGGAAAGTCCGGGAGGCATTTGCTGTGCTGGCACACTTTCTCCTTCCTAGACAGAGTGGAAAAGCTTTTCCCTGCCGTGTAGGCGACAAGAGACGCATTAGACGGCGATCCGGAGCTGTCCGAAGGTAAGCGCCTGTTGCCGGCCTCTTTCGGCACAAGCCCCCGCTCCGGAGCGCACCGCGGCCGGCAGGATGCTCTCTGCCGGCGAAGGTGCCGCTTCTCCGGCAAGGAAGCCTCTGCCGCTTCTCCAGCACACGGAGAGCGTGCTAGCTGCTGAAACGTGAAGAAAGAAGCTGCAGAAGACTGGCACTGAGCGTGCAGCTTTCCAGCGGAGAGAAAAAGCTACTTTAACACTCTGCAAGCCTTTCCACTCCCAAAAACATGCACATGGAAGGAGCTGCTGCAAAAGCGATGCTGTGCTCGCTGCTGCTCCTCCTGAAGCTCTGGCTGCTAAATCTGAGGCTTTCCTTCCAATTTCAAGCTGCAAAGCACTTGCTGAATTGCAGGGAAAGTCCGGGAGGCATTTGCTGTGCTGGCACACTTTCTCCTTCCTAGACAGAGTGGAAAAGCTTTTCCCTGCCGTGTAGGCGACAAGAGACGCATTAGACGGCGATCCGGAGCTGTCCGAAGGTAAGCGCCTGTTGCCGGCCTCTTTCGGCACAAGCCCCCGCTCCGGAGCGCACCGCGGCCGGCAGGATGCTCTCTGCCGGCGAAGGTGCCGCTTCTCCGGCAAGGAAGCCTCTGCCGCTTCTCCTGCACACGGAGAGCGTGCTAGCTGCTGAAACGTGAAGAAAGAAGCTGCAGAAGACTGGCACTGAGCGTGCAGCTTTCCAGCGGAGAGAAAAAGCTACTTTAACACTCTGCAAGCCTTTCCACTCCCAAAAACATGCACATGGAAGGAGCTGCTGCAAAACCGATGCTGTGCTCGCTGCTGCTCCTCCTGAAGCTCTGGCTGCTAAATCTGAGGCTTTCCTTCCAATTTCAAGCTGCAAAGCACTTGCTGAATTGCAGGGAAAGTCCGGGAGGCATTTGCTGTGCTGGCACACTTTCTCCTTCCTAGACAGAGTGGAAAAGCTTTTCCCTGCCGTGTAGGCGACAAGAGACGCATTAGACGGCGATCCGGAGCTGTCCGAAGGTAAGCGCCTGTTGCCGGCCTCTTTCGGCACAAGCCCCCGCTCCGGAACGCACCGCGGCCGGCAGGATGCTCTCTGCCGGCGAAGGTGCCGCTTCTCCGGCAAGGAAGCCTCTGCCGCTTCTCCAGCACACGGAGAGCGTGCTAGCTGCTGAAACGTGAAGAAAGAAGCTGCAGAAGACTGGCACTGAGCGTGCAGCTTTCCAGCGGAGAGAAAAAGCTACTTTAACACTCTGCAAGCCTTTCCACTCCCAAAAACATGCACATGGAAGGAGCTGCTGCAAAACCGATGCTGTGCTCGCTGCTGCTCCTCCTGAAGCTCTGGCTGCTAAATCTGAGGCTTTCCTTCCAATTTCAAGCTGCAAAGCACTTGCTGAATTGCAGGGAAAGTCCGGGAGGCATTTGCTGTGCTGGCACACTTTCTCCTTCCTAGACAGAGTGGAAAAGCTTTTCCCTGCCGTGTAGGCGACAAGAGACGCATTAGACGGCGATCCGGAGCTGTCCGAAGGTAAGCGCCTGTTGCCGGCCTCTTTCGGCACAAGCCCCCGCTCCGGAGCGCACCGCGGCCGGCAGGATGCTCTCTGCCGGCGAAGGTGCCGCTTCTCCGGCAAGGAAGCCTCTGCCGCTTCTCCAGCACACGGAGAGCGTGCTAGCTGCTGAAACGTGAAGAAAGAAGCTGCAGAAGACTGGCACTGAGCGTGCAGCTTTCCAGCGGAGAGAAAAAGCTACTTTAACACTCTGCAAGCCTTTCCACTCCCAAAAACATGCACATGGAAGGAGCTGCTGCAAAACCGATGCTGTGCTCGCTGCTGCTCCTCCTGAAGCTCTGGCTGCTAAATCTGAGGCTTTCCTTCCAATTTCAAGCTGCAAAGCACTTGCTGAATTGCAGGGAAAGTCCGGGAGGCATTTGCTGTGCTGGCACACTTTCTCCTTCCTAGACAGAGTGGAAAAGCTTTTCCCTGGCGTGTAGGCGACAAGAGACGCATTAGACGGCGATCCGGAGCTGTCCGAAGGTAAGCGCCTGTTGCCGGCCTCTTTCGGCACAAGCCCCCGCTCCGGAGCGCACCGCGGCCGGCAGGATGCTCTCTGCCGGCGAAGGTGCCGCTTCTCCGGCAAGGAAGCCTCTGCCGCTTCTCCTGCACACGGAGAGCGTGCTAGCTGCTGAAACGTGAAGAAAGAAGCTGCAGAAGACTGGCACTGAGCGTGCAGCTTTCCAGCGGAGAGAAAAAGCTACTTTAACACTCTGCAAGCCTTTCCACTCCCAAAAACATGCACATGGAAGGAGCTGCTGCAAAACCGATGCTGTGCTCGCTGCTGCTCCTCCTGAAGCTCTGGCTGCTAAATCTGAGGCTTTCCTTCCAATTTCAAGCTGCAAAGCACTTGCTGAATTGCAGGGAAAGTCCGGGAGGCATTTGCTGTGCTGGCACACTTTCTCCTTCCTAGACAGAGTGGAAAAGCTTTTCCCTGCCGTGTAGGCGACAAGAGACGCATTAGACGGCGATCCGGAGCTGTCCGAAGGTAAGCGCCTGTTGCCGGCCTCTTTCGGCACAAGCCCCCGCTCCGGAGCGCACCGCGGCCGGCAGGATGCTCTCTGCCGGCGAAGGTGCCGCTTCTCCGGCAAGGAAGCCTCGGCCGCTTCTCCAGCACACGGAGAGCGTGCTAGCTGCTGAAACGTGAAGAAAGAAGCTGCAGAAGACTGGCACTGAGCGTGCAGCTTTCCAGCGGAGAGAAAAAGCTACTTTAACACTCTGCAAGCCTTTCCACTCCCAAAAACATGCACATGGAAGGAGCTGCTGCAAAACCGATGCTGTGCTCGCTGCTGCTCCTCCTGAAGCTCTGGCTGCTAAATCTGAGGCTTTCCTTCCAATTTCAAGCTGCAAAGCACTTGCTGAATTGCAGGGAAAGTCCGGGAGGCATTTGCTGTGCTGGCACACTTTCTCCTTCCTAGACAGAGTGGAAAAGCTTTTCCCTGCCGTGTAGGCGACAAGAGACGCATTAGACGGCGATCCGGAGCTGTCCGAAGGTAAGCGCCTGTTGCCGGCCTCTTTCGGCACAAGCCCCCGCTCCGGAGCGCACCGCGGCCGGCAGGATGCTCTCTGCCGGCGAAGGTGCCGCTTCTCCGGCAAGGAAGCCTCTGCCGCTTCTCCAGCACACGGAGAGCGTGCTAGCTGCTGAAACGTGAAGAAAGAAGCTGCAGAAGACTGGCACTGAGCGTGCAGCTTTCCAGCGGAGAGAAAAAGCTACTTTAACACTCTGCAAGCCTTTCCACTCCCAAAAACATGCACATGGAAGGAGCTGCTGCAAAACCGATGCTGTGCTCGCTGCTGCTCCTCCTGAAGCTCTGGCTGCTAAATCTGAGGCTTTCCTTCCAATTTCAAGCTGCAAAGCACTTGCTGAATTGCAGGGAAAGTCCGGGAGGCATTTGCTGTGCTGGCACACTTTCTCCTTCCTAGACAGAGTGGAAAAGCTTTTCCCTGCCGTGTAGGCGACAAGAGACGCATTAGACGGCGATCCGGAGCTGTCCGAAGGTAAGCGCCTGTTGCCGGCCTCTTTCGGCACAAGCCCCCGCTCCGGAGCGCACCGCGGCCGGCAGGATGCTCTCTGCCGGCGAAGGTGCCCTTTCTCCGGCAAGGAAGCCTCTGCCGCTTCTCCAGCACACGGAGAGCGTGCTAGCTGCTGAAACGTGAAGAAAGAAGCTGCAGAAGACTGGCACTGAGCGTGCAGCTTTCCAGCGGAGAGAAAAAGCTACTTTAACACTCTGCAAGCCTTTCCACTCCCAAAAACATGCACATGGAAGGAGCTGCTGCAAAACCGATGCTGTGCTCGCTGCTGCTCCTCCTGAAGCTCTGGCTGCTAAATCTGAGGCTTTCCTTCCAATTTCAAGCTGCAAAGCACTTGCTGAATTCCAGGGAAAGTCCGGGAGGCATTTGCTGTGCTGGCACACTTTCTCCTTCCTAGACAGAGTGGAAAAGCTTTTCCCTGCCGTGTAGGCGACAAGAGACGCATTAGACGGCGATCCGGAGCTGTCCGAAGGTAAGCGCCTGTTGCCGGCCTCTTTCGGCACAAGCCCCCGCTCCGGAGCGCACCGCGGCCGGCAGGATGCTCTCTGCCGGCGAAGGTGCCGCTTCTCCGGCAAGGAAGCCTCTGCCGCTTCTCCAGCACACGGAGAGCGTGCTAGCTGCTGAAACGTGAAGAAAGAAGCTGCAGAAGACTGGCACTGAGCGTGCAGCTTTCCAGCGGAGAGAAAAAGCTACTTTAACACTCTGCAAGCCTTTCCACTCCCAAAAACATGCACATGGAAGGAGCTGCTGCAAAACCGATGCTGTGCTCGCTGCTGCTCCTCCTGAAGCTCTGGCTGCTAAATCTGAGGCTTTCCTTCCAATTTCAAGCTGCAAAGCACTTGCTGAATTGCAGGGAAAGTCCGGGAGGCATTTGCTGTGCTGGCACACTTTCTCCTTCCTAGACAGAGTGGAAAAGCTTTTCCCTGCCGTGTAGGCGACAAGAGACGCATTAGACGGCGATCCGGAGCTGTCCGAAGGTAAGCGCCTGTTGCCGGCCTCTTTCGGCACAAGCCCCCGCTCCGGAGCGCACCGCGGCCGGCAGGATGCTCTCTGCCGGCGAAGGTGCCGCTTCTCCGGCAAGGAAGCCTCTGCCGCTTCTCCAGCACACGGAGAGCGTGCTAGCTGCTGAAACGTGAAGAAAGAAGCTGCAGAAGACTGGCACTGAGCGTGCAGCTTTCCAGCGGAGAGAAAAAGCTACTTTAACACTCTGCAAGCCTTTCCACTCCCAAAAACATGCACATGGAAGGAGCTGCTGCAAAACCGATGCTGTGCTCGCTGCTGCTCCTCCTGAAGCTCTGGCTGCTAAATCTGAGGCTTTCCTTCCAATTTCAAGCTGCAAAGCACTTGCTGAATTGCAGGGAAAGTCCGGGAGGCATTTGCTGTGCTGGCACACTTTCTCCTTCCTAGACAGAGTGGAAAAGCTTTTCCCTGCCGTGTAGGCGACAAGAGACGCATTAGACGGCGATCCGGAGCTGTCCGAAGGTAAGCGCCTGTTGCCGGCCTCTTTCGGCACAAGCCCCCGCTCCGGAGCGCACCGCGGCCGGCAGGATGCTCTCTGCCGGCGAAGGTGCCGCTTCTCCGGCAAGGAAGCCTCTGCCGCTTCTCCAGCACACGGAGAGCGTGCTAGCTGCTGAAACGTGAAGAAAGAAGCTGCAGAAGACTGGCACTGAGCGTGCAGCTTTCCAGCGGAGAGAAAAAGCTACTTTAACACTCTGCAAGCCTTTCCACTCCCAAAAACATGCACATGGAAGGAGCTGCTGCAAAACCGATGCTGTGCTCGCTGCTGCTCCTCCTGAAGCTCTGGCTGCTAAATCTGAGGCTTTCCTTCCAATTTCAAGCTGCAAAGCACTTGCTGAATTGCAGGGAAAGTCCGGGAGGCATTTGCTGTGCTGGCACACTTTCTCCTTCCTAGACAGAGTGGAAAAGCTTTTCCCTGCCGTGTAGGCGACAAGAGACGCATTAGACGGCGATCCGGAGCTGTCCGAAGGTAAGCGCCTGTTGCCGGCCTCTTTCGGCACAAGCCCCCGCTCCGGAGCGCACCGCGGCCGGCAGGATGCTCTCTGCCGGCGAAGGTGCCGCTTCTCCGGCAAGGAAGCCTCTGCCGCTTCTCCAGCACACGGAGAGCGTGCTAGCTGCTGAAACGTGAAGAAAGAAGCTGCAGAAGACTGGCACTGAGCGTGCAGCTTTCCAGCGGAGAGAAAAAGCTACTTTAACACTCTGCAAGCCTTTCCACTCCCAAAAACATGCACATGGAAGGAGCTGCTGCAAAACCGATGCTGTGCTCGCTGCTGCTCCTCCTGAAGCTCTGGCTGCTAAATCTGAGGCTTTCCTTCCAATTTCAAGCTGCAAAGCACTTGCTGAATTCCAGGGAAAGTCCGGGAGGCATTTGCTGTGCTGGCACACTTTCTCCTTCCTAGACAGAGTGGAAAAGCTTTTCCCTGCCGTGTAGGCGACAAGAGACGCATTAGACGGCGATCCGGAGCTGTCCGAAGGTAAGCGCCTGTTGCCGGCCTCTTTCGGCACAAGCCCCCGCTCCGGAGCGCACCGCGGCCGGCAGGATGCTCTCTGCCGGCGAAGGTGCCGCTTCTCCGGCAAGGAAGCCTCTGCCGCTTCTCCAGCACACGGAGAGCGTGCTAGCTGCTGAAACGTGAAGAAAGAAGCTGCAGAAGACTGGCACTCAGCGTGCAGCTTTCCAGCGGAGAGAAAAAGCTACTTTAACACTCTGCAAGCCTTTCCACTCCCAAAAACATGCACATGGAAGGAGCTGCTGCAAAACCGATGCTGTGCTCGCTGCTGCTCCTCCTGAAGCTCTGGCTGCTAAATCTGAGGCTTTCCTTCCAATTTCAAGCTGCAAAGCACTTGCTGAATTGCAGGGAAAGTCCGGGAGGCATTTGCTGTGCTGGCACACTTTCTCCTTCCTAGACAGAGTGGAAAAGCTTTTCCCTGCCGTGTAGGCGACAAGAGACGCATTAGACGGCGATCCGGAGCTGTCCGAAGGTAAGCGCCTGTTGCCGGCCTCTTTCGGCACAAGCCCCCGCTCCGGAGCGCACCGCGGCCGGCAGGATGCTCTCTGCCGGCGAAGGTGCCGCTTCTCCGGCAAGGAAGCCTCTGCCGCTTCTCCAGCACACGGAGAGCGTGCTAGCTGCTGAAACGTGAAGAAAGAAGCTGCAGAAGACTGGCACTGAGCGTGCAGCTTTCCAGCGGAGAGAAAAAGCTACTTTAACACTCTGCAAGCCTTTCCACTCCCAAAAACATGCACATGGAAGGAGCTGCTGCAAAACCGATGCTGTGCTCGCTGCTGCTCCTCCTGAAGCTCTGGCTGCTAAATCTGAGGCTTTCCTTCCAATTTCAAGCTGCAAAGCACTTGCTGAATTGCAGGGAAAGTCCGGGAGGCATTTGCTGTGCTGGCACACTTTCTCCTTCCTAGACAGAGTGGAAAAGCTTTTCCCTGGCGTGTAGGCGACAAGAGACGCATTAGACGGCGATCCGGAGCTGTCCGAAGGTAAGCGCCTGTTGCCGGCCTCTTTCGGCACAAGCCCCCGCTCCGGAGCGCACCGCGGCCGGCAGGATGCTCTCTGCCGGCGAAGGTGCCGCTTCTCCGGCAAGGAAGCCTCTGCCGCTTCTCCTGCACACGGAGAGCGTGCTAGCTGCTGAAACGTGAAGAAAGAAGCTGCAGAAGACTGGCACTGAGCGTGCAGCTTTCCAGCGGAGAGAAAAAGCTACTTTAACACTCTGCAAGCCTTTCCACTCCCAAAAACATGCACATGGAAGGAGCTGCTGCAAAACCGATGCTGTGCTCGCTGCTGCTCCTCCTGAAGCTCTGGCTGCTAAATCTGAGGCTTTCCTTCCAATTTCAAGCTGCAAAGCACTTGCTGAATTGCAGGGAAAGTCCGGGAGGCATTTGCTGTGCTGGCACACTTTCTCCTTCCTAGACAGAGTGGAAAAGCTTTTCCCTGCCGTGTAGGCGACAAGAGACGCATTAGACGGCGATCCGGAGCTGTCCGAAGGTAAGCGCCTGTTGCCGGCCTCTTTCGGCACAAGCCCCCGCTCCGGAGCGCACCGCGGCCGGCAGGATGCTCTCTGCCGGCGAAGGTGCCGCTTCTCCGGCAAGGAAGCCTCTGCCGCTTCTCCAGCACACGGAGAGCGTGCTAGCTGCTGAAACGTGAAGAAAGAAGCTGCAGAAGACTGGCACTGAGCGTGCAGCTTTCCAGCGGAGAGAAAAAGCTACTTTAACACTCTGCAAGCCTTTCCACTCCCAAAAACATGCACATGGAAGGAGCTGCTGCAAAACCGATGCTGTGCTCGCTGCTGCTCCTCCTGAAGCTCTGGCTGCTAAATCTGAGGCTTTCCTTCCAATTTCAAGCTGCAAAGCACTTGCTGAATTGCAGGGAAAGTCCGGGAGGCATTTGCTGTGCTGGCACACTTTCTCCTTCCTAGACAGAGTGGAAAAGCTTTTCCCTGGCGTGTAGGCGACAAGAGACGCATTAGACGGCGATCCGGAGCTGTCCGAAGGTAAGCGCCTGTTGCCGGCCTCTTTCGGCACAAGCCCCCGCTCCGGAGCGCACCGCGGCCGGCAGGATGCTCTCTGCCGGCGAAGGTGCCGCTTCTCCGGCAAGGAAGCCTCTGCCGCTTCTCCAGCACACGGAGAGCGTGCTAGCTGCTGAAACGTGAAGAAAGAAGCTGCAGAAGACTGGCACTGAGCGTGCAGCTTTCCAGCGGAGAGAAAAAGCTACTTTAACACTCTGCAAGCCTTTCCACTCCCAAAAACATGCACATGGAAGGAGCTGCTGCAAAACCGATGCTGTGCTCGCTGCTGCTCCTCCTGAAGCTCTGGCTGCTAAATCTGAGGCTTTCCTTCCAATTTCAAGCTGCAAAGCACTTGCTGAATTGCAGGGAAAGTCCGGGAGGCATTTGCTGTGCTGGCACACTTTCTCCTTCCTAGACAGAGTGGAAAAGCTTTTCCCTGCCGTGTAGGCGACAAGAGACGCATTAGACGGCGATCCGGAGCTGTCCGAAGGTAAGCGCCTGTTGCCGGCCTCTTTCGGCACAAGCCCCCGCTCCGGAGCGCACCGCGGCCGGCAGGATGCTCTCTGCCGGCGAAGGTGCCGCTTCTCCGGCAAGGAAGCCTCTGCCGCTTCTCCTGCACACGGAGAGCGTGCTAGCTGCTGAAACGTGAAGAAAGAAGCTGCAGAAGACTGGCACTGAGCGTGCAGCTTTCCAGCGGAGAGAAAAAGCTACTTTAACACTCTGCAAGCCTTTCCACTCCCAAAAACATGCACATGGAAGGAGCTGCTGCAAAACCGATGCTGTGCTCGCTGCTGCTCCTCCTGAAGCTCTGGCTGCTAAATCTGAGGCTTTCCTTCCAATTTCAAGCTGCAAAGCACTTGCTGAATTGCAGGGAAAGTCCGGGAGGCATTTGCTGTGCTGGCACACTTTCTCCTTCCTAGACAGAGTGGAAAAGCTTTTCCCTGCCGTGTAGGCGACAAGAGACGCATTAGACGGCGATCCGGAGCTGTCCGAAGGTAAGCGCCTGTTGCCGGCCTCTTTCGGCACAAGCCCCCGCTCCGGAACGCACCGCGGCCGGCAGGATGCTCTCTGCCGGCGAAGGTGCCGCTTCTCCGGCAAGGAAGCCTCTGCCGCTTCTCCAGCACACGGAGAGCGTGCTAGCTGCTGAAACGTGAAGAAAGAAGCTGCAGAAGACTGGCACTGAGCGTGCAGCTTTCCAGCGGAGAGAAAAAGCTACTTTAACACTCTGCAAGCCTTTCCACTCCCAAAAACATGCACATGGAAGGAGCTGCTGCAAAACCGATGCTGTGCTCGCTGCTGCTCCTCCTGAAGCTCTGGCTGCTAAATCTGAGGCTTTCCTTCCAATTTCAAGCTGCAAAGCACTTGCTGAATTGCAGGGAAAGTCCGGGAGGCATTTGCTGTGCTGGCACACTTTCTCCTTCCTAGACAGAGTGGAAAAGCTTTTCCCTGCCGTGTAGGCGACAAGAGACGCATTAGACGGCGATCCGGAGCTGTCCGAAGGTAAGCGCCTGTTGCCGGCCTCTTTCGGCACAAGCCCCCGCTCCGGAGCGCACCGCGGCCGGCAGGATGCTCTCTGCCGGCGAAGGTGCCGCTTCTCCGGCAAGGAAGCCTCTGCCGCTTCTCCAGCACACGGAGAGCGTGCTAGCTGCTGAAACGTGAAGAAAGAAGCTGCAGAAGACTGGCACTGAGCGTGCAGCTTTCCAGCGGAGAGAAAAAGCTACTTTAACACTCTGCAAGCCTTTCCACTCCCAAAAACATGCACATGGAAGGAGCTGCTGCAAAACCGATGCTGTGCTCGCTGCTGCTCCTCCTGAAGCTCTGGCTGCTAAATCTGAGGCTTTCCTTCCAATTTCAAGCTGCAAAGCACTTGCTGAATTGCAGGGAAAGTCCGGGAGGCATTTGCTGTGCTGGCACACTTTCTCCTTCCTAGACAGAGTGGAAAAGCTTTTCCCTGGCGTGTAGGCGACAAGAGACGCATTAGACGGCGATCCGGAGCTGTCCGAAGGTAAGCGCCTGTTGCCGGCCTCTTTCGGCACAAGCCCCCGCTCCGGAGCGCACCGCGGCCGGCAGGATGCTCTCTGCCGGCGAAGGTGCCGCTTCTCCGGCAAGGAAGCCTCTGCCGCTTCTCCTGCACACGGAGAGCGTGCTAGCTGCTGAAACGTGAAGAAAGAAGCTGCAGAAGACTGGCACTGAGCGTGCAGCTTTCCAGCGGAGAGAAAAAGCTACTTTAACACTCTGCAAGCCTTTCCACTCCCAAAAACATGCACATGGAAGGAGCTGCTGCAAAACCGATGCTGTGCTCGCTGCTGCTCCTCCTGAAGCTCTGGCTGCTAAATCTGAGGCTTTCCTTCCAATTTCAAGCTGCAAAGCACTTGCTGAATTGCAGGGAAAGTCCGGGAGGCATTTGCTGTGCTGGCACACTTTCTCCTTCCTAGACAGAGTGGAAAAGCTTTTCCCTGCCGTGTAGGCGACAAGAGACGCATTAGACGGCGATCCGGAGCTGTCCGAAGGTAAGCGCCTGTTGCCGGCCTCTTTCGGCACAAGCCCCCGCTCCGGAACGCACCGCGGCCGGCAGGATGCTCTCTGCCGGCGAAGGTGCCGCTTCTCCGGCAAGGAAGCCTCTGCCGCTTCTCCAGCACACGGAGAGCGTGCTAGCTGCTGAAACGTGAAGAAAGAAGCTGCAGAAGACTGGCACTGAGCGTGCAGCTTTCCAGCGGAGAGAAAAAGCTACTTTAACACTCTGCAAGCCTTTCCACTCCCAAAAACATGCACATGGAAGGAGCTGCTGCAAAACCGATGCTGTGCTCGCTGCTGCTCCTCCTGAAGCTCTGGCTGCTAAATCTGAGGCTTTCCTTCCAATTTCAAGCTGCAAAGCACTTGCTGAATTGCAGGGAAAGTCCGGGAGGCATTTGCTGTGCTGGCACACTTTCTCCTTCCTAGACAGAGTGGAAAAGCTTTTCCCTGCCGTGTAGGCGACAAGAGACGCATTAGACGGCGATCCGGAGCTGTCCGAAGGTAAGCGCCTGTTGCCGGCCTCTTTCGGCACAAGCCCCCGCTCCGGAGCGCACCGCGGCCGGCAGGATGCTCTCTGCCGGCGAAGGTGCCGCTTCTCCGGCAAGGAAGCCTCTGCCGCTTCTCCAGCACACGGAGAGCGTGCTAGCTGCTGAAACGTGAAGAAAGAAGCTGCAGAAGACTGGCACTGAGCGTGCAGCTTTCCAGCGGAGAGAAAAAGCTACTTTAACACTCTGCAAGCCTTTCCACTCCCAAAAACATGCACATGGAAGGAGCTGCTGCAAAACCGATGCTGTGCTCGCTGCTGCTCCTCCTGAAGCTCTGGCTGCTAAATCTGAGGCTTTCCTTCCAATTTCAAGCTGCAAAGCACTTGCTGAATTGCAGGGAAAGTCCGGGAGGCATTTGCTGTGCTGGCACACTTTCTCCTTCCTAGACAGAGTGGAAAAGCTTTTCCCTGGCGTGTAGGCGACAAGAGACGCATTAGACGGCGATCCGGAGCTGTCCGAAGGTAAGCGCCTGTTGCCGGCCTCTTTCGGCACAAGCCCCCGCTCCGGAGCGCACCGCGGCCGGCAGGATGCTCTCTGCCGGCGAAGGTGCCCTTTCTCCGGCAAGGAAGCCTCTGCCGCTTCTCCAGCACACGGAGAGCGTGCTAGCTGCTGAAACGTGAAGAAAGAAGCTGCAGAAGACTGGCACTGAGCGTGCAGCTTTCCAGCGGAGAGAAAAAGCTACTTTAACACTCTGCAAGCCTTTCCACTCCCAAAAACATGCACATGGAAGGAGCTGCTGCAAAACCGATGCTGTGCTCGCTGCTGCTCCTCCTGAAGCTCTGGCTGCTAAATCTGAGGCTTTCCTTCCAATTTCAAGCTGCAAAGCACTTGCTGAATTCCAGGGAAAGTCCGGGAGGCATTTGCTGTGCTGGCACACTTTCTCCTTCCTAGACAGAGTGGAAAAGCTTTTCCCTGCCGTGTAGGCGACAAGAGACGCATTAGACGGCGATCCGGAGCTGTCCGAAGGTAAGCGCCTGTTGCCGGCCTCTTTCGGCACAAGCCCCCGCTCCGGAGCGCACCGCGGCCGGCAGGATGCTCTCTGCCGGCGAAGGTGCCGCTTCTCCGGCAAGGAAGCCTCTGCCGCTTCTCCAGCACACGGAGAGCGTGCTAGCTGCTGAAACGTGAAGAAAGAAGCTGCAGAAGACTGGCACTGAGCGTGCAGCTTTCCAGCGGAGAGAAAAAGCTACTTTAACACTCTGCAAGCCTTTCCACTCCCAAAAACATGCACATGGAAGGAGCTGCTGCAAAACCGATGCTGTGCTCGCTGCTGCTCCTCCTGAAGCTCTGGCTGCTAAATCTGAGGCTTTCCTTCCAATTTCAAGCTGCAAAGCACTTGCTGAATTGCAGGGAAAGTCCGGGAGGCATTTGCTGTGCTGGCACACTTTCTCCTTCCTAGACAGAGTGGAAAAGCTTTTCCCTGCCGTGTAGGCGACAAGAGACGCATTAGACGGCGATCCGGAGCTGTCCGAAGGTAAGCGCCTGTTGCCGGCCTCTTTCGGCACAAGCCCCCGCTCCGGAGCGCACCGCGGCCGGCAGGATGCTCTCTGCCGGCGAAGGTGCCGCTTCTCCGGCAAGGAAGCCTCTGCCGCTTCTCCAGCACACGGAGAGCGTGCTAGCTGCTGAAACGTGAAGAAAGAAGCTGCAGAAGACTGGCACTGAGCGTGCAGCTTTCCAGCGGAGAGAAAAAGCTACTTTAACACTCTGCAAGCCTTTCCACTCCCAAAAACATGCACATGGAAGGAGCTGCTGCAAAACCGATGCTGTGCTCGCTGCTGCTCCTCCTGAAGCTCTGGCTGCTAAATCTGAGGCTTTCCTTCCAATTTCAAGCTGCAAAGCACTTGCTGAATTGCAGGGAAAGTCCGGGAGGCATTTGCTGTGCTGGCACACTTTCTCCTTCCTAGACAGAGTGGAAAAGCTTTTCCCTGCCGTGTAGGCGACAAGAGACGCATTAGACGGCGATCCGGAGCTGTCCGAAGGTAAGCGCCTGTTGCCGGCCTCTTTCGGCACAAGCCCCCGCTCCGGAGCGCACCGCGGCCGGCAGGATGCTCTCTGCCGGCGAAGGTGCCGCTTCTCCGGCAAGGAAGCCTCTGCCGCTTCTCCAGCACACGGAGAGCGTGCTAGCTGCTGAAACGTGAAGAAAGAAGCTGCAGAAGACTGGCACTGAGCGTGCAGCTTTCCAGCGGAGAGAAAAAGCTACTTTAACACTCTGCAAGCCTTTCCACTCCCAAAAACATGCACATGGAAGGAGCTGCTGCAAAACCGATGCTGTGCTCGCTGCTGCTCCTCCTGAAGCTCTGGCTGCTAAATCTGAGGCTTTCCTTCCAATTTCAAGCTGCAAAGCACTTGCTGAATTGCAGGGAAAGTCCGGGAGGCATTTGCTGTGCTGGCACACTTTCTCCTTCCTAGACAGAGTGGAAAAGCTTTTCCCTGCCGTGTAGGCGACAAGAGACGCATTAGACGGCGATCCGGAGCTGTCCGAAGGTAAGCGCCTGTTGCCGGCCTCTTTCGGCACAAGCCCCCGCTCCGGAGCGCACCGCGGCCGGCAGGATGCTCTCTGCCGGCGAAGGTGCCGCTTCTCCGGCAAGGAAGCCTCTGCCGCTTCTCCAGCACACGGAGAGCGTGCTAGCTGCTGAAACGTGAAGAAAGAAGCTGCAGAAGACTGGCACTGAGCGTGCAGCTTTCCAGCGGAGAGAAAAAGCTACTTTAACACTCTGCAAGCCTTTCCACTCCCAAAAACATGCACATGGAAGGAGCTGCTGCAAAACCGATGCTGTGCTCGCTGCTGCTCCTCCTGAAGCTCTGGCTGCTAAATCTGAGGCTTTCCTTCCAATTTCAAGCTGCAAAGCACTTGCTGAATTCCAGGGAAAGTCCGGGAGGCATTTGCTGTGCTGGCACACTTTCTCCTTCCTAGACAGAGTGGAAAAGCTTTTCCCTGCCGTGTAGGCGACAAGAGACGCATTAGACGGCGATCCGGAGCTGTCCGAAGGTAAGCGCCTGTTGCCGGCCTCTTTCGGCACAAGCCCCCGCTCCGGAGCGCACCGCGGCCGGCAGGATGCTCTCTGCCGGCGAAGGTGCCGCTTCTCCGGCAAGGAAGCCTCTGCCGCTTCTCCAGCACACGGAGAGCGTGCTAGCTGCTGAAACGTGAAGAAAGAAGCTGCAGAAGACTGGCACTCAGCGTGCAGCTTTCCAGCGGAGAGAAAAAGCTACTTTAACACTCTGCAAGCCTTTCCACTCCCAAAAACATGCACATGGAAGGAGCTGCTGCAAAACCGATGCTGTGCTCGCTGCTGCTCCTCCTGAAGCTCTGGCTGCTAAATCTGAGGCTTTCCTTCCAATTTCAAGCTGCAAAGCACTTGCTGAATTGCAGGGAAAGTCCGGGAGGCATTTGCTGTGCTGGCACACTTTCTCCTTCCTAGACAGAGTGGAAAAGCTTTTCCCTGCCGTGTAGGCGACAAGAGACGCATTAGACGGCGATCCGGAGCTGTCCGAAGGTAAGCGCCTGTTGCCGGCCTCTTTCGGCACAAGCCCCCGCTCCGGAGCGCACCGCGGCCGGCAGGATGCTCTCTGCCGGCGAAGGTGCCGCTTCTCCGGCAAGGAAGCCTCTGCCGCTTCTCCAGCACACGGAGAGCGTGCTAGCTGCTGAAACGTGAAGAAAGAAGCTGCAGAAGACTGGCACTGAGCGTGCAGCTTTCCAGCGGAGAGAAAAAGCTACTTTAACACTCTGCAAGCCTTTCCACTCCCAAAAACATGCACATGGAAGGAGCTGCTGCAAAACCGATGCTGTGCTCGCTGCTGCTCCTCCTGAAGCTCTGGCTGCTAAATCTGAGGCTTTCCTTCCAATTTCAAGCTGCAAAGCACTTGCTGAATTGCAGGGAAAGTCCGGGAGGCATTTGCTGTGCTGGCACACTTTCTCCTTCCTAGACAGAGTGGAAAAGCTTTTCCCTGGCGTGTAGGCGACAAGAGACGCATTAGACGGCGATCCGGAGCTGTCCGAAGGTAAGCGCCTGTTGCCGGCCTCTTTCGGCACAAGCCCCCGCTCCGGAGCGCACCGCGGCCGGCAGGATGCTCTCTGCCGGCGAAGGTGCCGCTTCTCCGGCAAGGAAGCCTCTGCCGCTTCTCCTGCACACGGAGAGCGTGCTAGCTGCTGAAACGTGAAGAAAGAAGCTGCAGAAGACTGGCACTGAGCGTGCAGCTTTCCAGCGGAGAGAAAAAGCTACTTTAACACTCTGCAAGCCTTTCCACTCCCAAAAACATGCACATGGAAGGAGCTGCTGCAAAACCGATGCTGTGCTCGCTGCTGCTCCTCCTGAAGCTCTGGCTGCTAAATCTGAGGCTTTCCTTCCAATTTCAAGCTGCAAAGCACTTGCTGAATTGCAGGGAAAGTCCGGGAGGCATTTGCTGTGCTGGCACACTTTCTCCTTCCTAGACAGAGTGGAAAAGCTTTTCCCTGCCGTGTAGGCGACAAGAGACGCATTAGACGGCGATCCGGAGCTGTCCGAAGGTAAGCGCCTGTTGCCGGCCTCTTTCGGCACAAGCCCCCGCTCCGGAGCGCACCGCGGCCGGCAGGATGCTCTCTGCCGGCGAAGGTGCCGCTTCTCCGGCAAGGAAGCCTCTGCCGCTTCTCCAGCACACGGAGAGCGTGCTAGCTGCTGAAACGTGAAGAAAGAAGCTGCAGAAGACTGGCACTGAGCGTGCAGCTTTCCAGCGGAGAGAAAAAGCTACTTTAACACTCTGCAAGCCTTTCCACTCCCAAAAACATGCACATGGAAGGAGCTGCTGCAAAACCGATGCTGTGCTCGCTGCTGCTCCTCCTGAAGCTCTGGCTGCTAAATCTGAGGCTTTCCTTCCAATTTCAAGCTGCAAAGCACTTGCTGAATTGCAGGGAAAGTCCGGGAGGCATTTGCTGTGCTGGCACACTTTCTCCTTCCTAGACAGAGTGGAAAAGCTTTTCCCTGCCGTGTAGGCGACAAGAGACGCATTAGACGGCGATCCGGAGCTGTCCGAAGGTAAGCGCCTGTTGCCGGCCTCTTTCGGCACAAGCCCCCGCTCCGGAGCGCACCGCGGCCGGCAGGATGCTCTCTGCCGGCGAAGGTGCCGCTTCTCCGGCAAGGAAGCCTCTGCCGCTTCTCCAGCACACGGAGAGCGTGCTAGCTGCTGAAACGTGAAGAAAGAAGCTGCAGAAGACTGGCACTGAGCGTGCAGCTTTCCAGCGGAGAGAAAAAGCTACTTTAACACTCTGCAAGCCTTTCCACTCCCAAAAACATGCACATGGAAGGAGCTGCTGCAAAAGCGATGCTGTGCTCGCTGCTGCTCCTCCTGAAGCTCTGGCTGCTAAATCTGAGGCTTTCCTTCCAATTTCAAGCTGCAAAGCACTTGCTGAATTGCAGGGAAAGTCCGGGAGGCATTTGCTGTGCTGGCACACTTTCTCCTTCCTAGACAGAGTGGAAAAGCTTTTCCCTGCCGTGTAGGCGACAAGAGACGCATTAGACGGCGATCCGGAGCTGTCCGAAGGTAAGCGCCTGTTGCCGGCCTCTTTCGGCACAAGCCCCCGCTCCGGAGCGCACCGCGGCCGGCAGGATGCTCTCTGCCGGCGAAGGTGCCGCTTCTCCGGCAAGGAAGCCTCGGCCGCTTCTCCAGCACACGGAGAGCGTGCTAGCTGCTGAAACGTGAAGAAAGAAGCTGCAGAAGACTGGCACTGAGCGTGCAGCTTTCCAGCGGAGAGAAAAAGCTACTTTAACACTCTGCAAGCCTTTCCACTCCCAAAAACATGCACTTGGAAGGAGCTGCTGCAAAAGCGATGCTGTGCTCGCTGCTGCTCCTCCTGATGCTCTGGCTGCTAAATCTGAGGCTTTCCTTCCAATTTCAAGCTGCAAAGCACTTGCTGAATTGCAGGGAAAGTCCGGGAGGCATTTGCTCTGCTGGCACACTTTCTCCTTCCTAGACAGAGTGGAAAAGCTTTTCCCTGCCGTGTAGGCGACAAGAGACGCATTAGACGGCGATCCGGAGCTGTCCGAAGGTAAGCGCCTGTTGCCGGCCTCTTTCGGCACAAGCCCCCGCTCCGGAGCGCACCGCGGCCGGCAGGATGCTCTCTGCCGGCGAAGGTGCCGCTTCTCCGGCAAGGAAGCCTCTGCCGCTTCTCCAGCACACGGAGAGCGTGCTAGCTGCTGAAACGTGAAGAAAGAAGCTGCAGAAGACTGGCACTGAGCGTGCAGCTTTCCAGCGGAGAGAAAAAGCTACTTTAACACTCTGCAAGCCTTTCCACTCCCAAAAACATGCACATGGAAGGAGCTGCTGCAAAACCGATGCTGTGCTCGCTGCTGCTCCTCCTGAAGCTCTGGCTGCTAAATCTGAGGCTTTCCTTCCAATTTCAAGCTGCAAAGCACTTGCTGAATTGCAGGGAAAGTCCGGGAGGCATTTGCTGTGCTGGCACACTTTCTCCTTCCTAGACAGAGTGGAAAAGCTTTTCCCTGCCGTGTAGGCGACAAGAGACGCATTAGACGGCGATCCGGAGCTGTCCGAAGGTAAGCGCCTGTTGCCGGCCTCTTTCGGCACAAGCCCCCGCTCCGGAGCGCACCGCGGCCGGCAGGATGCTCTCTGCCGGCGAAGGTGCCGCTTCTCCGGCAAGGAAGCCTCTGCCGCTTCTCCAGCACACGGAGAGCGTGCTAGCTGCTGAAACGTGAAGAAAGAAGCTGCAGAAGACTGGCACTGAGCGTGCAGCTTTCCAGCGGAGAGAAAAAGCTACTTTAACACTCTGCAAGCCTTTCCACTCCCAAAAACATGCACATGGAAGGAGCTGCTGCAAAACCGATGCTGTGCTCGCTGCTGCTCCTCCTGAAGCTCTGGCTGCTAAATCTGAGGCTTTCCTTCCAATTTCAAGCTGCAAAGCACTTGCTGAATTCCAGGGAAAGTCCGGGAGGCATTTGCTGTGCTGGCACACTTTCTCCTTCCTAGACAGAGTGGAAAAGCTTTTCCCTGCCGTGTAGGCGACAAGAGACGCATTAGACGGCGATCCGGAGCTGTCCGAAGGTAAGCGCCTGTTGCCGGCCTCTTTCGGCACAAGCCCCCGCTCCGGAGCGCACCGCGGCCGGCAGGATGCTCTCTGCCGGCGAAGGTGCCGCTTCTCCGGCAAGGAAGCCTCTGCCGCTTCTCCAGCACACGGAGAGCGTGCTAGCTGCTGAAACGTGAAGAAAGAAGCTGCAGAAGACTGGCACTCAGCGTGCAGCTTTCCAGCGGAGAGAAAAAGCTACTTTAACACTCTGCAAGCCTTTCCACTCCCAAAAACATGCACATGGAAGGAGCTGCTGCAAAACCGATGCTGTGCTCGCTGCTGCTCCTCCTGAAGCTCTGGCTGCTAAATCTGAGGCTTTCCTTCCAATTTCAAGCTGCAAAGCACTTGCTGAATTGCAGGGAAAGTCCGGGAGGCATTTGCTGTGCTGGCACACTTTCTCCTTCCTAGACAGAGTGGAAAAGCTTTTCCCTGCCGTGTAGGCGACAAGAGACGCATTAGACGGCGATCCGGAGCTGTCCGAAGGTAAGCGCCTGTTGCCGGCCTCTTTCGGCACAAGCCCCCGCTCCGGAGCGCACCGCGGCCGGCAGGATGCTCTCTGCCGGCGAAGGTGCCGCTTCTCCGGCAAGGAAGCCTCTGCCGCTTCTCCAGCACACGGAGAGCGTGCTAGCTGCTGAAACGTGAAGAAAGAAGCTGCAGAAGACTGGCACTGAGCGTGCAGCTTTCCAGCGGAGAGAAAAAGCTACTTTAACACTCTGCAAGCCTTTCCACTCCCAAAAACATGCACATGGAAGGAGCTGCTGCAAAACCGATGCTGTGCTCGCTGCTGCTCCTCCTGAAGCTCTGGCTGCTAAATCTGAGGCTTTCCTTCCAATTTCAAGCTGCAAAGCACTTGCTGAATTGCAGGGAAAGTCCGGGAGGCATTTGCTGTGCTGGCACACTTTCTCCTTCCTAGACAGAGTGGAAAAGCTTTTCCCTGGCGTGTAGGCGACAAGAGACGCATTAGACGGCGATCCGGAGCTGTCCGAAGGTAAGCGCCTGTTGCCGGCCTCTTTCGGCACAAGCCCCCGCTCCGGAGCGCACCGCGGCCGGCAGGATGCTCTCTGCCGGCGAAGGTGCCGCTTCTCCGGCAAGGAAGCCTCTGCCGCTTCTCCTGCACACGGAGAGCGTGCTAGCTGCTGAAACGTGAAGAAAGAAGCTGCAGAAGACTGGCACTGAGCGTGCAGCTTTCCAGCGGAGAGAAAAAGCTACTTTAACACTCTGCAAGCCTTTCCACTCCCAAAAACATGCACATGGAAGGAGCTGCTGCAAAACCGATGCTGTGCTCGCTGCTGCTCCTCCTGAAGCTCTGGCTGCTAAATCTGAGGCTTTCCTTCCAATTTCAAGCTGCAAAGCACTTGCTGAATTGCAGGGAAAGTCCGGGAGGCATTTGCTGTGCTGGCACACTTTCTCCTTCCTAGACAGAGTGGAAAAGCTTTTCCCTGCCGTGTAGGCGACAAGAGACGCATTAGACGGCGATCCGGAGCTGTCCGAAGGTAAGCGCCTGTTGCCGGCCTCTTTCGGCACAAGCCCCCGCTCCGGAGCGCACCGCGGCCGGCAGGATGCTCTCTGCCGGCGAAGGTGCCGCTTCTCCGGCAAGGAAGCCTCTGCCGCTTCTCCAGCACACGGAGAGCGTGCTAGCTGCTGAAACGTGAAGAAAGAAGCTGCAGAAGACTGGCACTGAGCGTGCAGCTTTCCAGCGGAGAGAAAAAGCTACTTTAACACTCTGCAAGCCTTTCCACTCCCAAAAACATGCACATGGAAGGAGCTGCTGCAAAACCGATGCTGTGCTCGCTGCTGCTCCTCCTGAAGCTCTGGCTGCTAAATCTGAGGCTTTCCTTCCAATTTCAAGCTGCAAAGCACTTGCTGAATTGCAGGGAAAGTCCGGGAGGCATTTGCTGTGCTGGCACACTTTCTCCTTCCTAGACAGAGTGGAAAAGCTTTTCCCTGCCGTGTAGGCGACAAGAGACGCATTAGACGGCGATCCGGAGCTGTCCGAAGGTAAGCGCCTGTTGCCGGCCTCTTTCGGCACAAGCCCCCGCTCCGGAGCGCACCGCGGCCGGCAGGATGCTCTCTGCCGGCGAAGGTGCCGCTTCTCCGGCAAGGAAGCCTCTGCCGCTTCTCCAGCACACGGAGAGCGTGCTAGCTGCTGAAACGTGAAGAAAGAAGCTGCAGAAGACTGGCACTGAGCGTGCAGCTTTCCAGCGGAGAGAAAAAGCTACTTTAACACTCTGCAAGCCTTTCCACTCCCAAAAACATGCACATGGAAGGAGCTGCTGCAAAACCGATGCTGTGCTCGCTGCTGCTCCTCCTGAAGCTCTGGCTGCTAAATCTGAGGCTTTCCTTCCAATTTCAAGCTGCAAAGCACTTGCTGAATTGCAGGGAAAGTCCGGGAGGCATTTGCTGTGCTGGCACACTTTCTCCTTCCTAGACAGAGTGGAAAAGCTTTTCCCTGCCGTGTAGGCGACAAGAGACGCATTAGACGGCGATCCGGAGCTGTCCGAAGGTAAGCGCCTGTTGCCGGCCTCTTTCGGCACAAGCCCCCGCTCCGGAGCGCACCGCGGCCGGCAGGATGCTCTCTGCCGGCGAAGGTGCCGCTTCTCCGGCAAGGAAGCCTCGGCCGCTTCTCCAGCACACGGAGAGCGTGCTAGCTGCTGAAACGTGAAGAAAGAAGCTGCAGAAGACTGGCACTGAGCGTGCAGCTTTCCAGCGGAGAGAAAAAGCTACTTTAACACTCTGCAAGCCTTTCCACTCCCAAAAACATGCACTTGGAAGGAGCTGCTGCAAAAGCGATGCTGTGCTCGCTGCTGCTCCTCCTGATGCTCTGGCTGCTAAATCTGAGGCTTTCCTTCCAATTTCAAGCTGCAAAGCACTTGCTGAATTGCAGGGAAAGTCCGGGAGGCATTTGCTGTGCTGGCACACTTTCTCCTTCCTAGACAGAGTGGAAAAGCTTTTCCCTGCCGTGTAGGCGACAAGAGACGCATTAGACGGCGATCCGGAGCTGTCCGAAGGTAAGCGCCTGTTGCCGGCCTCTTTCGGCACAAGCCCCCGCTCCGGAGCGCACCGCGGCCGGCAGGATGCTCTCTGCCGGCGAAGGTGCCGCTTCTCCGGCAAGGAAGCCTCTGCCGCTTCTCCAGCACACGGAGAGCGTGCTAGCTGCTGAAACGTGAAGAAAGAAGCTGCAGAAGACTGGCACTGAGCGTGCAGCTTTCCAGCGGAGAGAAAAAGCTACTTTAACACTCTGCAAGCCTTTCCACTCCCAAAAACATGCACATGGAAGGAGCTGCTGCAAAACCGATGCTGTGCTCGCTGCTGCTCCTCCTGAAGCTCTGGCTGCTAAATCTGAGGCTTTCCTTCCAATTTCAAGCTGCAAAGCACTTGCTGAATTGCAGGGAAAGTCCGGGAGGCATTTGCTGTGCTGGCACACTTTCTCCTTCCTAGACAGAGTGGAAAAGCTTTTCCCTGCCGTGTAGGCGACAAGAGACGCATTAGACGGCGATCCGGAGCTGTCCGAAGGTAAGCGCCTGTTGCCGGCCTCTTTCGGCACAAGCCCCCGCTCCGGAGCGCACCGCGGCCGGCAGGATGCTCTCTGCCGGCGAAGGTGCCGCTTCTCCGGCAAGGAAGCCTCTGCCGCTTCTCCTGCACACGGAGAGCGTGCTAGCTGCTGAAACGTGAAGAAAGAAGCTGCAGAAGACTGGCACTGAGCGTGCAGCTTTCCAGCGGAGAGAAAAAGCTACTTTAACACTCTGCAAGCCTTTCCACTCGCAAAAACATGCACATGGAAGGAGCTGCTGCAAAACCGATGCTGTGCTCGCTGCTGCTCCTCCTGAAGCTCTGGCTGCTAATTCTGAGGCTTTCCTTCCAATTTCAAGCTGCAAAGCACTTGCTGAATTGCAGGGAAAGTCCGGGAGGCATTTGCTGTGCTGGCACACTTTCTCCTTCCTAGACAGAGTGGAAAAGCTTTTCCCTGCCGTGTAGGCGACAAGAGACGCATTAGACGGCGATCCGGAGCTGTCCGAAGGTAAGCGCCTGTTGCCGGCCTCTTTCGGCACAAGCCCCCGCTCCGGAGCGCACCGCGGCCGGCAGGATGCTCTCTGCCGGCGAAGGTGCCGCTTCTCCGGCAAGGAAGCCTCTGCCGCTTCTCCAGCACACGGAGAGCGTGCTAGCTGCTGAAACGTGAAGAAAGAAGCTGCAGAAGACTGGCACTGAGCGTGCAGCTTTCCAGCGGAGAGAAAAAGCTACTTTAACACTCTGCAAGCCTTTCCACTCCCAAAAACATGCACATGGAAGGAGCTGCTGCAAAACCGATGCTGTGCTCGCTGCTGCTCCTCCTGAAGCTCTGGCTGCTAAATCTGAGGCTTTCCTTCCAATTTCAAGCTGCAAAGCACTTGCTGAATTGCAGGGAAAGTCCGGGAGGCATTTGCTGTGCTGGCACACTTTCTCCTTCTTAGACAGAGTGGAAAAGCTTTTCCCTGCCGTGTAGGCGACAAGAGACGCATTAGACGGCGATCCGGAGCTGTCCGAAGGTAAGCGCCTGTTGCCGGCCTCTTTCGGCACAAGCCCCCGCTCCGGAGCGCACCGCGGCCGGCAGGATGCTCTCTGCCGGCGAAGGTGCCGCTTCTCCGGCAAGGAAGCCTCTGCCGCTTCTCCAGCACACGGAGAGCGTGCTAGCTGCTGAAACGTGAAGAAAGAAGCTGCAGAAGACTGGCACTGAGCGTGCAGCTTTCCAGCGGAGAGAAAAAGCTACTTTAACACTCTGCAAGCCTTTCCACTCCCAAAAACATGCACATGGAAGGAGCTGCTGCAAAACCGATGCTGTGCTCGCTGCTGCTCCTCCTGAAGCTCTGGCTGCTAAATCTGAGGCTTTCCTTCCAATTTCAAGCTGCAAAGCACTTGCTGAATTGCAGGGAAAGTCCGGGAGGCATTTGCTGTGCTGGCACACTTTCTCCTTCCTAGACAGAGTGGAAAAGCTTTTCCCTGCCGTGTAGGCGACAAGAGACGCATTAGACGGCGATCCGGAGCTGTCCGAAGGTAAGCGCCTGTTGCCGGCCTCTTTCGGCACAAGCCCCCGCTCCGGAGCGCACCGCGGCCGGCAGGATGCTCTCTGCCGGCGAAGGTGCCGCTTCTCCGGCAAGGAAGCCTCTGCCGCTTCTCCAGCACACGGAGAGCGTGCTAGCTGCTGAAACGTGAAGAAAGAAGCTGCAGAAGACTGGCACTGAGCGTGCAGCTTTCCAGCGGAGAGAAAAAGCTACTTTAACACTCTGCAAGCCTTTCCACTCCCAAAAACATGCACATGGAAGGAGCTGCTGCAAAAGCGATGCTGTGCTCGCTGCTGCTCCTCCTGAAGCTCTGGCTGCTAAATCTGAGGCTTTCCTTCCAATTTCAAGCTGCAAAGCACTTGCTGAATTCCAGGGAAAGTCCGGGAGGCATTTGCTGTGCTGGCACACTTTCTCCTTCCTAGACAGAGTGGAAAAGCTTTTCCCTGCCGTGTAGGCGACAAGAGACGCATTAGACGGCGATCCGGAGCTGTCCGAAGGTAAGCGCCTGTTGCCGGCCTCTTTCGGCACAAGCCCCCGCTCCGGAGCGCACCGCGGCCGGCAGGATGCTCTCTGCCGGCGAAGGTGCCGCTTCTCCGGCAAGGAAGCCTCGGCCGCTTCTCCAGCACACGGAGAGCGTGCTAGCTGCTGAAACGTGAAGAAAGAAGCTGCAGAAGACTGGCACTGAGCGTGCAGCTTTCCAGCGGAGAGAAAAAGCTACTTTAACACTCTGCAAGCCTTTCCACTCCCAAAAACATGCACATGGAAGGAGCTGCTGCAAAACCGATGCTGTGCTCGCTGCTGCTCCTCCTGAAGCTCTGGCTGCTAAATCTGAGGCTTTCCTTCCAATTTCAAGCTGCAAAGCACTTGCTGAATTGCAGGGATAGTCCGGGAGGCATTTGCTGGGCTGGCACACTTTCTCCTTCCTAGACAGAGTGGAAAAGCTTTTCCCTGCCGTGTAGGCGACAAGAGACGCATTAGACGGCGATCCGGAGCTGTCCGAAGGTAAGCGCCTGTTGCCGGCCTCTTTCGGCACAAGCCCCCGCTCCGGAGCGCACCGCGGCCGGCAGGATGCTCTCTGCCGGCGAAGGTGCCGCTTCTCCGGCAAGGAAGCCTCTGCCGCTTCTCCAGCACACGGAGAGCGTGCTAGCTGCTGAAACGTGAAGAAAGAAGCTGCAGAAGACTGGCACTGAGCGTGCAGCTTTCCAGCGGAGAGAAAAAGCTACTTTAACACTCTGCAAGCCTTTCCACTCCCAAAAACATGCACTTGGAAGGAGCTGCTGCAAAACCGATGCTGTGCTCGCTGCTGCTCCTCCTGATGCTCTGGCTGCTAAATCTGAGGCTTTCCTTCCAATTTCAAGCTGCAAAGCACTTGCTGAATTGCAGGGAAAGTCCGGGAGGCATTTGCTGTGCTGGCACACTTTCTCCTTCCTAGACAGAGTGGAAAAGCTTTTCCCTGCCGTGTAGGCGACAAGAGACGCATTAGACGGCGATCCGGAGCTGTCCGAAGGTAAGCGCCTGTTGCCGGCCTCTTTCGGCACAAGCCCCCGCTCCGGAGCGCACCGCGGCCGGCAGGATGCTCTCTGCCGGCGAAGGTGCCGCTTCTCCGGCAAGGAAGCCTCTGCCGCTTCTCCAGCACACGGAGAGCGTGCTAGCTGCTGAAACGTGAAGAAAGAAGCTGCAGAAGACTGGCACTGAGCGTGCAGCTTTCCAGCGGAGAGAAAAAGCTACTTTAACACTCTGCAAGCCTTTCCACTCCCAAAAACATGCACATGGAAGGAGCTGCTGCAAAACCGATGCTGTGCTCGCTGCTGCTCCTCCTGAAGCTCTGGCTGCTAAATCTGAGGCTTTCCTTCCAATTTCAAGCTGCAAAGCACTTGCTGAATTGCAGGGAAAGTCCGGGAGGCATTTGCTGTGCTGGCACACTTTCTCCTTCCTAGACAGAGTGGAAAAGCTTTTCCCTGCCGTGTAGGCGACAAGAGACGCATTAGACGGCGATCCGGAGCTGTCCGAAGGTAAGCGCCTGTTGCCGGCCTCTTTCGGCACAAGCCCCCGCTCCGGAGCGCACCGCGGCCGGCAGGATGCTCTCTGCCGGCGAAGGTGCCGCTTCTCCGGCAAGGAAGCCTCTGCCGCTTCTCCTGCACACGGAGAGCGTGCTAGCTGCTGAAACGTGAAGAAAGAAGCTGCAGAAGACTGGCACTGAGCGTGCAGCTTTCCAGCGGAGAGAAAAAGCTACTTTAACACTCTGCAAGCCTTTCCACTCCCAAAAACATGCACATGGAAGGAGCTGCTGCAAAACCGATGCTGTGCTCGCTGCTGCTCCTCCTGAAGCTCTGGCTGCTAAATCTGAGGCTTTCCTTCCAATTTCAAGCTGCAAAGCACTTGCTGAATTCCAGGGAAAGTCCGGGAGGCATTTGCTGTGCTGGCACACTTTCTCCTTCCTAGACAGAGTGGAAAAGCTTTTCCCTGCCGTGTAGGCGACAAGAGACGCATTAGACGGCGATCCGGAGCTGTCCGAAGGTAAGCGCCTGTTGCCGGCCTCTTTCGGCACAAGCCCCCGCTCCGGAGCGCACCGCGGCCGGCAGGATGCTCTCTGCCGGCGAAGGTGCCGCTTCTCCGGCAAGGAAGCCTCTGCCGCTTCTCCAGCACACGGAGAGCGTGCTAGCTGCTGAAACGTGAAGAAAGAAGCTGCAGAAGACTGGCACTGAGCGTGCAGCTTTCCAGCGGAGAGAAAAAGCTACTTTAACACTCTGCAAGCCTTTCCACTCCCAAAAACATGCACATGGAAGGAGCTGCTGCAAAACCGATGCTGTGCTCGCTGCTGCTCCTCCTGAAGCTCTGGCTGCTAAATCTGAGGCTTTCCTTCCAATTTCAAGCTGCAAAGCACTTGCTGAATTGCAGGGAAAGTCCGGGAGGCATTTGCTGTGCTGGCACACTTTCTCCTTCCTAGACAGAGTGGAAAAGCTTTTCCCTGCCGTGTAGGCGACAAGAGACGCATTAGACGGCGATCCGGAGCTGTCCGAAGGTAAGCGCCTGTTGCCGGCCTCTTTCGGCACAAGCCCCCGCTCCGGAGCGCACCGCGGCCGGCAGGATGCTCTCTGCCGGCGAAGGTGCCGCTTCTCCGGCAAGGAAGCCTCTGCCGCTTCTCCTGCACACGGAGAGCGTGCTAGCTGCTGAAACGTGAAGAAAGAAGCTGCAGAAGACTGGCACTGAGCGTGCAGCTTTCCAGCGGAGAGAAAAAGCTACTTTAACACTCTGCAAGCCTTTCCACTCCCAAAAACATGCACATGGAAGGAGCTGCTGCAAAACCGATGCTGTGCTCGCTGCTGCTCCTCCTGAAGCTCTGGCTGCTAAATCTGAGGCTTTCCTTCCAATTTCAAGCTGCAAAGCACTTGCTGAATTGCAGGGAAAGTCCGGGAGGCATTTGCTGTGCTGGCACACTTTCTCCTTCCTAGACAGAGTGGAAAAGCTTTTCCCTGCCGTGTAGGCGACAAGAGACGCATTAGACGGCGATCCGGAGCTGTCCGAAGGTAAGCGCCTGTTGCCGGCCTCTTTCGGCACAAGCCCCCGCTCCGGAGCGCACCGCGGCCGGCAGGATGCTCTCTGCCGGCGAAGGTGCCGCTTCTCCGGCAAGGAAGCCTCTGCCGCTTCTCCAGCACACGGAGAGCGTGCTAGCTGCTGAAACGTGAAGAAAGAAGCTGCAGAAGACTGGCACTGAGCGTGCAGCTTTCCAGCGGAGAGAAAAAGCTACTTTAACACTCTGCAAGCCTTTCCACTCGCAAAAACATGCACATGGAAGGAGCTGCTGCAAAACCGATGCTGTGCTCGCTGCTGCTCCTCCTGAAGCTCTGGCTGCTAAATCTGAGGCTTTCCTTCCAATTTCAAGCTGCAAAGCACTTGCTGAATTCCAGGGAAAGTCCGGGAGGCATTTGCTGTGCTGGCACACTTTCTCCTTCCTAGACAGAGTGGAAAAGCTTTTCCCTGCCGTGTAGGCGACAAGAGACGCATTAGACGGCGATCCGGAGCTGTCCGAAGGTAAGCGCCTGTTGCCGGCCTCTTTCGGCACAAGCCCCCGCTCCGGAGCGCACCGCGGCCGGCAGGATGCTCTCTGCCGGCGAAGGTGCCGCTTCTCCGGCAAGGAAGCCTCTGCCGCTTCTCCAGCACACGGAGAGCGTGCTAGCTGCTGAAACGTGAAGAAAGAAGCTGCAGAAGACTGGCACTGAGCGTGCAGCTTTCCAGCGGAGAGAAAAAGCTACTTTAACACTCTGCAAGCCTTTCCACTCCCAAAAACATGCACATGGAAGGAGCTGCTGCAAAACCGATGCTGTGCTCGCTGCTGCTCCTCCTGAAGCTCTGGCTGCTAAATCTGAGGCTTTCCTTCCAATTTCAAGCTGCAAAGCACTTGCTGAATTGCAGGGAAAGTCCGGGAGGCATTTGCTGTGCTGGCACACTTTCTCCTTCCTAGACAGAGTGGAAAAGCTTTTCCCTGCCGTGTAGGCGACAAGAGACGCATTAGACGGCGATCCGGAGCTGTCCGAAGGTAAGCGCCTGTTGCCGGCCTCTTTCGGCACAAGCCCCCGCTCCGGAGCGCACCGCGGCCGGCAGGATGCTCTCTGCCGGCGAAGGTGCCGCTTCTCCGGCAAGGAAGCCTCTGCCGCTTCTCCTGCACACGGAGAGCGTGCTAGCTGCTGAAACGTGAAGAAAGAAGCTGCAGAAGACTGGCACTGAGCGTGCAGCTTTCCAGCGGAGAGAAAAAGCTACTTTAACACTCTGCAAGCCTTTCCACTCCCAAAAACATGCACATGGAAGGAGCTGCTGCAAAACCGATGCTGTGCTCGCTGCTGCTCCTCCTGAAGCTCTGGCTGCTAAATCTGAGGCTTTCCTTCCAATTTCAAGCTGCAAAGCACTTGCTGAATTGCAGGGAAAGTCCGGGAGGCATTTGCTGTGCTGGCACACTTTCTCCTTCCTAGACAGAGTGGAAAAGCTTTTCCCTGCCGTGTAGGCGACAAGAGACGCATTAGACGGCGATCCGGAGCTGTCCGAAGGTAAGCGCCTGTTGCCGGCCTCTTTCGGCACAAGCCCCCGCTCCGGAGCGCACCGCGGCCGGCAGGATGCTCTCTGCCGGCGAAGGTGCCGCTTCTCCGGCAAGGAAGCCTCTGCCGCTTCTCCAGCACACGGAGAGCGTGCTAGCTGCTGAAACGTGAAGAAAGAAGCTGCAGAAGACTGGCACTGAGCGTGCAGCTTTCCAGCGGAGAGAAAAAGCTACTTTAACACTCTGCAAGCCTTTCCACTCCCAAAAACATGCACATGGAAGGAGCTGCTGCAAAACCGATGCTGTGCTCGCTGCTGCTCCTCCTGAAGCTCTGGCTGCTAAATCTGAGGCTTTCCTTCCAATTTCAAGCTGCAAAGCACTTGCTGAATTCCAGGGAAAGTCCGGGAGGCATTTGCTGTGCTGGCACACTTTCTCCTTCCTAGACAGAGTGGAAAAGCTTTTCCCTGCCGTGTAGGCGACAAGAGACGCATTAGACGGCGATCCGGAGCTGTCCGAAGGTAAGCGCCTGTTGCCGGCCTCTTTCGGCACAAGCCCCCGCTCCGGAGCGCACCGCGGCCGGCAGGATGCTCTCTGCCGGCGAAGGTGCCGCTTCTCCGGCAAGGAAGCCTCTGCCGCTTCTCCTGCACACGGAGAGCGTGCTAGCTGCTGAAACGTGAAGAAAGAAGCTGCAGAAGACTGGCACTGAGCGTGCAGCTTTCCAGCGGAGAGAAAAAGCTACTTTAACACTCTGCAAGCCTTTCCACTCCCAAAAACATGCACATGGAAGGAGCTGCTGCAAAACCGATGCTGTGCTCGCTGCTGCTCCTCCTGAAGCTCTGGCTGCTAAATCTGAGGCTTTCCTTCCAATTTCAAGCTGCAAAGCACTTGCTGAATTGCAGGGAAAGTCCGGGAGGCATTTGCTGTGCTGGCACACTTTCTCCTTCCTAGACAGAGTGGAAAAGCTTTTCCCTGCCGTGTAGGCGACAAGAGACGCATTAGACGGCGATCCGGAGCTGTCCGAAGGTAAGCGCCTGTTGCCGGCCTCTTTCGGCACAAGCCCCCGCTCCGGAGCGCACCGCGGCCGGCAGGATGCTCTCTGCCGGCGAAGGTGCCGCTTCTCCGGCAAGGAAGCCTCTGCCGCTTCTCCAGCACACGGAGAGCGTGCTAGCTGCTGAAACGTGAAGAAAGAAGCTGCAGAAGACTGGCACTCAGCGTGCAGCTTTCCAGCGGAGAGAAAAAGCTACTTTAACACTCTGCAAGCCTTTCCACTCCCAAAAACATGCACATGGAAGGAGCTGCTGCAAAACCGATGCTGTGCTCGCTGCTGCTCCTCCTGAAGCTCTGGCTGCTAAATCTGAGGCTTTCCTTCCAATTTCAAGCTGCAAAGCACTTGCTGAATTGCAGGGAAAGTCCGGGAGGCATTTGCTGTGCTGGCACACTTTCTCCTTCCTAGACAGAGTGGAAAAGCTTTTCCCTGCCGTGTAGGCGACAAGAGACGCATTAGACGGCGATCCGGAGCTGTCCGAAGGTAAGCGCCTGTTGCCGGCCTCTTTCGGCACAAGCCCCCGCTCCGGAGCGCACCGCGGCCGGCAGGATGCTCTCTGCCGGCGAAGGTGCCGCTTCTCCGGCAAGGAAGCCTCTGCCGCTTCTCCAGCACACGGAGAGCGTGCTAGCTGCTGAAACGTGAAGAAAGAAGCTGCAGAAGACTGGCACTGAGCGTGCAGCTTTCCAGCGGAGAGAAAAAGCTACTTTAACACTCTGCAAGCCTTTCCACTCCCAAAAACATGCACATGGAAGGAGCTGCTGCAAAACCGATGCTGTGCTCGCTGCTGCTCCTCCTGAAGCTCTGGCTGCTAAATCTGAGGCTTTCCTTCCAATTTCAAGCTGCAAAGCACTTGCTGAATTGCAGGGAAAGTCCGGGAGGCATTTGCTGTGCTGGCACACTTTCTCCTTCCTAGACAGAGTGGAAAAGCTTTTCCCTGCCGTGTAGGCGACAAGAGACGCATTAGACGGCGATCCGGAGCTGTCCGAAGGTAAGCGCCTGTTGCCGGCCTCTTTCGGCACAAGCCCCCGCTCCGGAGCGCACCGCGGCCGGCAGGATGCTCTCTGCCGGCGAAGGTGCCGCTTCTCCGGCAAGGAAGCCTCGGCCGCTTCTCCAGCACACGGAGAGCGTGCTAGCTGCTGAAACGTGAAGAAAGAAGCTGCAGAAGACTGGCACTGAGCGTGCAGCTTTCCAGCGGAGAGAAAAAGCTACTTTAACACTCTGCAAGCCTTTCCACTCCCAAAAACATGCACATGGAAGGAGCTGCTGCAAAACCGATGCTGTGCTCGCTGCTGCTCCTCCTGAAGCTCTGGCTGCTAAATCTGAGGCTTTCCTTCCAATTTCAAGCTGCAAAGCACTTGCTGAATTGCAGGGAAAGTCCGGGAGGCATTTGCTGTGCTGGCACACTTTCTCCTTCCTAGACAGAGTGGAAAAGCTTTTCCCTGCCGTGTAGGCGACAAGAGACGCATTAGACGGCGATCCGGAGCTGTCCGAAGGTAAGCGCCTGTTGCCGGCCTCTTTCGGCACAAGCCCCCGCTCCGGAGCGCACCGCGGCCGGCAGGATGCTCTCTGCCGGCGAAGGTGCCGCTTCTCCGGCAAGGAAGCCTCTGCCGCTTCTCCAGCACACGGAGAGCGTGCTAGCTGCTGAAACGTGAAGAAAGAAGCTGCAGAAGACTGGCACTGAGCGTGCAGCTTTCCAGCGGAGAGAAAAAGCTACTTTAACACTCTGCAAGCCTTTCCACTCCCAAAAACATGCACATGGAAGGAGCTGCTGCAAAACCGATGCTGTGCTCGCTGCTGCTCCTCCTGAAGCTCTGGCTGCTAAATCTGAGGCTTTCCTTCCAATTTCAAGCTGCAAAGCACTTGCTGAATTGCAGGGAAAGTCCGGGAGGCATTTGCTGTGCTGGCACACTTTCTCCTTCCTAGACAGAGTGGAAAAGCTTTTCCCTGCCGTGTAGGCGACAAGAGACGCATTAGACGGCGATCCGGAGCTGTCCGAAGGTAAGCGCCTGTTGCCGGCCTCTTTCGGCACAAGCCCCCGCTCCGGAGCGCACCGCGGCCGGCAGGATGCTCTCTGCCGGCGAAGGTGCCGCTTCTCCGGCAAGGAAGCCTCTGCCGCTTCTCCAGCACACGGAGAGCGTGCTAGCTGCTGAAACGTGAAGAAAGAAGCTGCAGAAGACTGGCACTGAGCGTGCAGCTTTCCAGCGGAGAGAAAAAGCTACTTTAACACTCTGCAAGCCTTTCCACTCCCAAAAACATGCACTTGGAAGGAGCTGCTGCAAAACCGATGCTGTGCTCGCTGCTGCTCCTCCTGATGCTCTGGCTGCTAAATCTGAGGCTTTCCTTCCAATTTCAAGCTGCAAAGCACTTGCTGAATTGCAGGGAAAGTCCGGGAGGCATTTGCTGTGCTGGCACACTTTCTCCTTCCTAGACAGAGTGGAAAAGCTTTTCCCTGCCGTGTAGGCGACAAGAGACGCATTAGACGGCGATCCGGAGCTGTCCGAAGGTAAGCGCCTGTTGCCGGCCTCTTTCGGCACAAGCCCCCGCTCCGGAGCGCACCGCGGCCGGCAGGATGCTCTCTGCCGGCGAAGGTGCCGCTTCTCCGGCAAGGAAGCCTCTGCCGCTTCTCCAGCACACGGAGAGCGTGCTAGCTGCTGAAACGTGAAGAAAGAAGCTGCAGAAGACTGGCACTGAGCGTGCAGCTTTCCAGCGGAGAGAAAAAGCTACTTTAACACTCTGCAAGCCTTTCCACTCCCAAAAACATGCACATGGAAGGAGCTGCTGCAAAACCGATGCTGTGCTCGCTGCTGCTCCTCCTGAAGCTCTGGCTGCTAAATCTGAGGCTTTCCTTCCAATTTCAAGCTGCAAAGCACTTGCTGAATTGCAGGGAAAGTCCGGGAGGCATTTGCTGTGCTGGCACACTTTCTCCTTCCTAGACAGAGTGGAAAAGCTTTTCCCTGCCGTGTAGGCGACAAGAGACGCATTAGACGGCGATCCGGAGCTGTCCGAAGGTAAGCGCCTGTTGCCGGCCTCTTTCGGCACAAGCCCCCGCTCCGGAGCGCACCGCGGCCGGCAGGATGCTCTCTGCCGGCGAAGGTGCCGCTTCTCCGGCAAGGAAGCCTCTGCCGCTTCTCCTGCACACGGAGAGCGTGCTAGCTGCTGAAACGTGAAGAAAGAAGCTGCAGAAGACTGGCACTGAGCGTGCAGCTTTCCAGCGGAGAGAAAAAGCTACTTTAACACTCTGCAAGCCTTTCCACTCGCAAAAACATGCACATGGAAGGAGCTGCTGCAAAACCGATGCTGTGCTCGCTGCTGCTCCTCCTGAAGCTCTGGCTGCTAAATCTGAGGCTTTCCTTCCAATTTCAAGCTGCAAAGCACTTGCTGAATTGCAGGGAAAGTCTGGGAGGCATTTGCTGTGCTGGCACACTTTCTCCTTCCTAGACAGAGTGGAAAAGCTTTTCCCTGCCGTGTAGGCGACAAGAGACGCATTAGACGGCGATCCGGAGCTGTCCGAAGGTAAGCGCCTGTTGCCGGCCTCTTTCGGCACAAGCCCCCGCTCCGGAGCGCACCGCGGCCGGCAGGATGCTCTCTGCCGGCGAAGGTGCCGCTTCTCCGGCAAGGAAGCCTCTGCCGCTTCTCCAGCACACGGAGAGCGTGCTAGCTGCTGAAACGTGAAGAAAGAAGCTGCAGAAGACTGGCACTGAGCGTGCAGCTTTCCAGCGGAGAGAAAAAGCTACTTTAACACTCTGCAAGCCTTTCCACTCCCAAAAACATGCACATGGAAGGAGCTGCTGCAAAAGCGATGCTGTGCTCGCTGCTGCTCCTCCTGAAGCTCTGGCTGCTAAATCTGAGGCTTTCCTTCCAATTTCAAGCTGCAAAGCACTTGCTGAATTCCAGGGAAAGTCCGGGAGGCATTTGCTGTGCTGGCACACTTTCTCCTTCCTAGACAGAGTGGAAAAGCTTTTCCCTGCCGTGTAGGCGACAAGAGACGCATTAGACGGCGATCCGGAGCTGTCCGAAGGTAAGCGCCTGTTGCCGGCCTCTTTCGGCACAAGCCCCCGCTCCGGAGCGCACCGCGGCCGGCAGGATGCTCTCTGCCGGCGAAGGTGCCGCTTCTCCGGCAAGGAAGCCTCTGCCGCTTCTCCAGCACACGGAGAGCGTGCTAGCTGCTGAAACGTGAAGAAAGAAGCTGCAGAAGACTGGCACTGAGCGTGCAGCTTTCCAGCGGAGAGAAAAAGCTACTTTAACACTCTGCAAGCCTTTCCACTCCCAAAAACATGCACATGGAAGGAGCTGCTGCAAAACCGATGCTGTGCTCGCTGCTGCTCCTCCTGAAGCTCTGGCTGCTAAATCTGAGGCTTTCCTTCCAATTTCAAGCTGCAAAGCACTTGCTGAATTGCAGGGAAAGTCCGGGAGGCATTTGCTGTGCTGGCACACTTTCTCCTTCCTAGACAGAGTGGAAAAGCTTTTCCCTGCCGTGTAGGCGACAAGAGACGCATTAGACGGCGATCCGGAGCTGTCCGAAGGTAAGCGCCTGTTGCCGGCCTCTTTCGGCACAAGCCCCCGCTCCGGAGCGCACCGCGGCCGGCAGGATGCTCTCTGCCGGCGAAGGTGCCGCTTCTCCGGCAAGGAAGCCTCTGCCGCTTCTCCAGCACACGGAGAGCGTGCTAGCTGCTGAAACGTGAAGAAAGAAGCTGCAGAAGACTGGCACTGAGCGTGCAGCTTTCCAGCGGAGAGAAAAAGCTACTTTAACACTCTGCAAGCCTTTCCACTCCCAAAAACATGCACATGGAAGGAGCTGCTGCAAAAGCGATGCTGTGCTCGCTGCTGCTCCTCCTGAAGCTCTGGCTGCTAAATCTGAGGCTTTCCTTCCAATTTCAAGCTGCAAAGCACTTGCTGAATTGCAGGGAAAGTCCGGGAGGCATTTGCTGTGCTGGCACACTTTCTCCTTCCTAGACAGAGTGGAAAAGCTTTTCCCTGCCGTGTAGGCGACAAGAGACGCATTAGACGGCGATCCGGAGCTGTCCGAAGGTAAGCGCCTGTTGCCGGCCTCTTTCGGCACAAGCCCCCGCTCCGGAGCGCACCGCGGCCGGCAGGATGCTCTCTGCCGGCGAAGGTGCCGCTTCTCCGGCAAGGAAGCCTCGGCCGCTTCTCCAGCACACGGAGAGCGTGCTAGCTGCTGAAACGTGAAGAAAGAAGCTGCAGAAGACTGGCACTGAGCGTGCAGCTTTCCAGCGGAGAGAAAAAGCTACTTTAACACTCTGCAAGCCTTTCCACTCCCAAAAACATGCACATGGAAGGAGCTGCTGCAAAACCGATGCTGTGCTCGCTGCTGCTCCTCCTGAAGCTCTGGCTGCTAAATCTGAGGCTTTCCTTCCAATTTCAAGCTGCAAAGCACTTGCTGAATTGCAGGGATAGTCCGGGAGGCATTTGCTGGGCTGGCACACTTTCTCCTTCCTAGACAGAGTGGAAAAGCTTTTCCCTGCCGTGTAGGCGACAAGAGACGCATTAGACGGCGATCCGGAGCTGTCCGAAGGTAAGCGCCTGTTGCCGGCCTCTTTCGGCACAAGCCCCCGCTCCGGAGCGCACCGCGGCCGGCAGGATGCTCTCTGCCGGCGAAGGTGCCGCTTCTCCGGCAAGGAAGCCTCTGCCGCTTCTCCAGCACACGGAGAGCGTGCTAGCTGCTGAAACGTGAAGAAAGAAGCTGCAGAAGACTGGCACTGAGCGTGCAGCTTTCCAGCGGAGAGAAAAAGCTACTTTAACACTCTGCAAGCCTTTCCACTCCCAAAAACATGCACTTGGAAGGAGCTGCTGCAAAACCGATGCTGTGCTCGCTGCTGCTCCTCCTGATGCTCTGGCTGCTAAATCTGAGGCTTTCCTTCCAATTTCAAGCTGCAAAGCACTTGCTGAATTGCAGGGAAAGTCCGGGAGGCATTTGCTGTGCTGGCACACTTTCTCCTTCCTAGACAGAGTGGAAAAGCTTTTCCCTGCCGTGTAGGCGACAAGAGACGCATTAGACGGCGATCCGGAGCTGTCCGAAGGTAAGCGCCTGTTGCCGGCCTCTTTCGGCACAAGCCCCCGCTCCGGAGCGCACCGCGGCCGGCAGGATGCTCTCTGCCGGCGAAGGTGCCGCTTCTCCGGCAAGGAAGCCTCTGCCGCTTCTCCTGCACACGGAGAGCGTGCTAGCTGCTGAAACGTGAAGAAAGAAGCTGCAGAAGACTGGCACTGAGCGTGCAGCTTTCCAGCGGAGAGAAAAAGCTACTTTAACACTCTGCAAGCCTTTCCACTCCCAAAAACATGCACATGGAAGGAGCTGCTGCAAAACCGATGCTGTGCTCGCTGCTGCTCCTCCTGAAGCTCTGGCTGCTAAATCTGAGGCTTTCCTTCCAATTTCAAGCTGCAAAGCACTTGCTGAATTCCAGGGAAAGTCCGGGAGGCATTTGCTGTGCTGGCACACTTTCTCCTTCCTAGACAGAGTGGAAAAGCTTTTCCCTGCCGTGTAGGCGACAAGAGACGCATTAGACGGCGATCCGGAGCTGTCCGAAGGTAAGCGCCTGTTGCCGGCCTCTTTCGGCACAAGCCCCCGCTCCGGAGCGCACCGCGGCCGGCAGGATGCTCTCTGCCGGCGAAGGTGCCGCTTCTCCGGCAAGGAAGCCTCTGCCGCTTCTCCAGCACACGGAGAGCGTGCTAGCTGCTGAAACGTGAAGAAAGAAGCTGCAGAAGACTGGCACTGAGCGTGCAGCTTTCCAGCGGAGAGAAAAAGCTACTTTAACACTCTGCAAGCCTTTCCACTCCCAAAAACATGCACATGGAAGGAGCTGCTGCAAAAGCGATGCTGTGCTCGCTGCTGCTCCTCCTGAAGCTCTGGCTGCTAAATCTGAGGCTTTCCTTCCAATTTCAAGCTGCAAAGCACTTGCTGAATTGCAGGGAAAGTCCGGGAGGCATTTGCTGTGCTGGCACACTTTCTCCTTCCTAGACAGAGTGGAAAAGCTTTTCCCTGCCGTGTAGGCGACAAGAGACGCATTAGACGGCGATCCGGAGCTGTCCGAAGGTAAGCGCCTGTTGCCGGCCTCTTTCGGCACAAGCCCCCGCTCCGGAGCGCACCGCGGCCGGCAGGATGCTCTCTGCCGGCGAAGGTGCCGCTTCTCCGGCAAGGAAGCCTCGGCCGCTTCTCCAGCACACGGAGAGCGTGCTAGCTGCTGAAACGTGAAGAAAGAAGCTGCAGAAGACTGGCACTGAGCGTGCAGCTTTCCAGCGGAGAGAAAAAGCTACTTTAACACTCTGCAAGCCTTTCCACTCCCAAAAACATGCACATGGAAGGAGCTGCTGCAAAACCGATGCTGTGCTCGCTGCTGCTCCTCCTGAAGCTCTGGCTGCTAAATCTGAGGCTTTCCTTCCAATTTCAAGCTGCAAAGCACTTGCTGAATTGCAGGGATAGTCCGGGAGGCATTTGCTGGGCTGGCACACTTTCTCCTTCCTAGACAGAGTGGAAAAGCTTTTCCCTGCCGTGTAGGCGACAAGAGACGCATTAGACGGCGATCCGGAGCTGTCCGAAGGTAAGCGCCTGTTGCCGGCCTCTTTCGGCACAAGCCCCCGCTCCGGAGCGCACCGCGGCCGGCAGGATGCTCTCTGCCGGCGAAGGTGCCGCTTCTCCGGCAAGGAAGCCTCTGCCGCTTCTCCAGCACACGGAGAGCGTGCTAGCTGCTGAAACGTGAAGAAAGAAGCTGCAGAAGACTGGCACTGAGCGTGCAGCTTTCCAGCGGAGAGAAAAAGCTACTTTAACACTCTGCAAGCCTTTCCACTCCCAAAAACATGCACTTGGAAGGAGCTGCTGCAAAACCGATGCTGTGCTCGCTGCTGCTCCTCCTGATGCTCTGGCTGCTAAATCTGAGGCTTTCCTTCCAATTTCAAGCTGCAAAGCACTTGCTGAATTGCAGGGAAAGTCCGGGAGGCATTTGCTGTGCTGGCACACTTTCTCCTTCCTAGACAGAGTGGAAAAGCTTTTCCCTGCCGTGTAGGCGACAAGAGACGCATTAGACGGCGATCCGGAGCTGTCCGAAGGTAAGCGCCTGTTGCCGGCCTCTTTCGGCACAAGCCCCCGCTCCGGAGCGCACCGCGGCCGGCAGGATGCTCTCTGCCGGCGAAGGTGCCGCTTCTCCGGCAAGGAAGCCTCTGCCGCTTCTCCAGCACACGGAGAGCGTGCTAGCTGCTGAAACGTGAAGAAAGAAGCTGCAGAAGACTGGCACTGAGCGTGCAGCTTTCCAGCGGAGAGAAAAAGCTACTTTAACACTCTGCAAGCCTTTCCACTCCCAAAAACATGCACATGGAAGGAGCTGCTGCAAAACCGATGCTGTGCTCGCTGCTGCTCCTCCTGAAGCTCTGGCTGCTAAATCTGAGGCTTTCCTTCCAATTTCAAGCTGCAAAGCACTTGCTGAATTGCAGGGAAAGTCCGGGAGGCATTTGCTGTGCTGGCACACTTTCTCCTTCCTAGACAGAGTGGAAAAGCTTTTCCCTGCCGTGTAGGCGACAAGAGACGCATTAGACGGCGATCCGGAGCTGTCCGAAGGTAAGCGCCTGTTGCCGGCCTCTTTCGGCACAAGCCCCCGCTCCGGAGCGCACCGCGGCCGGCAGGATGCTCTCTGCCGGCGAAGGTGCCGCTTCTCCGGCAAGGAAGCCTCTGCCGCTTCTCCAGCACACGGAGAGCGTGCTAGCTGCTGAAACGTGAAGAAAGAAGCTGCAGAAGACTGGCACTGAGCGTGCAGCTTTCCAGCGGAGAGAAAAAGCTACTTTAACACTCTGCAAGCCTTTCCACTCCCAAAAACATGCACATGGAAGGAGCTGCTGCAAAACCGATGCTGTGCTCGCTGCTGCTCCTCCTGAAGCTCTGGCTGCTAAATCTGAGGCTTTCCTTCCAATTTCAAGCTGCAAAGCACTTGCTGAATTCCAGGGAAAGTCCGGGAGGCATTTGCTGTGCTGGCACACTTTCTCCTTCCTAGACAGAGTGGAAAAGCTTTTCCCTGCCGTGTAGGCGACAAGAGACGCATTAGACGGCGATCCGGAGCTGTCCGAAGGTAAGCGCCTGTTGCCGGCCTCTTTCGGCACAAGCCCCCGCTCCGGAGCGCACCGCGGCCGGCAGGATGCTCTCTGCCGGCGAAGGTGCCGCTTCTCCGGCAAGGAAGCCTCTGCCGCTTCTCCAGCACACGGAGAGCGTGCTAGCTGCTGAAACGTGAAGAAAGAAGCTGCAGAAGACTGGCACTGAGCGTGCAGCTTTCCAGCGGAGAGAAAAAGCTACTTTAACACTCTGCAAGCCTTTCCACTCCCAAAAACATGCACATGGAAGGAGCTGCTGCAAAACCGATGCTGTGCTCGCTGCTGCTCCTCCTGAAGCTCTGGCTGCTAAATCTGAGGCTTTCCTTCCAATTTCAAGCTGCAAAGCACTTGCTGAATTGCAGGGAAAGTCCGGGAGGCATTTGCTGTGCTGGCACACTTTCTCCTTCCTAGACAGAGTGGAAAAGCTTTTCCCTGCCGTGTAGGCGACAAGAGACGCATTAGACGGCGATCCGGAGCTGTCCGAAGGTAAGCGCCTGTTGCCGGCCTCTTTCGGCACAAGCCCCCGCTCCGGAGCGCACCGCGGCCGGCAGGATGCTCTCTGCCGGCGAAGGTGCCGCTTCTCCGGCAAGGAAGCCTCTGCCGCTTCTCCTGCACACGGAGAGCGTGCTAGCTGCTGAAACGTGAAGAAAGAAGCTGCAGAAGACTGGCACTGAGCGTGCAGCTTTCCAGCGGAGAGAAAAAGCTACTTTAACACTCTGCAAGCCTTTCCACTCGCAAAAACATGCACATGGAAGGAGCTGCTGCAAAACCGATGCTGTGCTCGCTGCTGCTCCTCCTGAAGCTCTGGCTGCTAAATCTGAGGCTTTCCTTCCAATTTCAAGCTGCAAAGCACTTGCTGAATTCCAGGGAAAGTCCGGGAGGCATTTGCTGTGCTGGCACACTTTCTCCTTCCTAGACAGAGTGGAAAAGCTTTTCCCTGCCGTGTAGGCGACAAGAGACGCATTAGACGGCGATCCGGAGCTGTCCGAAGGTAAGCGCCTGTTGCCGGCCTCTTTCGGCACAAGCCCCCGCTCCGGAGCGCACCGCGGCCGGCAGGATGCTCTCTGCCGGCGAAGGTGCCACTTCTCCGGCAAGGAAGCCTCTGCCGCTTCTCCAGCACACGGAGAGCGTGCTAGCTGCTGAAACGTGAAGAAAGAAGCTGCAGAAGACTGGCACTGAGCGTGCAGCTTTCCAGCGGAGAGAAAAAGCTACTTTAACACTCTGCAAGCCTTTCCACTCCCAAAAACATGCACATGGAAGGAGCTGCTGCAAAACCGATGCTGTGCTCGCTGCTGCTCCTCCTGAAGCTCTGGCTGCTAAATCTGAGGCTTTCCTTCCAATTTCAAGCTGCAAAGCACTTGCTGAATTGCAGGGAAAGTCCGGGAGGCATTTGCTGTGCTGGCACACTTTCTCCTTCCTAGACAGAGTGGAAAAGCTTTTCCCTGCCGTGTAGGCGACAAGAGACGCATTAGACGGCGATCCGGAGCTGTCCGAAGGTAAGCGCCTGTTGCCGGCCTCTTTCGGCACAAGCCCCCGCTCCGGAGCGCACCGCGGCCGGCAGGATGCTCTCTGCCGGCGAAGGTGCCGCTTCTCCGGCAAGGAAGCCTCTGCCGCTTCTCCAGCACACGGAGAGCGTGCTAGCTGCTGAAACGTGAAGAAAGAAGCTGCAGAAGACTGGCACTGAGCGTGCAGCTTTCCAGCGGAGAGAAAAAGCTACTTTAACACTCTGCAAGCCTTTCCACTCGCAAAAACATGCACATGGAAGGAGCTGCTGCAAAACCGATGCTGTGCTCGCTGCTGCTCCTCCTGAAGCTCTGGCTGCTAAATCTGAGGCTTTCCTTCCAATTTCAAGCTGCAAAGCACTTGCTGAATTCCAGGGAAAGTCCGGGAGGCATTTGCTGTGCTGGCACACTTTCTCCTTCCTAGACAGAGTGGAAAAGCTTTTCCCTGCCGTGTAGGCGACAAGAGACGCATTAGACGGCGATCCGGAGCTGTCCGAAGGTAAGCGCCTGTTGCCGGCCTCTTTCGGCACAAGCCCCCGCTCCGGAGCGCACCGCGGCCGGCAGGATGCTCTCTGCCGGCGAAGGTGCCGCTTCTCCGGCAAGGAAGCCTCTGCCGCTTCTCCAGCACACGGAGAGCGTGCTAGCTGCTGAAACGTGAAGAAAGAAGCTGCAGAACACTGGCACTGAGCGTGCAGCTTTCCAGCGGAGAGAAAAAGCTACTTTAACACTCTGCAAGCCTTTCCACTCCCAAAAACATGCACATGGAAGGAGCTGCTGCAAAACCGATGCTGTGCTCGCTGCTGCTCCTCCTGAAGCTCTGGCTGCTAAATCTGAGGCTTTCCTTCCAATTTCAAGCTGCAAAGCACTTGCTGAATTGCAGGGAAAGTCCGGGAGGCATTTGCTGTGCTGGCACACTTTCTCCTTCCTAGACAGAGTGGAAAAGCTTTTCCCTGCCGTGTAGGCGACAAGAGACGCATTAGACGGCGATCCGGAGCTGTCCGAAGGTAAGCGCCTGTTGCCGGCCTCTTTCGGCACAAGCCCCCGCTCCGGAGCGCACCGCGGCCGGCAGGATGCTCTCTGCCGGCGAAGGTGCCGCTTCTCCGGCAAGGAAGCCTCTGCCGCTTCTCCTGCACACGGAGAGCGTGCTAGCTGCTGAAACGTGAAGAAAGAAGCTGCAGAAGACTGGCACTGAGCGTGCAGCTTTCCAGCGGAGAGAAAAAGCTACTTTAACACTCTGCAAGCCTTTCCACTCCCAAAAACATGCACATGGAAGGAGCTGCTGCAAAACCGATGCTGTGCTCGCTGCTGCTCCTCCTGAAGCTCTGGCTGCTAAATCTGAGGCTTTCCTTCCAATTTCAAGCTGCAAAGCACTTGCTGAATTCCAGGGAAAGTCCGGGAGGCATTTGCTGTGCTGGCACACTTTCTCCTTCCTAGACAGAGTGGAAAAGCTTTTCCCTGCCGTGTAGGCGACAAGAGACGCATTAGACGGCGATCCGGAGCTGTCCGAAGGTAAGCGCCTGTTGCCGGCCTCTTTCGGCACAAGCCCCCGCTCCGGAGCGCACCGCGGCCGGCAGGATGCTCTCTGCCGGCGAAGGTGCCGCTTCTCCGGCAAGGAAGCCTCTGCCGCTTCTCCAGCACACGGAGAGCGTGCTAGCTGCTGAAACGTGAAGAAAGAAGCTGCAGAAGACTGGCACTCAGCGTGCAGCTTTCCAGCGGAGAGAAAAAGCTACTTTAACACTCTGCAAGCCTTTCCACTCCCAAAAACATGCACATGGAAGGAGCTGCTGCAAAACCGATGCTGTGCTCGCTGCTGCTCCTCCTGAAGCTCTGGCTGCTAAATCTGAGGCTTTCCTTCCAATTTCAAGCTGCAAAGCACTTGCTGAATTGCAGGGAAAGTCCGGGAGGCATTTGCTGTGCTGGCACACTTTCTCCTTCCTAGACAGAGTGGAAAAGCTTTTCCCTGCCGTGTAGGCGACAAGAGACGCATTAGACGGCGATCCGGAGCTGTCCGAAGGTAAGCGCCTGTTGCCGGCCTCTTTCGGCACAAGCCCCCGCTCCGGAGCGCACCGCGGCCGGCAGGATGCTCTCTGCCGGCGAAGGTGCCGCTTCTCCGGCAAGGAAGCCTCTGCCGCTTCTCCAGCACACGGAGAGCGTGCTAGCTGCTGAAACGTGAAGAAAGAAGCTGCAGAAGACTGGCACTGAGCGTGCAGCTTTCCAGCGGAGAGAAAAAGCTACTTTAACACTCTGCAAGCCTTTCCACTCCCAAAAACATGCACATGGAAGGAGCTGCTGCAAAACCGATGCTGTGCTCGCTGCTGCTCCTCCTGAAGCTCTGGCTGCTAAATCTGAGGCTTTCCTTCCAATTTCAAGCTGCAAAGCACTTGCTGAATTGCAGGGAAAGTCCGGGAGGCATTTGCTGTGCTGGCACACTTTCTCCTTCCTAGACAGAGTGGAAAAGCTTTTCCCTGCCGTGTAGGCGACAAGAGACGCATTAGACGGCGATCCGGAGCTGTCCGAAGGTAAGCGCCTGTTGCCGGCCTCTTTCGGCACAAGCCCCCGCTCCGGAGCGCACCGCGGCCGGCAGGATGCTCTCTGCCGGCGAAGGTGCCGCTTCTCCGGCAAGGAAGCCTCTGCCGCTTCTCCTGCACACGGAGAGCGTGCTAGCTGCTGAAACGTGAAGAAAGAAGCTGCAGAAGACTGGCACTGAGCGTGCAGCTTTCCAGCGGAGAGAAAAAGCTACTTTAACACTCTGCAAGCCTTTCCACTCCCAAAAACATGCACATGGAAGGAGCTGCTGCAAAACCGATGCTGTGCTCGCTGCTGCTCCTCCTGAAGCTCTGGCTGCTAAATCTGAGGCTTTCCTTCCAATTTCAAGCTGCAAAGCACTTGCTGAATTGCAGGGAAAGTCCGGGAGGCATTTGCTGTGCTGGCACACTTTCTCCTTCCTAGACAGAGTGGAAAAGCTTTTCCCTGCCGTGTAGGCGACAAGAGACGCATTAGACGGCGATCCGGAGCTGTCCGAAGGTAAGCGCCTGTTGCCGGCCTCTTTCGGCACAAGCCCCCGCTCCGGAGCGCACCGCGGCCGGCAGGATGCTCTCTGCCGGCGAAGGTGCCGCTTCTCCGGCAAGGAAGCCTCGGCCGCTTCTCCAGCACACGGAGAGCGTGCTAGCTGCTGAAACGTGAAGAAAGAAGCTGCAGAAGACTGGCACTGAGCGTGCAGCTTTCCAGCGGAGAGAAAAAGCTACTTTAACACTCTGCAAGCCTTTCCACTCCCAAAAACATGCACTTGGAAGGAGCTGCTGCAAAACCGATGCTGTGCTCGCTGCTGCTCCTCCTGATGCTCTGGCTGCTAAATCTGAGGCTTTCCTTCCAATTTCAAGCTGCAAAGCACTTGCTGAATTGCAGGGAAAGTCCGGGAGGCATTTGCTGTGCTGGCACACTTTCTCCTTCCTAGACAGAGTGGAAAAGCTTTTCCCTGCCGTGTAGGCGACAAGAGACGCATTAGACGGCGATCCGGAGCTGTCCGAAGGTAAGCGCCTGTTGCCGGCCTCTTTCGGCACAAGCCCCCGCTCCGGAGCGCACCGCGGCCGGCAGGATGCTCTCTGCCGGCGAAGGTGCCGCTTCTCCGGCAAGGAAGCCTCTGCCGCTTCTCCAGCACACGGAGAGCGTGCTAGCTGCTGAAACGTGAAGAAAGAAGCTGCAGAAGACTGGCACTGAGCGTGCAGCTTTCCAGCGGAGAGAAAAAGCTACTTTAACACTCTGCAAGCCTTTCCACTCCCAAAAACATGCACATGGAAGGAGCTGCTGCAAAACCGATGCTGTGCTCGCTGCTGCTCCTCCTGAAGCTCTGGCTGCTAAATCTGAGGCTTTCCTTCCAATTTCAAGCTGCAAAGCACTTGCTGAATTGCAGGGAAAGTCCGGGAGGCATTTGCTGTGCTGGCACACTTTCTCCTTCCTAGACAGAGTGGAAAAGCTTTTCCCTGCCGTGTAGGCGACAAGAGACGCATTAGACGGCGATCCGGAGCTGTCCGAAGGTAAGCGCCTGTTGCCGGCCTCTTTCGGCACAAGCCCCCGCTCCGGAGCGCACCGCGGCCGGCAGGATGCTCTCTGCCGGCGAAGGTGCCGCTTCTCCGGCAAGGAAGCCTCTGCCGCTTCTCCTGCACACGGAGAGCGTGCTAGCTGCTGAAACGTGAAGAAAGAAGCTGCAGAAGACTGGCACTGAGCGTGCAGCTTTCCAGCGGAGAGAAAAAGCTACTTTAACACTCTGCAAGCCTTTCCACTCGCAAAAACATGCACATGGAAGGAGCTGCTGCAAAACCGATGCTGTGCTCGCTGCTGCTCCTCCTGAAGCTCTGGCTGCTAAATCTGAGGCTTTCCTTCCAATTTCAAGCTGCAAAGCACTTGCTGAATTCCAGGGAAAGTCCGGGAGGCATTTGCTGTGCTGGCACACTTTCTCCTTCCTAGACAGAGTGGAAAAGCTTTTCCCTGCCGTGTAGGCGACAAGAGACGCATTAGACGGCGATCCGGAGCTGTCCGAAGGTAAGCGCCTGTTGCCGGCCTCTTTCGGCACAAGCCCCCGCTCCGGAGCGCACCGCGGCCGGCAGGATGCTCTCTGCCGGCGAAGGTGCCGCTTCTCCGGCAAGGAAGCCTCTGCCGCTTCTCCAGCACACGGAGAGCGTGCTAGCTGCTGAAACGTGAAGAAAGAAGCTGCAGAAGACTGGCACTGAGCGTGCAGCTTTCCAGCGGAGAGAAAAAGCTACTTTAACACTCTGCAAGCCTTTCCACTCCCAAAAACATGCACATGGAAGGAGCTGCTGCAAAACCGATGCTGTGCTCGCTGCTGCTCCTCCTGAAGCTCTGGCTGCTAAATCTGAGGCTTTCCTTCCAATTTCAAGCTGCAAAGCACTTGCTGAATTCCAGGGAAAGTCCGGGAGGCATTTGCTGTGCTGGCACACTTTCTCCTTCCTAGACAGAGTGGAAAAGCTTTTCCCTGCCGTGTAGGCGACAAGAGACGCATTAGACGGCGATCCGGAGCTGTCCGAAGGTAAGCGCCTGTTGCCGGCCTCTTTCGGCACAAGCCCCCGCTCCGGAGCGCACCGCGGCCGGCAGGATGCTCTCTGCCGGCGAAGGTGCCGCTTCTCCGGCAAGGAAGCCTCTGCCGCTTCTCCAGCACACGGAGAGCGTGCTAGCTGCTGAAACGTGAAGAAAGAAGCTGCAGAAGACTGGCACTGAGCGTGCAGCTTTCCAGCGGAGAGAAAAAGCTACTTTAACACTCTGCAAGCCTTTCCACTCCCAAAAACATGCACATGGAAGGAGCTGCTGCAAAACCGATGCTGTGCTCGCTGCTGCTCCTCCTGAAGCTCTGGCTGCTAAATCTGAGGCTTTCCTTCCAATTTCAAGCTGCAAAGCACTTGCTGAATTGCAGGGAAAGTCCGGGAGGCATTTGCTGTGCTGGCACACTTTCTCCTTCCTAGACAGAGTGGAAAAGCTTTTCCCTGCCGTGTAGGCGACAAGAGACGCATTAGACGGCGATCCGGAGCTGTCCGAAGGTAAGCGCCTGTTGCCGGCCTCTTTCGGCACAAGCCCCCGCTCCGGAGCGCACCGCGGCCGGCAGGATGCTCTCTGCCGGCGAAGGTGCCGCTTCTCCGGCAAGGAAGCCTCTGCCGCTTCTCCAGCACACGGAGAGCGTGCTAGCTGCTGAAACGTGAAGAAAGAAGCTGCAGAAGACTGGCACTGAGCGTGCAGCTTTCCAGCGGAGAGAAAAAGCTACTTTAACACTCTGCAAGCCTTTCCACTCCCAAAAACATGCACATGGAAGGAGCTGCTGCAAAAGCGATGCTGTGCTCGCTGCTGCTCCTCCTGAAGCTCTGGCTGCTAAATCTGAGGCTTTCCTTCCAATTTCAAGCTGCAAAGCACTTGCTGAATTCCAGGGAAAGTCCGGGAGGCATTTGCTGTGCTGGCACACTTTCTCCTTCCTAGACAGAGTGGAAAAGCTTTTCCCTGCCGTGTAGGCGACAAGAGACGCATTAGACGGCGATCCGGAGCTGTCCGAAGGTAAGCGCCTGTTGCCGGCCTCTTTCGGCACAAGCCCCCGCTCCGGAGCGCACCGCGGCCGGCAGGATGCTCTCTGCCGGCGAAGGTGCCGCTTCTCCGGCAAGGAAGCCTCGGCCGCTTCTCCAGCACACGGAGAGCGTGCTAGCTGCTGAAACGTGAAGAAAGAAGCTGCAGAAGACTGGCACTGAGCGTGCAGCTTTCCAGCGGAGAGAAAAAGCTACTTTAACACTCTGCAAGCCTTTCCACTCCCAAAAACATGCACATGGAAGGAGCTGCTGCAAAACCGATGCTGTGCTCGCTGCTGCTCCTCCTGAAGCTCTGGCTGCTAAATCTGAGGCTTTCCTTCCAATTTCAAGCTGCAAAGCACTTGCTGAATTGCAGGGATAGTCCGGGAGGCATTTGCTGGGCTGGCACACTTTCTCCTTCCTAGACAGAGTGGAAAAGCTTTTCCCTGCCGTGTAGGCGACAAGAGACGCATTAGACGGCGATCCGGAGCTGTCCGAAGGTAAGCGCCTGTTGCCGGCCTCTTTCGGCACAAGCCCCCGCTCCGGAGCGCACCGCGGCCGGCAGGATGCTCTCTGCCGGCGAAGGTGCCGCTTCTCCGGCAAGGAAGCCTCTGCCGCTTCTCCAGCACACGGAGAGCGTGCTAGCTGCTGAAACGTGAAGAAAGAAGCTGCAGAAGACTGGCACTGAGCGTGCAGCTTTCCAGCGGAGAGAAAAAGCTACTTTAACACTCTGCAAGCCTTTCCACTCCCAAAAACATGCACTTGGAAGGAGCTGCTGCAAAACCGATGCTGTGCTCGCTGCTGCTCCTCCTGATGCTCTGGCTGCTAAATCTGAGGCTTTCCTTCCAATTTCAAGCTGCAAAGCACTTGCTGAATTGCAGGGAAAGTCCGGGAGGCATTTGCTGTGCTGGCACACTTTCTCCTTCCTAGACAGAGTGGAAAAGCTTTTCCCTGCCGTGTAGGCGACAAGAGACGCATTAGACGGCGATCCGGAGCTGTCCGAAGGTAAGCGCCTGTTGCCGGCCTCTTTCGGCACAAGCCCCCGCTCCGGAGCGCACCGCGGCCGGCAGGATGCTCTCTGCCGGCGAAGGTGCCGCTTCTCCGGCAAGGAAGCCTCTGCCGCTTCTCCTGCACACGGAGAGCGTGCTAGCTGCTGAAACGTGAAGAAAGAAGCTGCAGAAGACTGGCACTGAGCGTGCAGCTTTCCAGCGGAGAGAAAAAGCTACTTTAACACTCTGCAAGCCTTTCCACTCCCAAAAACATGCACATGGAAGGAGCTGCTGCAAAACCGATGCTGTGCTCGCTGCTGCTCCTCCTGAAGCTCTGGCTGCTAAATCTGAGGCTTTCCTTCCAATTTCAAGCTGCAAAGCACTTGCTGAATTGCAGGGAAAGTCCGGGAGGCATTTGCTGTGCTGGCACACTTTCTCCTTCCTAGACAGAGTGGAAAAGCTTTTCCCTGCCGTGTAGGCGACAAGAGACGCATTAGACGGCGATCCGGAGCTGTCCGAAGGTAAGCGCCTGTTGCCGGCCTCTTTCGGCACAAGCCCCCGCTCCGGAGCGCACCGCGGCCGGCAGGATGCTCTCTGCCGGCGAAGGTGCCGCTTCTCCGGCAAGGAAGCCTCTGCCGCTTCTCCAGCACACGGAGAGCGTGCTAGCTGCTGAAACGTGAAGAAAGAAGCTGCAGAAGACTGGCACTGAGCGTGCAGCTTTCCAGCGGAGAGAAAAAGCTACTTTAACACTCTGCAAGCCTTTCCACTCGCAAAAACATGCACATGGAAGGAGCTGCTGCAAAACCGATGCTGTGCTCGCTGCTGCTCCTCCTGAAGCTCTGGCTGCTAAATCTGAGGCTTTCCTTCCAATTTCAAGCTGCAAAGCACTTGCTGAATTGCAGGGAAAGTCCGGGAGGCATTTGCTGTGCTGGCACACTTTCTCCTTCCTAGACAGAGTGGAAAAGCTTTTCCCTGCCGTGTAGGCGACAAGAGACGCATTAGACGGCGATCCGGAGCTGTCCGAAGGTAAGCGCCTGTTGCCGGCCTCTTTCGGCACAAGCCCCCGCTCCGGAGCGCACCGCGGCCGGCAGGATGCTCTCTGCCGGCGAAGGTGCCGCTTCTCCGGCAAGGAAGCCTCTGCCGCTTCTCCTGCACACGGAGAGCGTGCTAGCTGCTGAAACGTGAAGAAAGAAGCTGCAGAAGACTGGCACTGAGCGTGCAGCTTTCCAGCGGAGAGAAAAAGCTACTTTAACACTCTGCAAGCCTTTCCACTCCCAAAAACATGCACATGGAAGGAGCTGCTGCAAAACCGATGCTGTGCTCGCTGCTGCTCCTCCTGAAGCTCTGGCTGCTAAATCTGAGGCTTTCCTTCCAATTTCAAGCTGCAAAGCACTTGCTGAATTCCAGGGAAAGTCCGGGAGGCATTTGCTGTGCTGGCACACTTTCTCCTTCCTAGACAGAGTGGAAAAGCTTTTCCCTGCCGTGTAGGCGACAAGAGACGCATTAGACGGCGATCCGGAGCTGTCCGAAGGTAAGCGCCTGTTGCCGGCCTCTTTCGGCACAAGCCCCCGCTCCGGAACGCACCGCGGCCGGCAGGATGCTCTCTGCCGGCGAAGGTGCCGCTTCTCCGGCAAGGAAGCCTCTGCCGCTTCTCCAGCACACGGAGAGCGTGCTAGCTGCTGAAACGTGAAGAAAGAAGCTGCAGAACACTGGCACTGAGCGTGCAGCTTTCCAGCGGAGAGAAAAAGCTACTTTAACACTCTGCAAGCCTTTCCACTCCCAAAAACATGCACATGGAAGGAGCTGCTGCAAAAGCGATGCTGTGCTCGCTGCTGCTCCTCCTGAAGCTCTGGCTGCTAAATCTGAGGCTTTCCTTCCAATTTCAAGCTGCAAAGCACTTGCTGAATTCCAGGGAAAGTCCGGGAGGCATTTGCTGTGCTGACACACTTTCTCCTTCCTAGACAGAGTGGAAAAGCTTTTCCCTGCCGTGTAGGCGACAAGAGACGCATTAGACGGCGATCCGGAGCTGTCCGAAGGTAAGCGCCTGTTGCCGGCCTCTTTCGGCACAAGCCCCCGCTCCGGAGCGCACCGCGGCCGGCAGGATGCTCTCTGCCGGCGAAGGTGCCGCTTCTCCGGCAAGGAAGCCTCTGCCGCTTCTCCAGCACACGGAGAGCGTGCTAGCTGCTGAAACGTGAAGAAAGAAGCTGCAGAAGACTGGCACTGAGCGTGCAGCTTTCCAGCGGAGAGAAAAAGCTACTTTAACACTCTGCAAGCCTTTCCACTCCCAAAAACATGCACATGGAAGGAGCTGCTGCAAAACCGATGCTGTGCTCGCTGCTGCTCCTCCTGAAGCTCTGGCTGCTAAATCTGAGGCTTTCCTTCCAATTTCAAGCTGCAAAGCACTTGCTGAATTCCAGGGAAAGTCCGGGAGGCATTTGCTGTGCTGGCACACTTTCTCCTTCCTAGACAGAGTGGAAAAGCTTTTCCCTGGCGTGTAGGCGACAAGAGACGCATTAGACGGCGATCCGGAGCTGTCCGAAGGTAAGCGCCTGTTGCCGGCCTCTTTCGGCACAAGCCCCCGCTCCGGAGCGCACCGCGGCCGGCAGGATGCTCTCTGCCGGCGAAGGTGCCGCTTCTCCGGCAAGGAAGCCTCTGCCGCTTCTCCAGCACACGGAGAGCGTGCTAGCTGCTGAAACGTGAAGAAAGAAGCTGCAGAAGACTGGCACTGAGCGTGCAGCTTTCCAGCGGAGAGAAAAAGCTACTTTAACACTCTGCAAGCCTTTCCACTCCCAAAAACATGCACATGGAAGGAGCTGCTGCAAAACCGATGCTGTGCTCGCTGCTGCTCCTCCTGAAGCTCTGGCTGCTAAATCTGAGGCTTTCCTTCCAATTTCAAGCTGCAAAGCACTTGCTGAATTGCAGGGAAAGTCCGGGAGGCATTTGCTGTGCTGGCACACTTTCTCCTTCCTAGACAGAGTGGAAAAGCTTTTCCCTGCCGTGTAGGCGACAAGAGACGCATTAGACGGCGATCCGGAGCTGTCCGAAGGTAAGCGCCTGTTGCCGGCCTCTTTCGGCACAAGCCCCCGCTCCGGAGCGCACCGCGGCCGGCAGGATGCTCTCTGCCGGCGAAGGTGCCGCTTCTCCGGCAAGGAAGCCTCTGCCGCTTCTCCTGCACACGGAGAGCGTGCTAGCTGCTGAAACGTGAAGAAAGAAGCTGCAGAAGACTGGCACTGAGCGTGCAGCTTTCCAGCGGAGAGAAAAAGCTACTTTAACACTCTGCAAGCCTTTCCACTCCCAAAAACATGCACATGGAAGGAGCTGCTGCAAAACCGATGCTGTGCTCGCTGCTGCTCCTCCTGAAGCTCTGGCTGCTAAATCTGAGGCTTTCCTTCCAATTTCAAGCTGCAAAGCACTTGCTGAATTGCAGGGAAAGTCCGGGAGGCATTTGCTGTGCTGGCACACTTTCTCCTTCCTAGACAGAGTGGAAAAGCTTTTCCCTGCCGTGTAGGCGACAAGAGACGCATTAGACGGCGATCCGGAGCTGTCCGAAGGTAAGCGCCTGTTGCCGGCCTCTTTCGGCACAAGCCCCCGCTCCGGAGCGCACCGCGGCCGGCAGGATGCTCTCTGCCGGCGAAGGTGCCGCTTCTCCGGCAAGGAAGCCTCTGCCGCTTCTCCAGCACACGGAGAGCGTGCTAGCTGCTGAAACGTGAAGAAAGAAGCTGCAGAAGACTGGCACTGAGCGTGCAGCTTTCCAGCGGAGAGAAAAAGCTACTTTAACACTCTGCAAGCCTTTCCACTCCCAAAAACATGCACATGGAAGGAGCTGCTGCAAAACCGATGCTGTGCTCGCTGCTGCTCCTCCTGAAGCTCTGGCTGCTAAATCTGAGGCTTTCCTTCCAATTTCAAGCTGCAAAGCACTTGCTGAATTCCAGGGAAAGTCCGGGAGGCATTTGCTGTGCTGGCACACTTTCTCCTTCCTAGACAGAGTGGAAAAGCTTTTCCCTGCTGTGTAGGCGACAAGAGACGCATTAGACGGCGATCCGGAGCTGTCCGAAGGTAAGCGCCTGTTGCCGGCCTCTTTCGGCACAAGCCCCCGCTCCGGAGCGCACCGCGGCCGGCAGGATGCTCTCTGCCGGCGAAGGTGCCGCTTCTCCGGCAAGGAAGCCTCTGCCGCTTCTCCTGCACACGGAGAGCGTGCTAGCTGCTGAAACGTGAAGAAAGAAGCTGCAGAAGACTGGCACTGAGCGTGCAGCTTTCCAGCGGAGAGAAAAAGCTACTTTAACACTCTGCAAGCCTTTCCACTCCCAAAAACATGCACATGGAAGGAGCTGCTGCAAAACCGATGCTGTGCTCGCTGCTGCTCCTCCTGAAGCTCTGGCTGCTAAATCTGAGGCTTTCCTTCCAATTTCAAGCTGCAAAGCACTTGCTGAATTCCAGGGAAAGTCCGGGAGGCATTTGCTGTGCTGGCACACTTTCTCCTTCCTAGACAGAGTGGAAAAGCTTTTCCCTGCCGTGTAGGCGACAAGAGACGCATTAGACGGCGATCCGGAGCTGTCCGAAGGTAAGCGCCTGTTGCCGGCCTCTTTCGGCACAAGCCCCCGCTCCGGAACGCACCGCGGCCGGCAGGATGCTCTCTGCCGGCGAAGGTGCCGCTTCTCCGGCAAGGAAGCCTCTGCCGCTTCTCCAGCACACGGAGAGCGTGCTAGCTGCTGAAACGTGAAGAAAGAAGCTGCAGAAGACTGGCACTGAGCGTGCAGCTTTCCAGCGGAGAGAAAAAGCTACTTTAACACTCTGCAAGCCTTTCCACTCCCAAAAACATGCACATGGAAGGAGCTGCTGCAAAACCGATGCTGTGCTCGCTGCTGCTCCTCCTGAAGCTCTGGCTGCTAAATCTGAGGCTTTCCTTCCAATTTCAAGCTGCAAAGCACTTGCTGAATTCCAGGGAAAGTCCGGGAGGCATTTGCTGTGCTGACACACTTTCTCCTTCCTAGACAGAGTGGAAAAGCTTTTCCCTGCCGTGTAGGCGACAAGAGACGCATTAGACGGCGATCCGGAGCTGTCCGAAGGTAAGCGCCTGTTGCCGGCCTCTTTCGGCACAAGCCCCCGCTCCGGAGCGCACCGCGGCCGGCAGGATGCTCTCTGCCGGCGAAGGTGCCGCTTCTCCGGCAAGGAAGCCTCTGCCGCTTCTCCAGCACACGGAGAGCGTGCTAGCTGCTGAAACGTGAAGAAAGAAGCTGCAGAAGACTGGCACTGAGCGTGCAGCTTTCCAGCGGAGAGAAAAAGCTACTTTAACACTCTGCAAGCCTTTCCACTCCCAAAAACATGCACATGGAAGGAGCTGCTGCAAAACCGATGCTGTGCTCGCTGCTGCTCCTCCTGAAGCTCTGGCTGCTAAATCTGAGGCTTTCCTTCCAATTTCAAGCTGCAAAGCACTTGCTGAATTGCAGGGAAAGTCCGGGAGGCATTTGCTGTGCTGGCACACTTTCTCCTTCCTAGACAGAGTGGAAAAGCTTTTCCCTGCCGTGTAGGCGACAAGAGACGCATTAGACGGCGATCCGGAGCTGTCCGAAGGTAAGCGCCTGTTGCCGGCCTCTTTCGGCACAAGCCCCCGCTCCGGAGCGCACCGCGGCCGGCAGGATGCTCTCTGCCGGCGAAGGTGCCGCTTCTCCGGCAAGGAAGCCTCTGCCGCTTCTCCAGCACACGGAGAGCGTGCTAGCTGCTGAAACGTGAAGAAAGAAGCTGCAGAAGACTGGCACTGAGCGTGCAGCTTTCCAGCGGAGAGAAAAAGCTACTTTAACACTCTGCAAGCCTTTCCACTCCCAAAAACATGCACATGGAAGGAGCTGCTGCAAAACCGATGCTGTGCTCGCTGCTGCTCCTCCTGAAGCTCTGGCTGCTAAATCTGAGGCTTTCCTTCCAATTTCAAGCTGCAAAGCACTTGCTGAATTCCAGGGAAAGTCCGGGAGGCATTTGCTGTGCTGGCACACTTTCTCCTTCCTAGACAGAGTGGAAAAGCTTTTCCCTGCCGTGTAGGCGACAAGAGACGCATTAGACGGCGATCCGGAGCTGTCCGAAGGTAAGCGCCTGTTGCCGGCCTCTTTCGGCACAAGCCCCCGCTCCGGAGCGCACCGCGGCCGGCAGGATGCTCTCTGCCGGCGAAGGTGCCCTTTCTCCGGCAAGGAAGCCTCTGCCGCTTCTCCAGCACACGGAGAGCGTGCTAGCTGCTGAAACGTGAAGAAAGAAGCTGCAGAAGACTGGCACTGAGCGTGCAGCTTTCCAGCGGAGAGAAAAAGCTACTTTAACACTCTGCAAGCCTTTCCACTCCCAAAAACATGCACATGGAAGGAGCTGCTGCAAAACCGATGCTGTGCTCGCTGCTGCTCCTCCTGAAGCTCTGGCTGCTAAATCTGAGGCTTTCCTTCCAATTTCAAGCTGCAAAGCACTTGCTGAATTGCAGGGAAAGTCCGGGAGGCATTTGCTGTGCTGGCACACTTTCTCCTTCCTAGACAGAGTGGAAAAGCTTTTCCCTGCCGTGTAGGCGACAAGAGACGCATTAGACGGCGATCCGGAGCTGTCCGAAGGTAAGCGCCTGTTGCCGGCCTCTTTCGGCACAAGCCCCCGCTCCGGAGCGCACCGCGGCCGGCAGGATGCTCTCTGCCGGCGAAGGTGCCGCTTCTCCGGCAAGGAAGCCTCTGCCGCTTCTCCAGCACACGGAGAGCGTGCTAGCTGCTGAAACGTGAAGAAAGAAGCTGCAGAAGACTGGCACTGAGCGTGCAGCTTTCCAGCGGAGAGAAAAAGCTACTTTAACACTCTGCAAGCCTTTCCACTCCCAAAAACATGCACATGGAAGGAGCTGCTGCAAAACCGATGCTGTGCTCGCTGCTGCTCCTCCTGAAGCTCTGGCTGCTAAATCTGAGGCTTTCCTTCCAATTTCAAGCTGCAAAGCACTTGCTGAATTCCAGGGAAAGTCCGGGAGGCATTTGCTGTGCTGGCACACTTTCTCCTTCCTAGACAGAGTGGAAAAGCTTTTCCCTGCCGTGTAGGCGACAAGAGACGCATTAGACGGCGATCCGGAGCTGTCCGAAGGTAAGCGCCTGTTGCCGGCCTCTTTCGGCACAAGCCCCCGCTCCGGAGCGCACCGCGGCCGGCAGGATGCTCTCTGCCGGCGAAGGTGCCGCTTCTCCGGCAAGGAAGCCTCTGCCGCTTCTCCAGCACACGGAGAGCGTGCTAGCTGCTGAAACGTGAAGAAAGAAGCTGCAGAAGACTGGCACTGAGCGTGCAGCTTTCCAGCGGAGAGAAAAAGCTACTTTAACACTCTGCAAGCCTTTCCACTCCCAAAAACATGCACATGGAAGGAGCTGCTGCAAAACCGATGCTGTGCTCGCTGCTGCTCCTCCTGAAGCTCTGGCTGCTAAATCTGAGGCTTTCCTTCCAATTTCAAGCTGCAAAGCACTTGCTGAATTCCAGGGAAAGTCCGGGAGGCATTTGCTGTGCTGGCACACTTTCTCCTTCCTAGACAGAGTGGAAAAGCTTTTCCCTGCCGTGTAGGCGACAAGAGACGCATTAGACGGCGATCCGGAGCTGTCCGAAGGTAAGCGCCTGTTGCCGGCCTCTTTCGGCACAAGCCCCCGCTCCGGAGCGCACCGCGGCCGGCAGGATGCTCTCTGCCGGCGAAGGTGCCGCTTCTCCGGCAAGGAAGCCTCTGCCGCTTCTCCAGCACACGGAGAGCGTGCTAGCTGCTGAAACGTGAAGAAAGAAGCTGCAGAAGACTGGCACTGAGCGTGCAGCTTTCCAGCGGAGAGAAAAAGCTACTTTAACACTCTGCAAGCCTTTCCACTCCCAAAAACATGCACATGGAAGGAGCTGCTGCAAAACCGATGCTGTGCTCGCTGCTGCTCCTCCTGAAGCTCTGGCTGCTAAATCTGAGGCTTTCCTTCCAATTTCAAGCTGCAAAGCACTTGCTGAATTGCAGGGAAAGTCCGGGAGGCATTTGCTGTGCTGGCACACTTTCTCCTTCCTAGACAGAGTGGAAAAGCTTTTCCCTGCCGTGTAGGCGACAAGAGACGCATTAGACGGCGATCCGGAGCTGTCCGAAGGTAAGCGCCTGTTGCCGGCCTCTTTCGGCACAAGCCCCCGCTCCGGAGCGCACCGCGGCCGGCAGGATGCTCTCTGCCGGCGAAGGTGCCGCTTCTCCGGCAAGGAAGCCTCTGCCGCTTCTCCAGCACACGGAGAGCGTGCTAGCTGCTGAAACGTGAAGAAAGAAGCTGCAGAAGACTGGCACTGAGTGTGCAGCTTTCCAGCGGAGAGAAAAAGCTACTTTAACACTCTGCAAGCCTTTCCACTCCCAAAAACATGCACATGGAAGGAGCTGCTGCAAAACCGATGCTGTGCTCGCTGCTGCTCCTCCTGAAGCTCTGGCTGCTAAATCTGAGGCTTTCCTTCCAATTTCAAGCTGCAAAGCACTTGCTGAATTCCAGGGAAAGTCCGGGAGGCATTTGCTGTGCTGGCACACTTTCTCCTTCCTAGACAGAGTGGAAAAGCTTTTCCCTGCCGTGTAGGCGACAAGAGACGCATTAGACGGCGATCCGGAGCTGTCCGAAGGTAAGCGCCTGTTGCCGGCCTCTTTCGGCACATGCCCCCGCTCCGGAGCGCACCGCGGCCGGCAGGATGCTCTCTGCCGGCGAAGGTGCCGCTTCTCCGGCAAGGAAGCCTCTGCCGCTTCTCCAGCACACGGAGAGCGTGCTAGCTGCTGAAACGTGAAGAAAGAAGCTGCAGAAGACTGGCACTGAGCGTGCAGCTTTCCAGCGGAGAGAAAAAGCTACTTTAACACTCTGCAAGCCTTTCCACTCCCAAAAACATGCACATGGAAGGAGCTGCTGCAAAACCGATGCTTTGCTCGCTGCTGCTCCTCCTGAAGCTCTGGCTGCTAAATCTGAGGCTTTCCTTCCAATTTCAAGCTGCAAAGCACTTGCTGAATTGCAGGGAAAGTCCGGGAGGCATTTGCTGTGCTGGCACACTTTCTCCTTCCTAGACAGAGTGGAAAAGCTTTTCCCTGCCGTGTAGGCGACAAGAGACGCATTAGACGGCGATCCGGAGCTGTCCGAAGGTAAGCGCCTGTTGCCGGCCTCTTTCGGCACAAGCCCCCGCTCCGGAGCGCACCGCGGCCGGCAGGATGCTCTCTGCCGGCGAAGGTGCCGCTTCTCCGGCAAGGAAGCCTCTGCCGCTTCTCCAGCACACGGAGAGCGTGCTAGCTGCTGAAACGTGAAGAAAGAAGCTGCAGAAGACTGGCACTGAGCGTGCAGCTTTCCAGCGGAGAGAAAAAGCTACTTTAACACTCTGCAAGCCTTTCCACTCCCAAAAACATGCACATGGAAGGAGCTGCTGCAAAAGCGATGCTGTGCTCGCTGCTGCTCCTCCTGAAGCTCTGGCTGCTAAATCTGAGGCTTTCCTTCCAATTTCAAGCTGCAAAGCACTTGCTGAATTCCAGGGAAAGTCCGGGAGGCATTTGCTGTGCTGGCACACTTTCTCCTTCCTAGACAGAGTGGAAAAGCTTTTCCCTGCCGTGTAGGCGACAAGAGACGCATTAGACGGCGATCCGGAGCTGTCCGAAGGTAAGCGCCTGTTGCCGGCCTCTTTCGGCACAAGCCCCCGCTCCGGAGCGCACCGCGGCCGGCAGGATGCTCTCTGCCGGCGAAGGTGCCGCTTCTCCGGCAAGGAAGCCTCTGCCGCTTCTCCAGCACACGGAGAGCGTGCTAGCTGCTGAAACGTGAAGAAAGAAGCTGCAGAAGACTGGCACTGAGCGTGCAGCTTTCCAGCGGAGAGAAAAAGCTACTTTAACACTCTGCAAGCCTTTCCACTCCCAAAAACATGCACATGGAAGGAGCTGCTGCAAAACCGATGCTGTGCTCGCTGCTGCTCCTCCTGAAGCTCTGGCTGCTAAATCTGAGGCTTTCCTTCCAATTTCAAGCTGCAAAGCACTTGCTGAATTCCAGGGAAAGTCCGGGAGGCATTTGCTGTGCTGGCACACTTTCTCCTTCCTAGACAGAGTGGAAAAGCTTTTCCCTGCCGTGTAGGCGACAAGAGGCGCATTAGACGGGCATCCGGAGCTGTCCGAAGGTAAGCGCCTGTTGCCGGCCTCTTTCGGCACAAGCCCCCGCTCCGGAGCGCACCGCGGCCGGCAGGATGCTCTCTGCCGGCGAAGGTGCCGCTTCTCCGGCAAGGAAGCCTCGGCCGCTTCTCCAGCACACGGAGAGCGTGCTAGCTGCTGAAACGTGAAGAAAGAAGCTGCAGAAGACTGGCACTGAGCGTGCAGCTTTCCAGCGGAGAGAAAAAGCTACTTTAACACTCTGCAAGCCTTTCCACTCCCAAAAACATGCACATGGAAGGAGCTGCTGCAAAACCGATGCTGTGCTCGCTGCTGCTCCTCCTGAAGCTCTGGCTGCTAAATCTGAGGCTTTCCTTCCAATTTCAAGCTGCAAAGCACTTGCTGAATTCCAGGGAAAGTCCGGGAGGCATTTGCTGTGCTGGCACAGGGCAAATGTCCATTTAAAAAGTCTTTTTTTGACGGAAAGCAATCACGTCCAACAGGACAACATTTTCAAAAATCCCCTCACTCATCACCTAGGATGTTTTCAATGGTCAGTACATTTCCTAGCAATTGAGTAATGAGTCATAAGCAATATTATTAACTTTCATTATCAAGGTAACACTGAAGAGTCTAACATCATTTGATAAAAATGTCCTTCATTTCTGACCCATATATTAAAAGGGATCATAGTTTCTGATGTTGCCCAGATTTCTGTTTAGCCCAACTATTTATTTCAGACTATTTTATTTCTTTTATTTCATTTCATTTCATTTTTATTTTATTTTGTTCTTAATGACTTTTCATTCCTTTCTCTTTTCTGTTGCCTCCCCAGCTCCCAGGAAAAGCAGACCTGAAATCTTCCTTCAGGATTAACCTCTGTCAAGTTCTAAACACAAAACACTTCTTAAAAAACCACTAAGCCATTCAAGAACAAAGTACTATAAAACAAACTAAAAGGCATTCACTAAAGAGGACATATTAAGGAAATTCTCATGGAGGCAGTTTGTGTCAAGTAAATTGAGAGATTTTTCTTGAGTTACTGTTTCTGTTCCTCTGCAGCAAGATTTCCAAGAACTAGCATTTGCCAAGGGGATGTATTCCCTTTTCAAACCCTGTGCCAAGTGCCCTAAATCAGCATCAGTTATAATTCCTTTTAAAACAAACAGCAAGTGGGGCAAGAACACAGGAGAACCAACACAACACAGTGTTCCCCGCTCAGACCCCTATTCCCTATCATCTTTTATGGACCCTAATGCACTCCCAAAGCTATTAATTGAATGGATACATCCATCTGGAGATGAGAAGAGAGTGCAGTGACAAAGGAGGAGTAAGGCTGTCAGGGCCATAGTGTGAAGTGGGAACAGATGGAAATCACTGTCTGGCTTAGGAAACACCTGCTGCACCATGAGGCAAGGTGCTGGCACTACAGCAACTACTGGACAGATTGGCTGAGAATACTGTTGTAAAATGTTCAGAGAAAATAAGAAGTAACTTGATAAAAATGTAGGAGGGTCTTGTCCACATACCTTCATAACCACTAATTTAAATTTCATTTCAGGAAAACTAATACTGAAAATTACCATCAGAGGTAGTAAAAACCATTGCCAGCAAAAACAAAGCAAAAAAAACCCCAAAAAAACCCTGTTGCATCCTTTCGGGCAAGGAGGAGAAAGCAAAGGGAACAGCAATCACCAGAAACCCTTTGGAATATTTCTATTAGCATGCTGCTTGTAACCCTTTCGTTAGTGTGGGACTACACAGGTTGCAGAGAATTCTGGACAGTTGCTCTTCCACATCCATGGAAGGAAAACACAGGAAAAACACTTTTCCCACGAAATGCAGGCTGTGAAGATGTGGCTCAGGCTGTACCTTTCAGCTCATTCCTCCCATGAAGGGGAGTATCTTGCCAGACTGATGTGACATCTAATCACAGAACGTGATTTTCAAGTTATGAGTCTGATACTTTCAACAGGGTGAATATTTTCAAAAGCATGATAATAAAAGTGGGCTGAGGAAGCAGTGTCTCTTCCTTTCATGGGTTTGGTATCATGAAAAAAAATTAAATACATTAAAAATAAGTTTGTTATTGAGAGAGATAATGGCTGATCAACAGCATAAAAATAAGATATTGCGGCAGAAATGTTCTCTATGCAGGAAGAAAAAAAGGAGTGGAAAACCCTCAACATAGCATAAAGAATGCAAGGAAAGCATAATTCAGCACCAAGATCTGCACATAAGGAGGAGATTAAAAAAAAAAAAAAAAAGCCAGACAGACACAGTCAGGATGCGAAGATAACAAAAGCACTGTTGGTGGGAAGAAATCTTAAAAAAATTGTTTTTAAGAAAAGCAAAAATAAACCCTCCCCTCAAAACCCAAATCATGCTGCTTCTGTTGGCACTGCAATAGCAGCATTTCAATTATTCGCAGAGGGAACCAGACTACCAGGATAAGGCTGAACTGCAGCCAGCATTAGAAATTTAGTCTTATCCCATGAGAATACATCAATGTGATGTTATTACACGTTATATGTTCTATATACCCTCATTCTTCATTAAAAAAACCCCATACTTAGGGATGCTACAAGAAGGAAGCACTGATCATTAAGTGAATCTATTTGGCATTTCCAACCAAAATTCTCAGTGCACCATCTGGCAACTTATGAACTGCTTTAAATACCTAGCGGGGTGTTGTCTCCATGAGCCCTCCTGTAACCTAGTTTCTGTGATGGGCAATTTTGCAGCACTCAGTTTTCTGAGGGTATTTGTTCCTATCTGAGGGTAGGAGCAAATCACAATTCTTCAGAAGATTTACTCATCTGACCTTGCAGTTGTGTTTTGTCTTAGCCACTGAAAAGCATCAAACCCAACCACTTAGAGTACCAAAAAAACAGCTGCAGAATTAAAATGCTATCTATTCCATGCTAATTTCTCAGTGGATCATCACTTGCAAACACAGTTTATATGAAATAAAGCTCTTCTCCAAACTGTACTGCAACTTTAAAAGGACATAAATTGTCATTTAAAAAAAAAGGAACTGCAAACATAAGCATGGTCAGATTAAATATTTTATTAGATTTGACAAATTCTTCCCTCACACTCCTATTTCTTACAATTAATGGCAATTCTGATAACAGGTGTTGTGACTTTATTGGAAAAAATGATTTCAATTTCAGTCGAAGCAAGGTGCATTACTAACCTAGCAAAACTAATTAATTTTGCTCCAAGCATTCTTTACAGAGACGCCTGTTTTGAGCAATTTTCGGTTTAATGAACCAGCTTTGAGAAGGGGAAATGCAGCATTAATGAAAGGAAAACTACTTGCTTTTTGGTTTGTTTTGACAAGTTTTTGCATTGACCTTAAGATGGGTTATTTGAAGGTAATTCAGCTCTGGTGTTTGTGCACCTCTTGAGCAGTGAAGGCTGCAGCTAGGAGTGCCTATTTGGTTTCTCTCCTTCCCCCTACAGGAAAGAGAAACCAACCTTTCTCTTCCTTACAGCCCATAAGACTATCTAATAAATAACTGTATTTATCAGCCCTACAGACTTACAGAATCAGGGAACATGAACAGAGCATGTGGGAAAAGATACAGAAAGAAAGGGTAGCAACCATTCCTCTTCAAGTATCCCTCCATCAGTTGAACAGCACCTTCTCTCTCAAAGCCTCCTCCACTGAAGGAAACAATACAGAAATTCTGCTCAAGATGCTACCAAGATTTACCTTTACACTGAAAATCAACCAGCCACTTTTACCCTTGTCCTCTTAAAAGCGTGACAGCTTTGGCCCTAGTCAAACCAGACAAACTCCTACAAATATAAGCCAAGTCTTCCATGAGTCCTGTAAAAAGCATTTGAAACTTTAACAGAACTAGATCAACTGACTCATGGTCTGGACTGTGATCTCCCATTTGAGTATGAGGATTTTGATACTCCTCATAGGCATTGCTGGGTACTGAATGATATCTTATAATACTGAAAAATAAAGGACTTTGAGATAACCTCTTTGGCATATCTCAGTGGTACCAGGAGAACTTACAATAGTAGGTTACATACAGGCTCAATGTTCTATGTAGAAATCCGGAGGGTTATGTCTAGTAATGCAAGGGACATAATTTTTATTCTTAATGTTTCAGACATCAGGAGATCTGCAGGATCAAAGCTTTAACATCAAACTCTGTGCTCAAGAGAAATCTTCATCTCAAAGAGAAATCCTCAGTTTATAGAGGTTAAAGCAGTTGTTGCAAGGAAATAGAGGTTTCTAATATACTAAAGTAAAAATTCACAGACTTTCACTTTCTACAGAGCACTTTCAAAAAGACATTATTACTGATGCTCAAGAAAAGTACTTGCAATTTGATGAAAATGAAAGTACACAAACCCTTTACATCTTTCAATATCTTGGCAGTGGTAGAGTCAGTACTAGTGGGTTTAGTGTTCAGCGGTGTTGCTGGCTAAATCTGCACAACAGGCTTATGTAATGAAGAGTTAGCTCCACAGCCCAGACAAATCACCTCCCCTCTAACTTTCCCTCACAGGACAGAGACAGAATTGCCACCTCAGCAAGCACACTGCAGGGATATAGAGGTAGCAGGCATGAAATAGTGATGTCCTGGTACATACAGAGACTCAGCCTTGACCCCTGACTCCACAGCAACCCCTTGGTTATTCTCCCTTTTTCAGCAGAAGTACAAGTATATCAAAGAGTGAGGAAAAAAACCAGGGGAAACCCATTTCCCCCCAAACTATGAAATACTGCCAGCCCAGTCATAGCCCCCTCTCCTAATTCTGCTTAGTATTTATTATGTTCTCTATTTCAAGGGGATGAAATTAATGGTTTATGTTCTCTGTTTTCAAAGGAAATTAATGAATGTCCCACATTCCTTAGCAGACACCTGTCTTTTCAAACTAAGACAGGAGGAAACCTCTTATCTCACAAAATAGATCTTCCAGATGCTCAAGAGCTCACATCCTATCTCTGCATACCCTACCCCCACCGTGCAGGGTGGTATATCTCAGTGGTACAGAAATAACCAGTAGAAGAGCCGATTTAGTTTCTGCTTGTTGCTCCAAACTAACACGGATCTACAAGCACTGCTGTTCAGCTTTTGCAGAAGAGGTAATAGGATACAGCCCCAGTCCATAGCTGGCATGGGGAGGCAGCAGAGAGTGAGGGCAAGGGGGCAAGTAAATTATTTGATTTGCTCATGTCTGAGCTGTGCTGCTGATTTTCTGCATGGGTGGTCTTACAGGTATGGCTACTAATCTCCCTCAGAGTAAGTGCTTGGATCTGTACCCATGTAAATACTTTGTCTGATTTCACTTGGAAATCCTGATGGGAGTGATGTGGAAAGGCCATTCACTAAGTGGCTTTTTTCCAAGTCCTGTTTCATTCCTCTGCATTTAGCAAACAAGCATAAGGCCACTTTCATCCATGCTTGTCCTGAGGATCCTTCAGCTCTCACTTCATGGCTGAATGAGCAGTTTAACATACTGGTCCCTCACTAAGGTTTGTGAAACTGTTTGCTCTTCCCCTGATTAATCTGGTTTCTTCTAGAAGAAGTTCCCCATGATTATTGTTTAGCTTGCAGCAGCTATGCCAGTTCAGTGCTTTTGAAATTATGGATTCTGTTTATAGGTTACCAAAATTCCACTAGGAATACATTCAATACTCTAGTTTTTGTAAAATCCTTCTCTATTTATAAGTAACTCATAAGTGCTTATAACTTGTAAGTAACTTATAAGTACTTATAACTCAGGGCAGTTCAGGATCTCCCTTCAAAATACAACAAATGCCTATTTCTGCAGAAATAAATTACTGTCTAATGATTTCAACATCCAAAATGCTACACTTAAATGAGTGGCTATATGTATTGTAAATTCAGATACTTTTCTATTTATAGTGCGTTTATTTATGCCTGAGATGCATTTAAATATAAATTGCCGTACTTAATGCCAAGTTTTATAACATGTCATTCACAATCCATTAAGTATTTTATTACATATATTGTAGAAGAAATAAATTTATAGTCCCCATTTATAGTATAAATAAGGAATGATGAAAAGCACAATAAAAATGTCTTACTTTTTGGGTTTTGTGGAGGTTTACTGCTAGAGCATAGTTACCAGTCATGTTTTAATGTTTTACTATAATAAAAGACATGATCTGAGTGCAGTAATATATGTAAAATTAAAAGAAGCCCTACTAAAATGACAGAAGCTTTCCTATTCAGACACAAACAATTACAGACTTAGCATATTCTCAGTTGCTTTCTAGGCTGTAGGAGCATGTGGAAATAAATTTTGCTTTGTTAATTTTAAAGCATTTGCCAGGTGCTTCTTGATAGAAGGTTTCCAGAACATACTTCACTTTGTTGATAATGGGGGAAAAACACACACACAAAAACTTTATTCCTTGCATCCATTTTCCTAGGTCATCCATGACCAACTATGTTTCTTTTCCCTTGCTTTCTGACTATAAGTCAGGAATCAGCAAGGAAATAAAAACTTTCCTCTTCATGTTTGTTTTGAGGGTTTTTTGGTTTTTTTCCCAGTTACCTCTCAAAATTTCATTTCCTATTACTGGCTAGAAAAAAAAATAGTATTTTGGGGAAAAATTTCTTATGTCATGCTGTCCTTAGAAATGCTGTCTTCACAGTTCCTCAGTGTCTTTCCAAACAAGTACAGAAGAGAAGACAATCTTCTTAGCACATATATGGGGGAATTCTCATTGTTTTAAAAGAAAAAAGAAAATTTGGAAAGCACCAAAGCCAATAAACACTTTGAAAAAATATTGCCATATGTTTTGACGATCTCTCCACTAGAACCAAAAATCTGGGCAAGACAGAGCGTTGAGAATGTGAAAGGATATTTTTTGATCAGTTGATCAGTTCAGGTCTTGATCTGACCCCTAGTCTGTCTTGCCCTTTCCAGATGCTTTCACATTGCTAAGTCCTCAGTCAGTCTGTGTTCAGCTGCTGTTATTTCAAACCACACAAGCCTGAGTGAAATTCAATCAAGCACACCTGAGCAGATCTCCATAGCAGTCTCTGACATTAAGTTACTGTCTCAGCTGGTTGTTATGGGAAGTGGGAACCAAACCTTGACTCATGGCATTACCGGCATCAGTCTTTCCATTTTCTGTCCCTGGAATATTTGAGTGTCTCTCACTAGGGCAGAAGGTTTGAAGGCAGGATGACCCCAAAGACAAATGATCCCATAATAACAGAGGGAAAAGAGAGGGAGAAGTGACTTTCACAGAGCAAACACTGCCTCTGTGATAAAAGCACGAAGATAATGCTGATCTCTGGAGCACTATTTTTTAACTAATGCACATAAATCTAAAACTGCTTTCTTGGAGACTTAAAAGGAAAGTAGGCAATCCTGAAAGATGGTGAGGCATAAGTCCCTGGATTTCTAATGTTATGGTTTTAAGAAAATTTAAAGGTATTTAAGCAATTTTCCTAATAGAAAACAGTTTGAAAGCATACCTTTAAGCTAAAACAGACCTTTGTGACACAAAACCATCAGAAGTTAAAACACTCCTGAATTCCATAATCTTTTTTGTTGTTTGGTTTTGTTTTCTTTTTCAAAGCATGAATCTTCCTTTCATTAAGTAAAGGGTAAACAAAGGCACAGAGAAACTAAGCAAGTATACCAATCTTACAGTGAAGTAAATAAAACCACAGAAACAGCAAAGTCCCAGTTCTTAGCCATACACACTCACCAAGAATTGAACCCTGAGTCGTGCTCCAACTTATCTACCAGTTTTATTTTTACTGGGATGTACTACTAATAGTATTGCCTTTTTAATTTTGTAGATAGAATGAGAAGTTGGAGAACTTCATCAAGACCATTTTCTTTTGCAACTTGTCAGGTACATCTTATCTTTATGTAGTAACAGAAAATACTTATTTTAAGGAAAGAGAAAAATTACAGCTTATAAAGAGATTGTTACATGGAAATAAATCAGTGCCTTCATACTGGTATCACTATGATAGCTATTTCAGCTTACCCCATTAATGCTACTTTCTTTATCAATTTCTTAACAAATTCAATTTGTTATAATGTTTCTTTAATATTTCCACTGGGTTGGTACTTGAAATTCCTTTGTCCAGTCTGTTTCCTCTCTGTTACAAGATGCCCTTGATCTGTTCCAACTTACTTCCTCTCATCCTTAACTCTTGAAATACATTGCTATCTTAGGCTATCCAATCCCATGCTCACAGTGACCACTCTAAAGAGAGGGCTTAATCACAAAGGTTTTTCTGGGTTGCATCAAACAAGTAGGCTGCTTCCTAAATAACTTAGCAGCAATTACCACAGAAGAAGAAGACAAAGAAGATGAAGATGAAGAAGAAGGTAAAAACCAACATCCAAAAAAGCAAAAAAACCCAATAGCTTGGTTCAGTGGCTACATCTCAACTTCCTGTGTGCATTCTTCCAAACCTGGATGTTACAAAGCACTAGAATGAGAGCTGTGGAAGCGAACTGCTTTCCTCTCCAGGTCCATGCAAGGTGCATCATGCTCTGGCAGCGATTTATTTTTTTCCCCTTCATTCTCCTCTGGCAGCAGGTATGGTCTCTGCAGCAGAGATCACACAACTCACATCATCCCAAACAGCTGCAGCTTTGTTTGTGCCTGAGGGCAATGCCTGTAATCACAAAGGCTTAATTAAACATCACCCCTCTGCACTTCAGTAAATTCATAAGATACGATACTACCTACATGCCTCTGGTTAACAGCAGTTGGAAAAGGTAATAACAAAAAGCCCACATTAATCTCTTTGCCCTTGCTCCCTTAGTGGTACTGTACCTTTAAATTTAGCTGAGTCAACCCTCTTTCCTCAAGGAAAAAAGGCTGAAAAGTCTGAACTTATTCCAGAAGACCCCCACAGGAGTCAGTGGTGAAGACTTCTTGAGGCAATGTTTTTATCATCCTTTTGCAGCTAGAAAATGCCAAAAGATAAGCTATTGAAATTCGCAGTGCAACTCCTGCTTTGTGAAGTCAGTTTCTTTCCTACCCTAAACAAATCATGTCAGGCACAGAAAAGCAAAAGGATCCAAAGGACCAAGCCCTCCAGTGACAATCCTACTTGAGTAAAAGCTCAAGGAAGAACCAGGTAGGAATGATTTCTCACAAGGTGGGCATTAAACCTGCACGGCAACAACAGCCCTGAGATCATTCAAGTATCAGGGGGTGCAGTTAAGTATCTTTCTCCCACAGCTATTGCCTTGGTCCTGCTCAATGCTTTCTCTGGTTTAAAGGAGAGAAACAAACAGGGTTGTCAGGAATTACATTAGTAATTTCTTGGGGCCGGGGGAGTGAGCCTGATTCAGAGAAAAGACACAAAAACTCAGTGGAGGGAAATGACAGACCTGACAGACCTCTCTTGCCACATTCTCATACAAAATCTTCATTCCACTAGAATTATTATGAAGGCACAGAATAAAATTTAAGTCAGTCAAAAAGTTATTGTTATTTTTTCACCACTGGTGTTAGGACAAAAGACAAGTCTTGGATAAATGGTAAATATATTTATTGCACTGGGGTTTCCATATTTTCCATTTGTAAAAGGAGAAAGCATTCATTCATTGCCTTGGGTCTATTAGGACATAGAAGAAACTGTTCATTCAATTCCAGAAACTCAAAATCTTCTTTTATTCTAACTAAGAATTATGCTTCAAAATGTTACTCCTCTAGAATGCTCTAGGAGCACAAACTGTAATGGGGATCACAGAGAACACTGATATCCTGTACAAAACAACAGCCTCTTAACCAATCCCACTCATCTAGAGATGTAACAAGGGATAACAAGAAGAAAGGGAAAAGCTGAAGTAATAGCTGCTCTATGGCCATTTTCTGCCTTGATGAGCCAGGGAAAACCAAGAGTAAATAACAGCAGAAGGCAGTCTCACCACCACTGCAGATGCAACATATCCAGGGTTTTGCTTGTAACCCTGCAGGATTTTGTATGTGACCAGTCTCATTACTGTGACTATGAAGCACGGACAGACAACTCTTCAACTAATGAAAGTTGGAAAGAGTGTGTTTATTACAGTGCTGGACACACGAGAGTAACCTCCCAAAGACGTGTCAAAAAGTCACAAACTCCTGCTCTCTTTTTATCCAAAAAGGTTTAACACATTCAGATGGTTTCCAGGATGGTTTATACGGCATCTATTACATAAACATTAGCTCTCACCTCGTATTATAATTAGCTGAATGTGCATTACAGCTGCGCAATTGTCCTCTTTAATTTGGTTCCTCTGAAGAGGAAGTAAGACACCTTCCTCATGGTAAACTCTTCAACCATGGTAAGTTGGCAGGGCTTCTTGGCCTGTTGGTCACAGTCCAAACCTCCTTTAATTCTTAGAAATCTGTGTTATTTATGGTTCCTGCATTCTTACAATACTTTGTATATTACCTGTCATTCCCAACCTTGTTTCAGTCATTCCCACTTGGTATCAATTAGTTTCCTTGTTAAGCTCTAATCACAGTATATGATCTTTGCTAACTACATTTCTAACTTAACCCCTTAATTCATTTAAGCTCTTAATTAAAATATATATAGTATTCACCATCTTAGTTGCATTCCTAGCTCAACCCCTTGACTCAGTCAGAAATGCAGACCTAGGCACTAGTCCTATTCCACAGGATAGAAATTCACAGAACTGGTGTTAAGAGGGCTGGGCACGCGAGGCAACACCTGTTTTAACAACAACAATCTCACATCCATTACTTAAATTCTCCAAACTCCACCACAGGAAGTAGGAATAAGGGCTTCAGGGCTTTTTTAGAGCACATCCAACAGGAGCTGTATAAGGACAGGTGTCCTGTGGTCCCTTTGGGAGTTGGCAGGAAGGAATCCCAAATCAACAGCTGGTGGTTCTGCTAACTAGAAGAGACTTTCCCATTTTAACCCCTCTCCTGCATCATTTAGTTCTATTTCTTCCAATTAAACTTTTTAATTTTGGAGCAGTGTTAATGAGATCCTTTCCTGAACACCTGCAGTTATCTCAGGGATCTTTAAATGTTCCCCTTGTAAGCCATTACCCTCAGAGCTGCACATGAATGAGATCCCCTGCACTTATAGAACCCTTCTTGCTCTCTTGAATGCAATTGGCCCAATTTCTGACTTCAAAAATCAAACAAAAATGACCCAAATGAACACTTAAGCCCAAACACTGCAGAATCTCCTGTCACTAATACACTAGGCAAGCTCCCCCATTCTCCTCATGGGTCACAAAATCAGGGGGTATAAGTCATGTGGGCAGTCCCAAAGCTGGGAGCCATTTGTTGGTCACACCACTATTCATCATACTCAACATTCCTGGGCCTCCTTTCATTTATACACTTTAAAATACATAAGCACTTAAATCCTAGCCTCTTGATTCCCTGGTGGTATTAAGAGAACTCCTTCGGAACAGACAACAAACTGGTTGGCCAAAAGCCCAGGTCCCCAAGAAAACCACATCAATAAATATGAAAAGTTGGAGGAAGGAGGAAAAAATAAAAGAAGAAAAGAAAAGAAAAGAAAAGAAAAGAAAAGAAAAGAAAAGAAAAGAAAAGAAAAGAAAAGAAAAGAAAAGAAAAGAAAAGAAAAGAAAAGAAAAGAAAAGAAAAGAAAAGAAAAGAAAAGAAAAGAAAAGAAAAGAAAAGAAAAGAAAAGAAAAGAAAAGAAAAGAAAAGAAAAGAAAAGAAAAGAAAAGAAAAGAGAAAAAAGAAAACGTTGACTTTTCTTTTGCTGGAGTCTTCCAAATGTTAGCTTTTAAACAAGGCTACTGAGAAACACCTAAAGGTCTCTCCTCTACCTCTCTCCAAAAGAGATTTCAGCTTTGCCCTTGCAGCAAGTATTTTTGATTCTGGTCATTCTGCCTTTATTGAAAAAAGTACACTCTACTATCAAAAAATTACTACTTGAAGTATATTACTTGTGTCACCAGAGACATGGTTCAGAGCTCTCTCGTATCTCCAGGTTTCACTGCTTTCTGGATGCATATTTAAGCCTCTGTCCAAGTCAGACTACTGACACTGGTGTTACCTGTACTTTCTGAAGAGTTGTGTTATCTGTCCAGACTGCATTGATTAAGGGATGTCTGGACTTGAACATGATTGCATTAAGGCAGATAATGGTTAATGAGGAACAGATTTTATTGCTCTGGACATTTCTTTCCCTTCCCTATCTCCTTACTTACAAGGCAGGATGTGCATTCCATTTATTTTTTACTGAAAAATAACTACTTGATTTTGTAGCTGAAATATGGTTTAAAGCCATAGAAAAGTGTTAAATGGTTAAAAAGACATCTAATAAAACTAAAACTATTAGATTATTAAGTCTACATTTGAAGTAATACATAATTAGAAAGATGTAGCTGACAGATTTGGTTTTTGCCTCTTCAAAAAGCAAAGTGATGGGACGTACACAAAGAAAATAAGTAAATATGAACACTATCGAAATACTGATCTTTTAGTTCAGACAGTTTAGGAGCCTGTGGCACTCATATCTAAGTAGTAAACAAAATCACTGGTTTTAGAACATTATGTGAAAAATTACCACTCAACAACCTATTAGCTATTTTGCTCTTTAATCTAGCATTATGCACAATACCTTTTCCCAGGCATCATGTGCATATCAGATGTTTACATGCAGAGATGGGAAAAAATGTATCTCAAATTTTAAAAAGCAGGAACTTGTTCATTGGCCATGCAGAGTAGTCACAGAGAGAAAGGGATGAACCATGTAATTGCTTCTCAAGCAATACATGCTAAATAGTACTGACTAATAGTATATAGTTAATATAGACTAATAGCAAGAATAATAGTGGATCAAACATATAAGCCCAGGGCTTTTAAGCTCCCATTTGTTTCATCTTTAGGAACAGCTGTCCATGTGCATACAAAGTATTTTTCCCAAAAATATGTGCTGATCAAATTCCTAATTACACAATATTAACAAATACCATTATAAAACTTTCTCTTTGCATAGAGTAAAAAATATACTATTTTAACTTTGTGGCCCATAAACAAAAAACCCCCAAACACACTTTTTATTCAGGCCAAGAGAACGGTTTCTTCATTGACAAGAGACTGACAATATAATGTATTTGCAAATAAATGTAACAATGTCCAGAGCTAAAGTGCACCAAATTGTGGAAGTAAAATTATCTTCTGTATTGAACTGCAAAGGTGTTGTACAATCTTTATGACAGCCAAATATTCCAAAGAAAGAGTATTAACAAAAGAAATAGTTCTTAAGTTGCCTAAGAAAGTATCAAGCTTCTCGGCTGCTTGGTCATATGCAGCTATTTTCATACAACTTGGAGTTCCACATGTTGACACTTCTGTTGAAGAAAAAAATCAGCACTCTAAGATCATATGAAAGGAATTTTAGTTTGAAAATATTCTTTTAAAGATTCTTGAGAACTTTTCTGCTTCTTTTTTGGAGACCAAGATGATAAATGATGTAGACTATTTTCTACAGCTCCAGTTGCAGACATCCTTGCTCAGTTTCTGCTGAATACAATTATTGCACATTTTGAAAAGATGACACCCAGCTTAGATGGGGTTAATCTCATATATTACATGTCAAGCCACTGCACAGATATCCTGACTTGCAAGTAGAAAGCCAATGTCTGATACTTGGAACAACAGAGCCAGTGTCTGGTACTTGGAACAACTTCTCTATTAAAAATTGCCTAGTCTATAAAAATTAAAAAGCACCTTTTTTTTGACAGTCAAATGTTTGTTTTCTTGAAACTTATTGAAGTTAAGAAATGTGCAAACTTTTTGCCATTTATGGCAGGGGAATACTTTTAAGCTTCTGGACTGGCTTGAATTTCTCCTGCATACACTGACCTGGCTGAGGACCAGACCCACCAGTGCCACCCTCTCAGTGGCACCCCTCCCAGTGGGACGCCATGGGCTTGGCCAGCACAGGATCCACCAACCTGTGCAGTTCTGGGAAAGATTAATGGAGACCATGGAGAAGAAACAAAAAGGAAACTGCAAACGTGTAATTAACCTTTCTGATTAAGCATTGGAAATTGTTCCTGCAGAAAGTTGTACTATTAGTCACATCATTATTTTTAATCAGCTTGATTTCTAAGCTTTTCTGCTGGAGTAGGAAAGCCCATCCAGAACTGTGCACATAAGAATTTGTTGTATAGCACTACAAGGCTTTATTTGGTTGTGTTTTTTTACAAGCCTTAAAATTTGTGAGACTTCACAGATATACCCAGAATTGGTGGCTTGATTATTTAAACATCGCTTTTCTCTCCTTCCCAAGTCGAGAGCCACAACTTCAAGCCCTGCAGCTCAAGAAGAGAGCTCAGTGCATGCAAAATAAGCTTTTTTGTCTTGACTCTGGTCAAATCATGCCACAGAAATCCCAAGTCTTCTGTAGATAGCAAATGATTGTTCTTTTGTCAGGCAATGCTCCTTCTGACCAGCTCTCAACACACCAGAACAAATCAGCTTCAAGTTACACTATTAAAATTAAGGCACTCTCCTACCACTTCCAGATTTCATAACTATAAACATATAAACAATAACTATAAACATATAAACATGGAACTATAAACATATAAACAATAACTATAAACATATGAACATGGAACTATAAACATATAAACAATAACTATAAACATATAAACGTATAAACATGGAACTATAAACATATAAACAATAACTATAAACATATAAACATGGAACTATAAACATAAAAACAATAACTATAAACATGGAACTATAAACATACAAACAATAACTATAAACATATAAACAATAACAATAAACATGGAACTATAAACATATAAACGTATAAACATGGAACTATAAACATATAAACAATAACTATAGACATATAAACATTGAACTATAAACATATAAACAATAACTATAAACATGGAACTATAAACATACAAACAATAACTATAAACATATAAACAATAACAATAAACATGGAACTATAAACATATAAACATATAAACATGGAACTATAAACATATAAACAATGACTATAAACATATAAACAATAACTATAAACATACAAACAATAACTATAAACATATAAACATGGAACTATAAACATATAAACATGGAACTATGAACATATAAACACGGAACTATAAACATACAAACAATAACTATAAACCTATAAACAATAACTATAAACATATAAACATGGGAGTATAAACATATAAACATGGAACTATAAACATATAAACAATAACTATAAACATATGAACATGGAACTATAAACATATAAACAATAACTATAAACATATAAACAATAACTACAAACATATAAACATGGAACTATAAACATATAAACATGGGAGTATAAACATATAAACATGGAACTATAAACATGGAACTATAAACATACAAACAATAACTATAAACATGGAACTATATATAAACATATAAACAATAACTATGAACATGGAACTATAAACATATAAACAATAACTATAAACATATAAACAATAACTACAAACATATAAACAATAACTATAAATATGGAACTATAAACATATAATCATGGAACTATAAACATATAAACAATAACTATAAACATATAACCATGGAACTATAAACATATAGACAATAACTATAAACATATAAACATGGAACTATAAACATGGAACTACAAACATATAAGCATATAAACAATAACTATAAACATGGAACTATAAACATACAAACAATAACTATAAACATATAAACAATAACAATAAACATGGATCTATAAACATATAAACATGGAACTATAAACATATAAACAATGACTATAAACATATAAACAATAACTATAAACATACAAACAATAACTATAAACATATAAACATGGAACTATAAACATATAAACGTGGAACTATGAACATATAAACACGGAACTATAAACATACAAACAATAACTATAAACCTATAAATAATAACTATAAACATATAAACATGGGAGTATAAACATATAAACATGGAACTATAAACATATAAACAATAACTATAAACATATGACCATGGAACTATAAACATATAAGCAATAACTATAAACACATGAACATGGAACTATAAACATATAAACAATAACTATAAACATATAAACAATAACTACAAACATATAAACATGGAACTATAAACATATAAACATGGAACTATAAACATATAAACATGGAACTATAAACATGGAACTATAAACATACAAACAATAACTATAAACATTTCAACTATATATAAACATAAAAACAATAACTATAAACATGGAACTATAAACATATAAACAATAACTATAAACATATAAACAATAACTACAAACATATAAACAATAACTATAAATATGGAACTATAAACATATAATCATGGAACTATAAACATATAAACAATAACTATAAACATATAACCATGGAACTATAAACATATAGACAATAACTATAAACATATAAACATGGAACTATAAACATATAAACATATAAACAATAAATATAAACATGGAATTATAAATATGTAATCATGGAACTATAAATATGTAAACATGGAACTATAAACATATAAACAATAACTATAAACATATAAACGTATAAACATGGAACTATAAACATATAAAGAATAACTATAAACATGGAACTATAAACATACAAACAATAACTATAAACATATAAACAATAACAATAAACATGGATCTATAAACATATAAACATATAAACATGGAACTATAAACATATAAACGTGGAACTATGAACATATAAACACGGAACTATAAACATACAAACAATAACTATAAACCTATAAATAATAACTATAAACATATAAACATGGGAGTATAAACATATAAACATGGAACTATAAACATATAAACAATAACTATAAACATATGACCATGGAACTATAAACATATAAACAATAACTATAAACACATGAACATGGAACTATAAACATATAAACAATAACTATAAACATATAAACAATAACTACAAACATATAAACATGGAACTATAAACATATAAACATGGAACTATAAACATATAAACATGGAACTATAAACATGGAACTATAAACATACAAACAATAACTATAAACATTTAAACTATATATAAACATATAAACAATAACTATAAACATATAAACAATAACTACAAACATATAAACAATAACTATAAATATGGAACTATAAACATATAATCATGGAACTATAAACATATAAACAATAACTATAAACATATAACCATGGAACTATAAACATATAGACAATAACTATAAACATATAAATATGGAACTATAAACATGGAACTATAAACATATAAACATATAAACAATAACTATAAACATGGAATTATAAATATGTAAACATGGAACTATAAATATGTAAACATGGAACTATAAACATATAAACAATAACTATAAACATATAAACAATAACTACAAACATATAAACATGGAACTATAAACATGGAACTATAAACATATAAACAATAACTATAAACATATAACCATGGAACTATAAACATATAGACAATAACTATAAACATATAAACATGGAACTATAAACATGGAACTATAAACATATAAACATATAAACAATAACTATAAACATGGAATTATAAATATGTAAACATGGAACTATAAAACGCTCTCAGGCACAGGGTGGGATTTTTGTAGTCTCCTATGCAAGCCCAGGGGTTGGACTCGAGGATCTTGATGTGTCTCTTCCCATTCAGTGTATTCCATCATTCTATGGAATGCATATCATAACTCCATCTTTAGTAAATTGCCTTGAAATATGCTTTACTAATTTGGCAATACTGTGATTTTATATTTTCAGTAACTCTTTTCCCCATCAAATTCTTTTGATATGTTTGTTATTACATGGAGTATGTCACTGCTTCAGAAATCTCTTTGTGGAGGTTGTAGGAAGTTGAAACCACTAGAGACTGTGATCAAGTAAGGTCATAGCAGCAGTTACAGTGCTGATCAAATGCACTTTTTACATCCTTATTCACTTCTCAAGTGTGGTATCAGAAGCTGCTTCAAAAGAGCAGGAGGATGGAACTTCTCTTAGACACTTTTGCAGTGCATATCTACCAGATATAAAAAATCTTTCTAAAGCAACGTTAGAAATAAAAAATGCTAGGCTTTGCTATAGCTTTTTATTATTGTCTCCAGTAAAAATTTTCAAGAGATACTTTCACTGGCTTCTTTTAGCATCTCATTTCTGCCTAAGAATGTGATGTATAAGAAAGAAGTATAACTTTTGGACAATTACAGTTCTGAAGTCAGCACATTCTGTTCAGTTTCACTGAGTGAGAAGGACCTTAAATAAGCTCTCGCTCCCCTTTTGATCATGATGTTAGAATGAGCCCAAAATCTAGCCAGCTCTCCTCTAGTTTGAGCTACGTGTGAACATGAGGACCCACTGTAGAAATTCCCCTTGTGGGCAGTGCTCACATCTTTGCTCCCAGAAAATGGAGACTGATACTATTTGTATATCACTGTTTAGGCAACTGTTCAGGCTGCTGTTGTAGATACCACACAGGTGTTCAGAACAAAAATTAGGCTTCAACTCCACAGGCTGTAAAAGTTCTCTGCAAGTTACAGAACGTAGCTTGAAAGAGAATGAAGTTCAGGATGCCCAGTGGATTAAGCAAATTCTAAGACAAACTGCTGCTAGGTGATCCCTGTAGTTTATTACTGTGTATTCTACAGACAGAGGTACTAACTGGCTGTGGGGAACAGATACTGCACAGAGTCTGATTTATTCTGGTTCCACCATTGTTCTATAGCAGCAGTACAAGAGTCACAGGAGGGTGGAAGACTCACAGAAAGCTGAAACTATTTTAGATCAATGAAGCAGCGTTATTTTCCTTTTTCACAAGTGCCATGCTAGATGAAATACCTTTATTTTTAGGTTTTAATGTTGGATTTGTAACTTACAGGGACTCCAGTGAACCATACCACGTGCTTTTGCTTACACTGAGGAATGGCAAAGCTTCTGTAGGAGCCTTGAATCCAGAAATGTTTGGCCATTGCCATCAGCATCCCAGGCCCTTTGCTTTTTCTAGAGGTAGGAAATGGTGCAACATGCTCTCTTCAGCAGACTCATAAAGAATAAAGGAAGAGTGTTTATGGTGCAATTCAGTACTCCTTGAATTGCTGAACATGTTGACAGGGAGAAGCTTGTCAGTGAACCAGTGGTGAATATCCAGCACAAACAGATGGCTGATCTGGATTCAGCTCTGTGCTGTAAAGCACACAACAGTTCTCTCTCTTTTCTCCTGATGATGTCAGATGAGTGATGGGGCTGTGCACAGCAGCCTCTGAGTGCCTGCATCTTCACCAAAACTGCCTGGCCTTTTGCTGTAGGTGCAGAGATTATTTCTTCCCCTCCTTTGCCAGACCACACAAGACAGACTTGCCTCCTGCAATCTTGTTGTGCTGGGATTCAGCTTGCGAGGGCTCTTCTGAGGAGTGAAGGAAGGAGACAGAATATTAGCATACAGCTATTTCCACTTTTACTGCTGAGGATAGACTCAGCCTTCCTGACTGCCCTGCAGGAGAACAGAGGTGTTTGATCAGGGACTTTGCACTGCTGTGCAGGGCTCAGCCTCAGGTGAGTGTTCAGGAGGAAGTGCTGGGTGCAGCAGCATGTTGTGAATGCAAACCTCTGTGTGCTGCTGAGATCTGCACACGTGCACACACCCCCCTTTCACTAAAGAGTTCAGGAGACATTTGAGCTTTCCTTCTTTCCCTCCCTTCCTTCCCCTTCTGAGACCAGCCCAGTGGCAAAACTAAATTCAGGTTTTAGGAGCTGGCTCAGCTGTACCATGCAGTATTGATGCAGTGGAGTGGGCAAAGTCTGTGTGTGCATTCAGTTGACAGCCCACAGCAAGAGGTTCACCCTACAGGCTGTAGGGCTCTCATGGGAAAAGGAGAGGCACAGTCGAGGTTCTGCCAGGCTGTTCTCTCAGATGTGGTCTTAGTGCCTTGCCAAGACACCCTCGCAGCTCTTTCTACTAGGTACCTCTTTTTTCCAAACAGTTTTCAAATGTTTCCATTCCAAAAGGCCCACAAACAAACCGAAAACCCCAAATCCCAGCCTTCTTGAAAATGTTTGCCAAGTTTACCAAAGAAGGAAGATGGTTTCAGCTGAACGTTCCTTTATTTGTTGTAAATAAATCAAATGTTGACTACATGAACATCTCTCACTTCTCTTGTTTACAGCCTACACTGACAGTTAAGCTCTTAGAAACTTTCAAGTAAACCTCATCTGCAGAAATCTTTCCTTTTGACAGGCTCTGAAAATGTCCAGGTTTTTTTGTTTGGTGGTTATGTCGGTGGACTTTTTTTGCATAATGTATTGGGTACCTTCCTGAAGGAGTTTACATACCTGTTAAAATAAGTGCACTCAGAGATGCCAACAGAAAAAGATGCATAAGTATATAGTTTATTTATGCAGGTTGCAGTCTAATAAAAACCCAGTCTCTTTATGTTGCCATGTTTGTGAATATTTATCATCATAAGCAAGTGGCAGAGAGAGGCTTGACTGAGGAAGTTATTGTCACCGATAGAAAACAACGTCCTGAGAGAAAACAGGTTCTTGTAAAGTCCCAGGTAAAAGCTGTTGTCAGTTTCCTCTGTGTCTCTCAAGTGGCCCTGAGCAAAACCAGCCCCATAAATTAAGGTGCTCGAGGACAGTATGTAAGAGAACAGACATTCTGCCAGCTCCCCTTGGGTGCCCAGTAAGGATCCCCTCATTTTCTCTGATAGCAGCTGGGTGAGCTAATTGTGAGGCTGAGGAAGCATCAGCAGGCTGCAAGAAATCATCAGTCACCTCCGCATCCACCTGCTAATTCTGAGTGCATTTAAGCAAAGCTGTTGCTCTCAGCCGTGCGGTGCAGAACACAGACAAGTTCAAGGCTCTGCATGTAAACAGCAGATGTGTGTCAGTAACTAAAAACACAGCCCTCTCTTCCAGCACCAAACCAAGACAGAAGAGCAGCAAGAGCAGCTGGAAACAGGCTTTGCTTCCATGATTTTCCCAGGCACGCGCAGCTTGACGCGCCAAGTTGATCCAGCTCTTTGAAACCACTCATTGTGTGCTGGAGTGAGTCTAAGGGGTGTGAAGCCTTCACTTCAAATATAGAACAGCAATTGATGCTGGATCAAGCATAATAGGAAGGTTGGATGAGCCACTGAGAGAAACTGTGGTACAAAGGAAACTCTTTAGGGAAAATAAAAATGTAGATGATCACGTTTGAATCACTGTGCAAATTTATATTGAATCGGTATTTTGACTGAGGAAGTGTCTTCCAGGTTTTTCACCTGATTTAGGAGCTCTAAAGATGGTTTAGTTTTATAGTTTATAGTTTTCAGGCATTGCTTGGGTAAAGCATTTTTAAAAAGTGCTGCTACGTCAAGTCTTCAAAATCAGCCTTGCCTATTGTGTGCTTCATAAACCTTTATCATTACTCTCTGAGCTCCATAAACAGTGGGATGAGTCTGTACAGAGAGAGCAGGAACAGGTCGGTCATTTGTGGTCACACTGAGCAGGGCTTGACTCTGCATGGACTTCCCTGGAAATCTCAATCCACCCAAGAGGGCGAGGCAAAGATTTCTGCCAAACTTGAGCCAGAGAGAGGAAATCTGCTCATTATTTTTGGTCAGGCAGTGGAGGGATATCTGTACTGTCATGCTGTTGATGTTCAGGCTGTCTCTGTGCTGGTTTGGGCTGCTGTAGAGTTAGTGTTCTTCTTCTTTGGATTTGTGCTGGAAGCAGTGTTGGTAGCACAGGGACGCCTTGGGCATTGCTGAGCAGAGCTCACACAGAGCCAAGGCCTCCTCTGGCCTCACTGACCCCACCAGGGAGGGGCTGGGAGGGGACAGAGCCAGGACAACTGAGCCCAAGGGAGCCAAGGGAGATCCCAGCCCAGGTGGGGCCACGCTCAGCACACACAGCTGGGGGCAGGAGAAGGAAGTGGGGACATGGAGACACCTGCCCGTCCATGGGCAGTACAGGTTGAATTCCTTGTTCAGTTTTCCTGCAGGTGCAGCTGTTGCTTTACCTATTAAAATGTCTGTATCTCAGCCCTGAGTTTTCTCACTGCTACTCATAAAATTCTCTCCCCATCCCACCAGGGGCAAATGAGTTGGTGGCAGTGTGGGGCTGAGCCATGACAGTCTCTGAAGGGCAGCCTCAGGATATCTCACCAGAGTGTTTCAGGCTGAGGGGAAAAAAAAATAGGTTATTTGGCACCTGCAAACAATACTTTTTTCTTTGTTGTGAGTTATCAATACCTGACTGAAGTACGACAATTCCTGCAATTGCTTAGGGAAGGAAAAGGGGAAATGAAATGTATAGTGAGGAGGAATGAGGATTGAGGATTATAGTTCTGGTTTCCTCCTGAGCACATGGTGCAGAAGGAAAGGAGAATTTGCCAGATGACACACTGGGAGCAGCTGCGCTCACCGGCACTCTGAGAAAGAATGTTGCTGCTTCCACAGATTCGTGCTCTCAGACACTTCCATAGCCCGTCATATGTCATTTTTGGTGCATGTTTATATTGTCAGACAAGCATCCAGGAGTAGCTGTCCATTCTCAAAGCAATTTTCAAGGCTTGATGCATCCTGTGGAATCTGTCTGGCCCATCAGTCAGACTGGACAAGGAAATAGTGTTATGGAAAACAAACACTCCAGTTCCTGTTTGCCTCAGTCCAGCTGGTGAAACTCCATGTGTGTAGGAACACTGGGTCCACATAGAGTGTGCTTGGGACAATGTGCTGCTGAAATCTAGAACAGCAGGGTACAAAGTGTGTGCTCTGCTCATTTCACTGATGGGAACAGAATTTTGCCACTGACTGGACTCTGCACGTGCCCTCTCCTTATTAGAGCTCTTACTGTTTTCCATGCTGGAAGCCTGAGTTGCAGTGTGCCTCTGCAAACCTCCTGTGGCAGCCCCTGCTTGTCACAGCCCTCAGGAATTCCTGCAGCTGGCAGTCCTCCCTAGAAATCCAGTGGCATTTGTACTGTCTTGCAGCACTGCTGCCAAAGTCAGCAGGTACTAGCTGAAGCCAGCCTTGAAACTTGGTGGAATTTTGGAATTGGAATTTTCAAAGCCAAGAGATTCCCTCAGTACTGAGATATGGGCTGCTTCTCTTATTAAATGCAAATACTAGAAATGTAGTATTCAAGTAATAAAAATTTTTTTCAACGCTCCTATGAGAATGTTACCAACATTTCTAGTTTATTACATGTAACAGAACAAATACTAGCTGTATCCTGCACTTACCACTTAGAATGCAAGTATCATGAAAGAGGCTTTAAAGTATTACATGTTTTGGTAGCATTTGTGGAAATCAAATGTAATTATTGGAATAATATTATTTTTATATCGAACAAATTTTTTATAGTTGAATAGTATTAATATCAAACTATTTCTCTAATTATCCAGTATTTCCTCTGCACTCATGCAGCTCTGGTGTCACAGAGAGTGAATTAAAGTGAATGTTAAAGTTCACATACACATGCACAATGAAAAGTACACGTTAGATGTGATGCTGCAGAAGGTACTGTTTAATTTTAGCCCCTTAATTGGTCTCTTGGGCTGGAACTGGGCTCCCATGTGTTTGTGTCAGTGCTGTGGGGTCTCAGCTCGCTGCTAGGTGTGCCTCTGATGGGGCAGGGCCCTGGCTCTTGCAGGATGCCAGGTTTTCTCTCCGCTATATGCTGGACTTCCATGGGAGCACTCAAGGTGTACGCTGGCTGCCTGGGGATGCTGGTGTTGGGAATTGGAATTTTGGGAGCAGCCAGCCACTGCAGAGCTCAGGGCTGAGCCCTGTCTGTAACCCAGGTCCTGTGTATAATGGAACTTGCATTTACTTTCACTCACATCAGCCTTGCAGGACCAAAAGGGGCCTACAAAAAATCCCTGGAGAGAAATTTTTACAAGGACATGTAGTGATAGGACAAGGAGTAATGGCTTCAAACTGAAAGAGGGTAGGTTTAGTTTAGACAACAGAAAGAAATTCTTCCCTGAGGCCCTGGAGTAGGTTGCCCAGAGAGGCTGGGGCTGCCCCATCCCTGAAATTTTCAGGGCCAGGCTGGATGGGGCTTGGAGCAGCCTGGGATAATGGAAGGTGTCCCTACCCATGGCAGGGGTTTTGACACTAAATGAGCTTCAAGGTCTTTTTGAAGCAAAGCCAAACCATTTGAGCATTCTGTGATTTTTGGGCCTCCAGTATAAGTAACTTGCCCAGTCTTCCTGAAATCCCCTATTCTGTGCAGCCAGCATGACCTGCATCATCTGCTTGTTTTTGCTGCCTCTGCCTGCAGCGTCCTGAGTACAACAGCAATTTGCAATTTACTTTCTTTTCTGCCTCTGCCATGTCCTTCATTGTAAAGCACAGGCCCTCAGCGTAGCAGCATCTGTGTGGGTCTCCAGCACAGAAACAGAATTAAGGATTTTTTCTTCCTTTGAAGAGCAGGGCGGTTCTTTATAGAAGGATCAGCATGATCAGCTCACTGGTTTTCATGCACTTGTTTGCTTGTATGAAGGTTTTTTCTGTCAATGGGAGGAATGTTTAGCATCTGATTTTCTCAACTGAAAAGATTTCCCATCTGTATAATTAGCCTTATTTATACAATTAGAGCTTAACTACTAATTGCTTGGGGGCTTTTTTAGTTTGCTTCCTTCTATGTAGAATATTCATCAGACAGCTGATATTGGAAAATACGAGATTGAACAGTGTTGCTGCTTTTCATATTCCTACAAGGAATGTGTTTGTCACTGAAGCAATGAATTTTTGAATGTTATCTAAACACTGTTTAATGTTAACTTTTTTTTTCCTGAGTGATATCATGATGAATTCTGGAGGGAAAAAAAACTGCCTTAGTGAAATTTCATCACATAAATAATCCAGTTGTGCCAAGAAACTCTATAATGACCTCAAGGCTTAGCAGCTGCCAAATACACCGCTTAGCATTAACCACTCTTCTTGTGATATCAAAGTAATACACAATGAACACTGCCAAATCTGCTTTCTCTAACACTTAATGTATCTTTTTTAAACCTAATTTAGTGTCTGCAAATGGCATTTGCTTTTATAATAGTAGTGTGTGCTGCTGCTCTACAGTGTCCATCTCTGTCTCTCTAGCATGGTAGGGGCTGTGGCGCATCCTGTACATCTTATAAATTAATAATTCAGTTATCCAGTAAAAATAAAGTAGTGTGAACATGCTGGTGAGTGAGAGCTATCACACGCACTTACAAAAAAAGACAGTCCAAACTTCAATGTCATCTAATAATAATAATTTACCAGGCTCAAAATGTAAAGCATTTAGTCATAAACTGGATCATCTTTATAGAAATTTGAAAGATTTTAGAGATTGTATAAGCATAGCAGTGGAATTATGATTTCTTCTTCATTTCTAAGCCATCCTCTCAAACAGAAAACAAGGTATGCACAGTGGAACCTGCTCAGCTCGTGGTGGTTGGCTTTCTTCTCTCAGGGAAACCATCTCTGCAAGGCTTCCCTCCGTGCTGGCCTTCATCCCTTGCAGTGCTTTGGTACACATCCTGAAAGGCCCGGCACTCGAGGGATGTCTTGGTTTGGAAAGACAGGTGCCTGCTAAAGGAGACAGGAGCCTCCCCTAAAATGGAGAATGCAAACCCTCCCCACCCCTCCGAATTGCTATGAATTTTAAATAAGAGGCTCTCAGGCAAAAAATATGGGAGCAGGAAATAACAGTTCTTTAATAGGGAAGGGAAAAAATAAAAGGATAAAATACAACAATGCAATACACTAGAACAGCACTGACAGAGTCAGAACTCAACCTGACACCCTGTGGGTCAGGGTGTTGGCAGCAGTCCAGTTGGAAAAGGGGCTGCAGTCCTCCTGGAGTGTCAGGCGTGGTTCTGTTGGAGCAGGGCAGTCCTGTAGGAAAAGGGTGAATTCTTCCTCCACAGATCCGTGGAAGTAGAAGCAGCTGCTGTTCCTCTGGGGAGTCCAGTGGAGAAGAGCGGTGCTGGTGTGTCAGAATCTCCAGGTTATATCTGGGTAGGAATGCTTGGCTCCTCCCTCTGGGCGGAGCATCTCACAATGGGATGTCACAGTTCTTATCAGTCATGGGGTGACATTCAATAGCCCCTTATCAGCAGATGTTCCCTGCTGAGGGACCTTGATTACCATCACTCAGGAAGAGAGATAAGGAGAATTGCCCACTTGATACCAGACAACTGCCATGCAGACGGCAATAGAATACATCTGGCCTTGCAAACTGGAACAAGGGAAAAGCAGGCAAACTGCAGAGGCTGCTGAAGGCAGAATGCAGCAGGGTGGGGCTGTGGCTTCTTCTCTGCTGTGCTCCGTGCTTTGTGCTCGCTGGGCAGGGCGGCAGAAGGGAACACTCCTGCTCCCAGAGCATGGCATCTTCCTTTGAGTCTGCCTCAGCTTCATCGGGACCTGATGCTCAGCTGGGTGACCTGACGCTCAGCTTAAAGGCTTTTAATCTGTTGCCCTGGTTTTTTAAGTTTTTCTAAGACTCCCGATGTTTACATTCTTGTAACAAATTTTCTCACATTGTTTTGCATTGTTTTATGGAGGAGGAGAAATTTAATGGACTGTTGGTTTGTCCAGTGTCATTGGAGAGGTGGCACCATCACCCTCCAATCCACTGTCACTTTTGGAAATCTATAAACGTTGGAGTCAGAAATTAAAAGTTCTCTTTTTACTTTGGGAGAGCTGCGTGTGCGCATTATTTCGTGTCCTATAGCGACAGAAATCAGCTGATTCCGGGCTCATTAAGCAGGAATAGACAAATAACTGCTCTGTTTTCTTCTATTTGTAAAATGGAAATTACAGTGTTAAGAACTTTGGATGAAAAAGTTCTGCTCTGGGTTGTTATTTGTGATGTTTTAACCCAGCAGTGAAGGCAGGATTAATGGTCAGGCATTTTAAAAATACTTGCAGGATTTTCCTAACTGCAGTAACTAAAAATCAGCCATTGATACAGGTGTTATTACTGTTACTACAGGATCCATAAATTGTACTGCTTCTGTGGTGTCCTTTGGTTTGCATGGCTATACAGCCCTTCCCTTAGCCCTCAGATAAAAGCACACCTATTATACATGTGCCCCTCTTTTTGTCTGGGAGTTGATCTGTTAATATCCTGACTTGTTTACTGCTTAGGTGGCTATTGCTACTGTCCATTACCTGTTTGTAAACACTTCTAGATTTGGGTTTTCCACTACTTTTTATAGCCTCATGAGGCAAAAAGTATTTCTTCATGTTCAATGCTTTCATTTGCATTGCCATCCCAATTGTCATTATTTCTAGCTAATTCTGTAGAAAAATTCTTAAGCCTCAGTTAATTCATTCAGTAGGATATGGTTGGCAACAGACAAAAATCCTGGCATTTCAGGGGATCTCATAAAAACTGTCAGAACTGCCATTAACTCATAACTCCCTCTGGAGTGGCTCCGATGTCTTTTAGAGCCTCTGAGATCAGCCTTTCTATTTTGCCAGGCTGAAACTTTTCTTTCACAGCATATGGCTCCCAAACAGTGCATTTAGCTGTAGCTGTGTACTTTCCTTTGTTCATGCCCAGAGTGTTAACAGTATAGGATTGAATTAAACTTCACTAAGACTGCAGCAGTTAGGATCTTCAAATACTTTTCTCCAAAGCACTTCTAAACTACACAACCTCATAAGAGAATTGGGAAAAAACCAAAAGAGAACTAATGCGTAAGAATTCCCATAAAGAACTTGATTGCTGTCACCGAGTGAACCAGCCACAGATATCACACTGATCAGCAAAGTTTAGAGCTTTTTTTTCCCCCTCCAAACTCTTTGAAAGCATGGGTGCCTGAAATGGGTGCTCCAGGTTTGGACAAGCTCGAGACAGTTAAAAGTCCTACATTACATTCAGAGCTCAGATTCAAGTGACATCATGAATAGCTTAAATTAATTACCTGCTTCAGTCAGACTGGATTGTCTCACAAAACGCTTTAAATCAAATGAAGCACAACACTTCAGTGAGAAATATTCCAAGTGTCTGTCCTTACCACTCTGTCCCTCTTGGAAGGTGCAAGGGGTGCTGTGGATAGCACGTTGCAAGGCTTGTTTCCCCAGGATAAAGCAGCCTTCAGGGGATTACAGCAGCCAGGCTCCTGAACTGCTGATATGCAGCCTAGAGATGTGTTATTTCAGGTGCCTGCTGCAAGAATATATTGGACAAAATGCCTTGTGAGGTTGTGTAGTTTAGTGTAAGCTGCATGTGAGTGAAACCTCTGGCCAGCTGTGATTTGTGCTGACTTTTACCAGGCTGTAGAAATTCTACAGCAGGGCAAGCTCCACTTCAAACCCCTGCTCCCAAATGGGATGTCACAGAAATAAGGGTTGTTTGAAAACTAAAGAAGTGCTGAAGTGTGGTGAGGAGCCCAAAGGATGCCGAGGTAGAGCTTTTAAAGAGTGCTGTGTGTGGCACACACCCAGGGCCTCAGAGCTGGAATTGGGGCACCCTCTGCTCCAGGGGCCAGCTGCTGCACTCAAATAACTGCAATCCTTTCTTTCATTTCCTTTCCAGGGTGGCATCCGCTGTCTTCACACTTCTTCATCATTTTTAGGCAAAACTGGAGAATTCTTAGGTTCTTTCTGGCAGCTGTAGACTGCAGTACCTCCTCCCCTCCCTGTCCCTGGATAATTCCCATGACTGTTTCAGGTGCACTGCTTGGGGTGCTAAAATAGCTCATTAAACACAGAAACTGTCTGCTCCCATCCCCACTCTGTTCAGGATGCCTTGAATTCTTGGTGGCTAACAGGCTGCCAGCTTCCTGGCAGGGAGGAGTATTGATTTCCATACCCAGTAAGTACCTTGTAGGCAATTTTCCTTTTTAATTATTGTTCAATGAGCACAGCTGGACACAAATAAATTGACGTAATAGTTAAGGCCTCTTAACAGCTCCACTCCCATCTCCTGAGGCCTTTCTTAGCCTCTAGGATTTTTATAAAGATTTTATTTCCCCTAAAAATAATTACAAGATAATCTAATTACATTGTTACAGTTCTTCACATAATTAACCTTGCTATTTTCAAACTTGAAGAAATGAGATGGAACATACCTATATTAATGCCAGAATGATAGAACACTATATTAATCTGAAGAGCTAATATTTCTTAAAGTGACTTCTGGGTTTTCATTTAATTTTTTTTTTTTTTTTTTTTTTTTTTTTTTTTTTTTTTTTTTTTTTGCTGCTATGTTCACTAAGCATCTTCCCAGCCGCTGCCAAATAAAAACAATATTTATCTGATTTTTACTATACATCAGTAAAAACATAAGCAGTATGAATAGCAGGAAGGACCAGACACAGGGGTTTATTTTAAATGGGAATGGGCTTCATGGAATCTGCTAGGAATGTGTTTCATGGAATCTGCTAGTGTGAAACAAATGTTGATGGGCCTGAAGTGTGGAGTGGAAAAAAAAAAACATGCAGCAAACTGAGTGTCTTGTCATAGTTTGTAGGCTAGGTACTTCCTTATCTATTTCCTTTTCCGACATAGGAATTCTTGAATTCTGTTTTTCTGTTGTCATTTCATACAGATAGAGAACTGCATCAAAATCTCCTTGGAACAGATGTAATTTTATTCATTGTTCATCAGTATCTTCTGAGTAGTCTTGGAAAGCCACTTCCTGATAACAGTGGCTGAGAATTTCAGTTCTTCTGCAGCTATGTGTTTGGTGAGTGGGTTGGAGACCCATCCTTGCATGAGCAGAGCTTCAGGCAAGCAAATTCCATAAGGTGTGTGAAATGTTGGCTGGGACACATCTGCTTTAAATTCTCAGCATATTTTCTAAAATTTAGTAACGCTTTGAGGATCAAGGAGGATGATAAAAATAAATTATCTGAATACCTAGGATACCTCTACAAATAGCAGTAGAGAGATCCCACTCTACTGGCTCTCAGAATGTCAGAAAACAATATTTTTTATTTTGTTTTCACATAGAGTGTTTCAAGGAAAAGTCAGAGGGGAATATAGCTCTCTTTTTATGCAGGATAAAAATTATTTTTAAAAGAGAACTGGACTTAGTCAATTTTGCTATCCCATATTCAGTATTTAAAGTCTCTTAACATTTTTCACATAAACTAGGTGTTTCAGGGGTTTTCTCCTATTATATTCATAATAGAAAATATATTACTGTTATAGATGAGTAGTGTAATAGCTGGGTCTCAATTAAGAGATATTATATATATATATATATATATAAAATAGATATTATATAGATATATATAATAATATGGATATATATATTAAGAGATATTATATAGATGTATAGTAATGTTATTATAAAATGTCATTCCATACTCCTCTTTCCCTGCCCCCCTTGCAACAGCTTTAATTGTCAAGACATTTAAAGGAGGCTGGGTTGGTACCAGGAGGAGCAGCAAAACAGCACCTGACCTCCAATCAAGATGTGAAAAGTAATGTCCACCAATATCCATTGGTGGACATTACTTTTCACATCTTGATTGGAGAAAGAGAAAGAGCTGACTGACAAAACTTGGCAGAGAAAGAGCTGACTGACAAAACTTTCAGAGGGGCTGAGGGTATAAAAGGCAGAGCATCCACTTTGGAGATGAGCCATGTGGCTGGCAGCCACAGGGGGGGCTCCCAGCCCAGGAATTTTTCCTTATTTAGTCCTTTTGTTGTGTTTTTTGTTAAGGTTTAATAAATCTTGAAGATTTTAAGAAGTGAGCGATTGTTTCTCACATTACCTTTTGTGAGGAGCTCACCATATTGTTGAGGATAATTTTTTCACGAAATTTCGGTGGAAGGTAACAGAGCTCTGCCCCAGTTCTGCTTGTCTCCAGTGAGTCCCCCATGAGCTGAGTGTCAGCAGTTCCTGCTTTTCCAGCAGTGCCACTTGGAAGCACCATTCTCCTTTCAGGGCCCCCTATATTTCAGGCAATTTCCATGACAATTTCTCAGAATAGGCAGCTTAGGCTTTTCAGCTGAAGGGGTTCAAATGGATGTTTCTGTCTGGAAGAGTCTGGAAGCTGCTGCTCCATTCCAGCAGCTCTCAGGCAGCTCAAATCTGCACATCCACAAAGCACAGCTTGGGAAATGCAAGTAACTAACTAAAGAAACAAAGTGCCGTGGAGAAGGATATGCAGAGTCCATGACAGGAGTTGAAAGGGAGTTTTCCCTGCTTTGAGTTCTCTAAAAGCTGCTGTGAATATTAGCTGTGGAAGAACTGAAAGCTAGTTTAGGCCTAAATTGAGAGCATCTCTGTGTGGATGGAAGGCTCTCTTGGTTTTATTGGATTTTAGTAAAAGCGCATAAGATAAAATGACATCTGAAGTGAAATATAAACCCACTCTTTCCTTACTATTTCAGGTTCTTCATCCAAAACACTTTACAGGAATACCTGAAACGTCTTTATGATGGAAAAAAATAAATTTCCAAAGGTTCTTTTGCCACTAGCTACCAGGTATTTAAATCTTTGCCTTTTGCCAGGAAAGCTCTGTTGATAAATGATATAGATGGTACCTTGGCAGGTGGGAGAGCCATCTGTATGGGTGCATGCATTTCCTGCTGAGAGCAGTGTGTGCTGGGTATGGACACTGCAGAGGTCACTCTGCCCGGCACCCCAAGGAATTTGAGGACTTTCTTGCTCTATACCAGCTGGTTTTTTAGAGGGTTTTTGCCTAAGGATTTGTCAGATGCCTTTGAGTATACAAATACAGCCTGGATTTCTGTTGTCAGCATACCTATTGATAGCTGTAGAAAATACTTTGATAGATAATGAGGCAAAATTTCCTTCACAAAATCTGTTTCTGGCAATGCCAATTTGGATATAAAGGGATTCATTCTGTTCTTTATAACAGTTTTCACCAATTTACTTGGCTTTCTGGTCCACGATTGCCCAGAACTCCCTTGGGATCGAAGCAAATTTAAGCCAGAAGTTAAACAGCACCATTGGTAGTTAAATCTTCAGTTTCTTCTGCTGTAAGCAGTTATCATTTGGTGCTGGTGACTTGTTACTGCTCATTTGCTCATCAGAGAATTCTTTTTGAGTGTCTTCTGGCATTAAGCTTGATTTGAGATAGACTCTGTTGTGTCTTGCTGTAGAGAGAGGAGATTCCAGAGTAGGAGTCTTTCCAATCTCCTCTACCAGAAATGCAAACAGGATTTTTTTTTTTTTTCCCATCTATGGCTTTATGGTCACTAAGTTCTTCTTCTATATCTTCATCATTTTATGACCCTACAGATTCTTATCAGAATTCTTTAGTCTGTGGTTTTTGGGACTTTCGAAAGCTGTTCCTCAAATGGGTTTTGTTTTTTTTTTTTTTTGGTAGGTGTCCTGGTTTAGGGCAAATTTTGGAGGAAACCTCCAAACTGGGGTTCCTCTAGAAAGCAGATTCAAGCAGCCCCTCCTGGAACTGGTTTGGGAAAAGATTTCCTTGGAGGAAAGTGGAAAAACCTGTTTATTTAACAGGCAAAGCATTCACCAGCACAAAAAATGAACAATATTAAACGATAAAACCTCTTGCTGCTCCGAAGAGATGCCACACTCAGAAAGTCCCTTTGTGGGCTGTTGCTGGGCTCCCTCACTTTCTGATCAGTCTCTCATCAGTCCCTCCAGTGCTGGCAATGCCACAGCCAGGCCCAGCCTGAGAGCTGCCAGTGTTCTTCTGGGTGCTCAGTCCAGGGCAGGTTCAGCCAGCTCCAAGGAAAAGAAAACCCAAAGTCCAGGGAACTTCCCTGCCTCAGCTAGCTAAAACTAACCAAAAGCAAAGGAAAGCTCTGTCCTGCTATCTGTCCATGCTGCAGACAGCACTGTCCAGGAGAAGGATGCGGGGAGCAAGTGCAGTTTCTGAAAACAAAATGTGTGCACCTTGTCTCCCCCCACCTTTGCTCTCAGAACCAGTCTTAAAAGGTGTAAAACTTATTTCTGGGCCAAACAGATGAATGGGGATACAATTCAGCATCAGAAAGTGACCCCAGGACATTATGTCATTTATACAGTATCTGCCTGAGCTTATGGCCCCTTCTGGTTTATTCATCTGGACATGGAACCACTTTGCTGTTCAGCAACACTGGTTTCTTCAGGCCTCTCCTAAGTTTCTAGGAGGCGAGATTTATTTGTAAACAAAGCTGTCTCTGAACACCCTTCTTCCCGCCTTTAAGAATTTTACTTGTTTCAAAACAATAAAAGGAAAACCTGGTCCGGGCACTGCTTCCAGTGAAGCCAAGAGTTGCTTCCTCCTCTCTGAGTTTCCTGGCTGTCCATAAAATCCTCATTCCAGGCAACCTGTCCCAGTATGTTTGCCACTCTGCACTGGGCATAAGTGAAGCTCTCCCATCACCATCTTGTTGCACAGTTGAAATATGTCAGTAACAGTATTTTTCTTCTCCTTGCCCAGAATATCAGTTTCATGGGATCACAGCTTATTAAACTGACCAGAGGGCTTGGCCAGTTACTTTTAAACCACTCTTTAACATATGATTCCACTTACTGCTTGGTACAGCTTACTGCACCTTTGATATATTCTTTGATTTTCATCTTCCGGGGGCTCTGATTGTTTTCTTTTCCACTAGGCATCCTGTATGTTTATTATTCCCATATTTCATGTTCATATTCCATATGTCAGTTCAAAGTGTGTAGGGCAGCAAGGCAGGCAAGCAGGTTCCCCATCTTACTGCTAACATGGATGCAGAAAAACATGTAAAAGTTCTTTTTAATCTCTGTAGAGCTATTTTTTTAATGCAGAACTGTTGGTTTTCTTTGCTGTTTCCTATTTGATTATTTCTAGCTTCCATCCTATCTTTTATATAAATCCTTTTGACTTCCCCAGAGAGCTTTTCTGCACCCATCAGCATTCTCCTTCTCTGTTTCAGCAACTTTGCACAAAGCTGGCCCTGTTCCTAGGAGGTGAATTATCCAGCACTGTAGGGTGAAATTGTCACTAAGGTTCCTGAACCGAGAGTGTAGTTACCTCTCCTGGGGAGAATTTCTCAGGAACACCATTTCCAGCTGGGGTCAGGCCCTTCCTTCCACCCAAGAGGGACTGCTGGCCTGGAAGTGGTGGCATTGTGCTGACAGCATCAGCCCCCAGGGAGCTGCTGTTGCTGCATCTGTTGAGCAGTGCAGGGTGTTCTTCATTCACACTTTGGAGTTTTTCATTTCCCAGTCGGATGGGCAATCTTTCTCAGTTCATCCTGTCAGTGCTGAACTCCTTCCTGGAGTTCAGATTGACCAAAGCAGCAAACTTTCCCCCCCTATTTCTAGCAGTTGATTTGCAGGCTGAAAGCATGTATCTGCTTGATTCCCTTTCCACAAAACAATGCTAATTTTTACGGCAACAGCGGGGCTGAAGAACCCCAGGCAGACCTCTTCACACACACTGATGGGTTTGGTGTGCTCTTGACTTTCACAGTGCCTTTGGTTATCTGCCTGTTGCACAGAAGGGCACCTCAGCAAGTGGCTCTCCTATGTTTTCTCTTATATTGTGGTGTTAAACAGCTTTTTTGGGAAACCCTTCAGATTGCATCAGCTGTGTGGCGCTGGGTATGGCTTCCTGATGTGACAGAACAGCGCTGGGGTGTGCTGAGTAGAGCTTACTGCCTGTATTGAGGGTCACTCTGCTGGAAGGAAACCACAGAAGAGGGGTTAGCTCCAGAGTCCCAAAGTCGTTGTCTGCAACAGGAGGTTTGCACTACCAGATGGAAAGCACCAATTTTCTATTTTCGGAAGAAGTAACTTTGGTCTCGATGAGAAATAATAAAATCCTGCAGAACATGGTTCATTAAAATTGAGTTCAGTCTGGGATTACTGGTGAGGTTTGCCACCTGTGTGCCCTCCTGCTTGCCTGAGTGGATTGTGGGTGGTACAGGTACCTCAGGAAACAGCTTACAGGGACACGTATTTTAATACACAGGGTTGAACATCTGCCTCTTGTAATCAGTCACTGTCCCATTCAAAAATCATTTCTGGCACTCAGTCAACCAAAAATACCCGAGCACAGCCTGGTGGTTGGGTCAGTAGGAGTTTGTGAGTTGAAAGAAACCAGTTGGATTCACATAAAATACAGTTCAGTGGTGAAGTCTCGCTGTTGTTGCTGCTACAGCCCTTTTAATGTTCCTCACTCTGATTTGGCATTAATGAGTTCTTACAAACGTGGTCTCTGTGTTTATACATCTTGTTTCTACCCATCTGTCTTAGACCACGCTGGAGTTTTGTGTTTCCTTTTTTTGCTAAGCGTGAAGCAGCTGGCCAGGGCAGGTACAGTCACATACAGCTGTATACATGTTTCTAAATTCATGTTTCTAAATTAATATCTGCTCGATGAACGTCTGGGAGGAATCCCTCTGTTCCCCTCATGTGTTTCAAGTCTTACAGTTTGTTTGGATGTACAAATCAGTCTGATTTCCCACTTCTGCTCTGCTGAATTTAAATTTTTTTATGCTTTCTTTAGGCATTTCAGAAAATTGTCTGCTCTCATAAACATTAACATTTGAAACTAAGTTATGAATGTAAAATTATTCAGAAATCATGAAAAGTATCAACCATTGGGTACCAAACTGGCTGCAATGAGACCCCATAACATGCCCTGTGAGTATTTCTTGGATTTTAGCTTTGGTTTTGACTGCTTTAATTGCACACTTGGAACTGGAAATACTTGATCTGTTTGAAATGAGTGTTAAAAATAGTTGCAGTTTTCAACATTGTAAAAATAGCTTTAAAATTTGAGCGGTTGCTTTTTTCTTTGTCTGGTAGTCACAAATCTTCCAACCTTTGAGAGTCAGATTTCAGGTGTTATTTTTGCAAGCTAATGCTGCTGTGCATTGTAATTAAGCAGACTTTGAAGAGATATTTACAAATAATGTTTAAAAAGCCACCGTAAAAAGCACTCAACAAACTTAAAATAGCTTTGTCTTCTCCCTGTTTGTTTTTTTCTCTTGTTGCTGTTGTTCACAGCCCTACAGGCAGCATTCCTCCGAGATGAGGAGACAGGCAGGGTTCATGCTTTATTTACCTTAATAGATTTTTGAAGCTAAGTCCTGTGCAGCTGTTTGAAACTTTATGGAATTCATTTCTAAAGCAAACCACTTGGATAACAGACATGGCTGTGATTCCAGTTGTGCCAGTGCCAGGAAAGCTTTTGGTTTTGTACTGTGAGCACTCTTTAATAACAGGTCTTGTATTTAGCCTTTTGGCTTCTGAAAGCAAATTACTCCCTTCTTGATATGCAGCTGATGGTGCTGCAGCCTCATGATTTAGCTTTCAGTTTGTGGCTGTCCCTGGCTGTTCATGTCTTTGCTGGCTCAGCCAGGCCTGGCAGAGGCACAGCACAGCTGAGGAGATGCTCTGATTGCAGCCCAGGGTCACCAACTGCACCTCTGCTGCCGTGCCCAGCACGAGCACGCTGTCGGTGTGACTGCCTCTCGTACACAGATGGCCTTTTAAAATGTGCTTAAACTCCTGATAGATTTCCAAATATTTCCAATTGACAGCCTCCTTACAAATTCCCATTTCAGGAGATGGGAGCCAACATCTCCATGATCATGTTTGGTCGTTCACACAACCATAACATTTGAATATGACGAGGAAAATTGGCTGTGCTAAAGCACAAGCTTTAATTGGAAGTAAATGCCAAAAAAGATGTTTTTGTAATGAATGCATGGGTATTTAAGTAGTTTCCCATCACTTTAATATCAAAAATGTGCTGGGATCTGCCAAGTGACTTGGTAATCTCGGCTAATATCAGGGAAGTTGCACACAGTCAATGGCTTTAAGCAGCACTGTTACTCTGCACACTTCTCAGGATCTGGGCATTTTAGCAGCAATTGCTTGCTGCCTTTTACAACCTTGGCAGCAAGTGTCAAAGTGACTGCAGTTTTTGTCTAGGGACAGCAGTGTCCTGTAATTCCGAGGGACACTTGAGGAGACCACTCATGGTAGCTGAGTGAGGACCTTACAACATCTTTCTGGGCTCTGACTTGGCTTCAGTGAAAGCTTAGCTTGGTTAAATTGGCCAGCCTGTGGGGGCTGCCATGCAGAGTGGAATACAGCATTTACACAACTAAAGCTGAAGGGACCTCATTCCATGGGAATTTCGCTGGATTGTTGGCAGTACCTTGGATAGACATTGTGCCCCGGCACAGCAGTGTCTGAGGCACAAAGCAAAGCAGGGCTGTCAGAGCCACTTCCATCTGCACACTGTGGCTCTGAGTGGCTCAAAATGACACTGGGGATTTTTTTACAGAGCAGAGGTACTGAGAAGCCCTTCACAGTCCTGCAATACCGTCCATGCCTCATGGCAAGTCATGTGCAGCTCCCCCCATCAGTGTTTCCTTTTCCATTATACTGTAGGCATGACAAAGCAGGGAAATGTTGCCAGAATTACACTCCAGCTCTTTCATCTGTGTCTAGAAACTGGCTCACACTGGCCATGGGAGCGTTTTAGATAGTATTTCCATCTTGTCTTACTGTCTACTCATGATTCGTTTGAATACTGCCAGGTCTTATATATTTTGCTCCTGTAGGTTTTTTACTTTCTCTTGAGATTGTGCCTATTTCATCTCCCTTGCTTTTTAAGTGGAAAAACCTTCATTTTTCCAGAGAGCTTGAGGAAATTTCTTTCTCATATTTTTCTGTATTACTTTGTAATTTTCCTTCTTTGTGAAAGAAGGTTCTGCCTCAAGAGCTCCCAGAAGCTATGGCTGCCATTTCATTTCTGTGTTTTCTTTCCTGTTGTGGGAGGTTTTAAAGGTTTGGGGTTTTTTTAATTTGTTGTTAAGGGAGGGACAAAAATGACAGAAAACTGATCTTACTTGAGGGAGAGAGTGTTTTGCTCTGAGCATTCAAGGAAGTAAATTATTTTCTGTTCAAGAATCTCATCAGGTCTTAATTGACATTATGGGTAGCTACATGTCACACTAAGGAAGCCTAGTCATGTTCCTCTTTGAAAAAAAAAGGTGCAACCCCTGACATTATTAAGGTGCACTGCAGATTACTTTTCAGTGAAAAGAGCTGTATTTTCTCCAAAGCTGTATTTTCTCTAAAGGTGATATGATACATCTACCTTGTGTAGATGTATCATTTTACCATGTTGTAATTGATGAAAATTAGGCCTAGTACTTCTTTGTTCCTTAAAGTATGTCCACAGTCAGTCTTTTCAACCTGCAGCTTATACATAAGTCTAACGTGAGATTATCTAAGAGAAAATCTGGTGCCTAAATGCCCAAAATGTTGGAAAAGGCCTTAAATGTTGGGAAATGCCCAAAATGCATTTGGATTTCCACAAAGTTCAAATGAGGTCTCTTCGCCGAGTGCCTTTACAAGAACAGAAAAAGTCAAAGGATACAAAGAAAACATGACTTGAAGTCTGATAAAAGATACAAAACAACAAAAAAGAAGGACTAAATAGGTAATTTTCACTGAGGATGGAGATCACTGGCATGTCCCAGGGAGATCTCATCACCTACTCACAGTCTCAGGCACGTGTATCAGGAATGAGGTGTTTGCTCAAGTCATGGCATTGTTTTTGGTAATAAAAGTTAAAGTGGCTGTGAAGAGGTACAGTGGGATCTCGAAATAACAGGTGATTCAGGGATCAAATGATAAATGAAGTGTTGGAAATGGAAATTACTGTACGTTGTAGAAGCCACTCCTGATCTGTACATGTAACATGAAGTGGTAGTTGTTACTTCCAGGTAGTTTTGGATAATTGTGCGACTGCATCACTCCAGTGCTCAGAGTCCACATCTCAGATGCAGTTCTGGCACCTCTCCTCTCTCAGAAAGATAGATGAGGAGCCCAACGAGGCTTATTGCATTTTTGAAGCTGTTCCATACAAGGAATGACAAAGAAGGCAAGTCTTCATCTTAGAGGAGAGAAAACTGTAGTGGTATGAAATAGAGAGCCTGTAAAATAATAAGTAGGAAATAGTGAGAAGGGGAGGATTAGTACATGTTTTTCGTAGTGGGGATAATACTGGGAACTGGGTTCTAAAACAGAAGTAGTCTTTTTTCCCCAGGCCTATTATTAAATTGTGTTGCTCAAAAATGTTGTGGATACCAAAAATATAGCTGGATTAAATACATTCTTATAAAGGCAAGTTCATGAAAAGAAATCCTGTAAGAGGCTGCAAAATATGAAGATACCACATCTGGCTCAGGTTGCTTGAAGGGTTTGCTAAAGGAAGGATGAAATAGTCTTGCAGTGGTTGATATTCTTCTCCTAAACCATCACAGTCAGGAACTGTGCTAAGGTGAAGGATCTTTGGGCTGACCGATTCAGCAGAGTTATGTTGTCGATGATACACAACAGCAGTGGCTGGAAAAAACCAAATGCTGCTCCTGTACACAGATTAAAATCAGAATTATATTTGTGCTGTAGCCTTTTGCATAACTGGAGCAGCAGTGCTGTTCTGAGCTGCCTGACTCATTTGAGCCGTCTCTTTCTCTTGTGTAGGTGTCGGATTGTAGCACTGCCTTTCTCTAAAGCCCAGTGGCCTGTGAGCTCAGCCACCGTTCAGGCTCCCCTGGAGACCCTCTGTACAGAGCAATGGACTCCCTCCTGTCTTAATCTGGTGAGCTGTAGAAAGCTGCATGACCTGCAGCTGGCAGCCTGCACAATGGGGCTAAACAGCTCCTCTGCCTCGGCAGGAGCTGTGCTGCTCTAGCAGAGACCTTTCTGCCTGGAATGGAAATTAAAAAATTATTCTTCTCCGTGGAGCACCTTTCAGTTTTGTGGCAATACTGCAATGGGCTTGTTGCCATTGCCTGTTTTCTTTCCTTGGCCAAGCAGTCCAGCAGGTCGTGGTGCTCTGACGCTCAGGGCAGAGCTGCTGATTTCCCTGGGAGCAGTGAGGTGCGCAAAGGGATGTGTTTCCATGGCCCCTGCTGGTGAGCAGATGGGCTGCTGCTCCTCACACTAATTGGACTTCTTCAGTCAGCTGTGGCTGCATTCCCAAGTATTCATCTGTCAGCTTTAAGGCTGCAGCTCACAAAGAGATAGTTTACTGTGACCAGGTGCTGTAGGCAAGTGTGGCTATTGAGGTGTTCAGTGGATTTTCTGTTTGCACAGATCTTCCTGTCTGGACATCCAATGGCCTCAAAGAGTCCAGCTGGAGTCCAGAACTCCAGCTCATCCTGGTTCTCTTGCAGGTGTCCTACACAGATGGAGATGTCATGGAAGTGCTTTTGAAGCACCCTCCCTGTCTAAATACCATCATTTCTGTCTTCTCAATGCTGTGCTACTGCAGCTGGGCTCTCGCCAGCACAGCCAGCCAGAGGAGTCTTGGAAAAGCCAGGAGAGAGAATACTCTGTAATGAGGAGAGAACAAAGACCTAAGGTTGAAGCAAATGTTTCCTGTTTGTCTGGAAGTCTGCTATGTGCCCCTCCCACCCAAAGAGGAAACAAAGATTCCTATTTTGTAGCAGAACTTCTAAAGGACAAATGATTAATCTGTTGGCCATGTATTACTCCTTGTCCCACCGAACTATTCGATCTTGTTCTGTCTTGGAAGGACTGTGAAGAATGCTGTTACACTGTGTACAAAAATACCTTCACTCAAAAGAAAAAGAGCTTAATTGTTCGGCAAGGGGCCTAGTTCAGGAATTTTTCCAAATCTATTTTTAGCACAAAAAACTACCACCCAATCTGTTGGAACTTTTTGTTTGGGGTCAAGTATTTCTTCTTCAAGAGTTTGCAGGGGACAAAGCCTCTGACATGGAATGAAAGGGTAATATCAGAGTTGGATGTGGATGATCTTTCCCTGTGTTTCTTAAGGACAGAGAGCTAGCTGGCATGAGAGCATCACCAAAAAAAAAGCTGAGGCCTGAAATCTATCATCTTAATTAGCCAGAAAGATGTCCTCAATCCTTGTCTCCCCCATCCCAGCTGTCCTAGGCACTGTATATTTACTCTCTGCTGCTGTGGCTTTTGCACAGACACTGAAATGTGTGACGCAGGTGTGTGTTAATGGAGGTACAGGAGAGAGGCAATTTTCCTGCTCATGCAGAAGGGCCAATACAGTGCAGAGCTGCACTAGCAGCCTGTCCTGCTCTGGGATATAACTGCACGGAGAGGGCATCACACAACTGCAAAATGGAGACATGGAGATGCTGGGACTTGAGCTGCTGCCACCTTCACCCTGCGCCCTTCGCCCCTCACAGTTCTGAGGGTGCTGCATGTATATGCACACCTTCATCTTCTTGACTTGTGGAGGGAGTCTCTTTGGCAACCTGTTCACTCTTTACAGGTCAGGAAAAATGCTCTAGGAGTTGTTTTGCTATGCACGTTAAGTTGCAGTTCTACTGAATTCCAATAGAGAAATGCAATCATCAGCCTGTGTTTAAAATTCTGGTTCTACCTTGCATTAAGCATGGCTGTTATCCTTTCTTCCTGCTCCCACACACAGCAGGAGCTTTTCACAGTCCATTTCCCTGCAGCATCCTGGAGAACGCTGACCTCCTGACCTCGTTTCCACTGTGCTCTTCTGTAATACCCTGCTCATTTCACTGGTAGATGGAAGGAGCAGCAAGCTACACACACAGCACACATCCTTTAGGGAAGAATTGTGCCCTATCTGTGCACTGTCCTGGCAACTTCAGCTGAGAACTGCACAATGACAGAACCATTTTAGCAATGGTTACTTCATACAGTCCCAAAAGGTGTTGCAGCCAGAAGAATCTGCTGAGGAATCCGAACAGGACAGCCCATGATGGGAATGACTCGGGACAGGCTCCTGCCTGGTGTCAGGTGCAGAGAAAGGTGTGCAAGCACAGCACTGTCAGCATTGCTGGAACAACTGCAGCAGGTCACTTGACAAGAAAAGCCTTTTTGTCACTTATCAGTCATTAATTCCTCTAATAGAAATGTGAGCTCACTCCTAATTACGAATAGATGAATGAAGTGTTTCACTGGAGTGGGCTCATGGACTTGCATCTTGCAGGAATACAATGACCCTGTCATGAAAATTTCTTTTTCTGGAGTGAGAAGAAAGTGGATACTCTGGGGAATGGTCAGATTTTGGTTCACACATGAGGATAGTGATGAACACAATAATAGACACTGCCTTGTGGTTACAACAGGATCTGATTTTTCTGTGCTTGATGCTCGAAATGTGTTTAGAAAGATCTTTATCTTTCCCCAGTCTTGGGAAAAAGTAAATTAGTAAGTTTGCTACTCCTCTCTGCTTTTTTCCTTTTCCCCTCATTTCTATTTTGTAATCTTCACTGCTGTATGATTTGGTTTCCTGCCCAGACAGAAAAATTAGAGTTTCCGTCTAGACAGGAGATCTTTACTCTTTCAGAAGACAGGATTCTAAACCAGGGCGTTAGAACAACATTCATCACTGTTGTTTGCTCTATACACCCAGTCTAGATAGAATCAAAACTCTGTTGTTCCTCACCTGTCACCTAGGACCAGAGTAAAGTACAGTTCCTCCCCGCCAGTGCTCACAGTCTGATTGAAACTTTCTACAGACCAATGCTGTAAAATGCTGCTGCCACTGTGCATACACTTATCTGCAAAAGCTCCTGATTTAGGTTTTCCCCAGTGTACATGAGCTGGGAACTGCTGCCTGGATTTGTGGAAAACCTTGGGGAAATGCCATTCTGACTGAGCACTCTGTCCTGGTTAACTCCTGCAGTACTTAAAGCACAGCTATTGCAAGGTTATCTTTGGGTCTGGTTTATAGGAGAGGCCTATCCCTTTGGAACAGCTGCTGTATATGGATTATTTTGTTTCAAGGAAGCCAGGTGAGATGAATGGATAGAGCCAGATGAGTCACTTAGTTGAATTTTTAGTGTTGAATTTCTTCTTTACCTGAAAACGAACAAACTGTTCTTAATTATTGTTTCTTTATTAAGCACAGTGGCTCAGTGATGATGTACAGTGTTTCAAAACAGCTGTTGTGAAGGCTCTGATGTAAAACAGCACAAGAAGGGAGGATGGCAAACAAAGCTTCCAATAGCATGAAAATTATTGGAAAGATAAGGGGAAAGAAGTTGAGAAGGGTGCTGGGAAACACTGCTTTGCAGTATCATTGTTACCAACAATTTCTTTTCAGAGGAAAAACGTTGAGGAGCTAGAGGGATTGAACATCTGAAGACTTAAAGAAAAGTACTATCAGAAGAAAAAGAGCTGTGCAGTTCAGTTAATGGGGAAAAGTCAATTTCATTGGCATGGAATGAAAACTTGACAGTGGGTTACGCTGCGGGTTGATTTGCATCCTGTGTGCCTTACTGGGATTTCAGTGGGTGTAAATTAGACCAAATACTATGTCCTGATAGTACTGAGACAAGTTAGTCTTGTTTGAGATTTGAAGGCTTTTGTTGTCCTTGAGGAGAACAGCAACTGAAAAGGGGCTGCTGGCTTTGAGCAGGACTAGAGGTGATTTGAAGGTGCAGAGGGATGTTGAGTCAATAGGACAGAAATTGTGCAGCCCAAAAAGCTCCTTGTTGAGGACCTGTTGCAGTGGCTGGATGAAAGCAAACGAGGCATTCCTCAAGTCAGGAGTTCCTAGAGCCAGAAACAGCACAGATGGTTGCACTTTGCTGATGGGTACTTGGAGGGGTCAAGTACCTACTGCTAAACTAAAGACTTTTATTCTTTTTATGCAGGTGTGTGCTGAAGGCAGGCACAAGGGCTAACATGTTCACACCAAATCATCACCTGCTGTAGATGTAATTGAGATCAGCAGAATGTCACTGCTTCCACTGGAAATCATCAGCCTTTTCTCTGCATATTTTTGTCAAATAGTATGTAGTTAGACAACAGACTTGGCGAGATAAGTCAGGAAAACACACCAGGATATTAATGCCCTTGTAGGAATGATATGTATTTTGTCTCTCAGAGAGATTTAGGAGGAAAATGAAGCAAATGAAAAAATGAAGTTATTACTGTATTATTAAAAAACAGCAGGCTCCAAAAAACCTGGAGCTGGATTCCCACCAAAAATCAGAGATATTGTGGAGCTTGATCTGAAGCTCTGAAAATTATTATGCAAATGTTAGTGTGAATCTTGAGGCCAGTATTGGGTGACAGTTTAGTAAACAGGTGAAAAATAAAAATGAAAGTGCTGTGAGCATCTCAGTGAGGCAAAATAATAATATACATTTATCTAGCACTTAACATTTCCAACTTGTATGTCCATTCAATCATGCAGAAAGTTGCACTGATCTCAGATGCATGGAAAGAAAGGCTGTGCCATATTTCCAGAGCCTCTGTAGCTATTGAACAAGTTGGTGTTAGACTGGAGGGTTTGGACGAAGGAATCATAGGTAATTCTAAAAAAAGCAAGGGAATGCGTCCTTTCTATCTAGGTTTAATGAAAGTAACACATACTTAGATGTAAGCTGAGCAGCCCTTGGAAAACAGAGTAGTTGGTGTTTGAGATTGCAGTGGAGCTGACTGGAATGTTTTAAGAGAATGAACTGGCAAACAACAGATAATGTCTTTCGGAAGAAAATTACCTGTGCTATTGAAAATCCCTTTAAAGACATTTAAGGAGCTCCACAGGTGAAGAGCATCCAACCTCCTTAGATACCCAGTGTGTGTTTGGGTACCAGCCCCTTCCTGCCAGGGCCCCCTGTGCCAGCCCAGGGACAGGGCAAGACTTGGCCCCTCCTCAGCAGTCCTGAAGAGCAGTGGAAGCTGCTCAGAAAGGCCACTGGGCACAGCCTGTATCGTTCCTCATGAACTCAACTACAGACTTGGCTGGGGGGAGGAAAAGAAAAATCTGAACAAAATGTTGCTAATCTGTCCAAGTAGGGATGTGACTGATCTCCCTGGGGCTAATTCTGTGTATGAAGTTAAATATATGCCTAGAGGGTTTCCTGAATGCATCCAGAAAGTTCATCCACTCTCAAGCTGGAGAAATAAATGAGTGCAAAGTCACAGGAATTGACATCTCTTGGGTCTGAGTGATTTTCTGACATTGCTGGTTGACTTCACTGTGGGAGTAGGGCCCAAGTTCTCAGCAAAGGGACCGTGTTCAGGGGGCTGCACTCTGCCGGGAATTTGTACATTTGCAGTCTCAGACAAATTTATTTTTGTAGTTGCCATATGTGAGGGCTTTTCATAATCGCCATCTGTGGAACGAAAGGCAGTCCAGGCTAAAATGTGCGCAGTTGCAAATATTGGAAAATATGGCTATTATAAAAAGTTGTAAGAACTTTATGCAAATGTTCCATCTACAGTGGAAGGGCCAGATTCTAATATCACGCATGGTGCACAGTAACAGATTTTTCCTAGGTATGCCGGGATGGCCACACTGTGCCTGAGATTAGAATGTGTTTCAAAAATGGATTATTGGGATATGAAAGAGCCAATGATGAGGAAAATCAGATTTTACTGAGCTTTTTCTTTTTTTCTTCACTCTTACTATGTGAGAATTGGCTTTCAGCATAGTTTCTGGTCTTTGTAATTCATTAGGAAAATTGGCAATAAACTAATGGCAAAATGTGAAAACTAGTTTTCCTCCTTAAGAAATTCACATCATCAAATTAGGACAGAGAAATGATCTCTTTACACCCAGTTGCTCAGAGCAACTGGCAAATTTTGACTACACGAAGCATTACCTGAAGCAAACCACAGTGTCTGCATTCCCTGGGGACTCCCCTGAGGTGCTGTCCGCAGGCACTGGTGGCATTGAAGTTCTGGTGGTGTGCAGGTTAATTCACTCTGCAAATCCTACTATCAGTTTATCTTCATTTGTTTAAATCCTTGCATTTGATATTTTATTCCCCCCCCCCCCCCCCCCCATATCCAGATACTGTCTTCTTTCTTGTCTCTTTGGGGAGGAGGTAAGTGAGATTTGGATGCAAGCCATAATTATTCTGGGAAAATCACCCTTCAGCTTTTATTTATATGCAAAATCTTGCCCTGCAGCAGCTTGACGGCTACACGAGGCTAGGAAGGCAATACCAGCCTACCTCCAGGGTTTCTCTCCTTCCTAAATGATATCTTGCTGGTCCTTGTCTCATCCTCAATTCTCGGTGACCCAGGTTTAGGGAGAGAAGTTGGCATGGCTATTCTGTTCTCATCTCCAGAGAAACCCAGCACTGGCCAGGTAAGAAGCTCCCCTTGGACAGGGAATATTGGATTTTCTAAGACAAAGGGAGCAGTGAAGCCAGCTCCTGGCTAGAGCTGAAGCAGCCCTGGCAGCACTCCACAGCTAGAAAGCCCCTTGAGACTTTTGAGTTCTTCAGTACTGAGTAGCAGCTGCAGCAGCAGCTTTCCATGGGTTTGGATTAAGGGAACTTTCTCGGAATGTTCTGAGTGCAGAGGGTGTCTGATGTTTGGAAGTGCAGAGTGTTCCTAATGATTCCCATGGAAATCACAGTATCAGTTGGTTCTGAAAATGAGGTCCCTGGTCTAAACAGCTGGGTTTGCAGGCAGGGACCAAACCCTCTGAGGTGTTTTGTGGGATCATTATTATACAGCAGTTTTGCTGTATCCAAGCTGAACAATTTTTTTCTTCAGTACACAGGATTCTTGAAAAGCAAGGGCTACCCGTGCAGACCAATTGCAATGGCAGATCCAGGGATTTAGCAAAGGCTAAAACCAAAACTGGTCTCTGCACATGCTTTCTAATCTAAACAAAATCTGAAAGTTTATCAGTTGTCCCTGAGAGCAACACCTCTGAGTTAGTGATGCTTCTCAGGCCACCTGAGAGATGATATAAATCTTTATAACTTGTAAGTGAAGCAATCAAATTTTAATGGAAAAATGTTTCTGTCTTTGGGAAAATGTGATAAATATGCCACTGTGAAGGGGCAGAGAACTTTTGCAGGAAATATTCATTAAGACTGACTATGAATATTCAGTATACACCTGAAAGCCCACATAGTTATTATATTTTAAATAAATACTTGCTTTTCAAATGTTGTTTTAACTAGTCATCTATCTTCAGATATTGTCAAAACATCACTCATCATACATCTGTCTAAATGCTATCCAGATGCTGCTGAACTAGTTTCTTTTTTAGGTATATATATTAAAGTATTCCTTTTCACAGAAAGTTTTGAGTGTAAAAATTATATATTTGTCTGAGGTTGGAAAACTGCATGGTACTGTTGCTGATGCAGGATTGGAATGAGGGATACTTTTTGTATGTTATTATGAACAGTAAGTGGACTTTGGTGGTGGACATGAGGATCCCCATATTGTCTTAGCTTTTTAAATGAATTCTCTCATTCTTATGTTCTCTGCTGCCTCATCATAAAAAAAAAAAATAAGAACGGGGGATTGGAAAATACTGTGTGGTTCATCATGATCCCCTCCTTCAGCAGGACAACATCATGCAGTTGCTTTTATGAACTTAATCTACACAACTGTAAATAAAAGTGAATTTCATGTTCCACCATCTCTCTTGAAAATGTGCCCCAGGAATGTAATGGGGCTAAAAACATCTCTGCTGGAGTAGCCCTAATATATGCATGATCCCTTCACACACACCTGTCCTTGGAGGAGTTGCTCTCTGCAGTGCTTTTCCCTCCCTCACGCTCACTCTAGAGCATTTATGGGCAGAAATATTTTCTTCTCTTAAGTCCTAGTCTTGCAAAACTGGTGGCAGACAGTAGCTAGAGATGAGCTCAGTGGGTCAGAGCAGGGTGGTGAAAATGCCCCAGTTGCAGGTTCAATCCCTCTGTGGGCCATCCACGTAAGAGTTGGACTTGATGATCTCTGTGAGTCCCTTCCAGCTCAGAGCACTCTGTGGGTTCTGGGGTGGGATGCCCTGCTGTCAGTGCCTTTCTCTTCCCCAGCTGTCTTCCACTGCACATTACTGCTTAAATGCAGTTACCTTACATGTGAGGATCAAAACTCTGCATATTCTTAATCATAGAATCATGGAATGGTTTGGGCTGGAAGGGACCTTAAAGACCTTGAGATCTTTGTCTACTGATGTTTGAACTGATGCCATGTCCACTGATGACTGACCTTATTTCTGCGGGCAAGTCACATAACTGTCTCTGGATCAAACTCGCCTTTGCTGTAAATCCATGAAGCCTTGTGTGTTTCATTGCACCTGTGTCAGCTGTGGAATTTATCCAGATTCTTTCTCTGCAATATGTCAAGCTGGTGAATAGACTCAGAATTACCTCTCCAGTGTTATATACCTCTCCAAGGTATTTTGGACTTGAGAAATTAAAACCAGGCTGATAAAAATTATTCTTGGACTCCCAGACTACTGCTTTTAAGAATAATGCCAATACAATATTGAGGAAGTATATATCAATCTGTCCCTAAAATGAAAAAAATCTTGTTACCAGTAAGCACAAAGGTGTGTTCCACCATTATTTAAGAGAAACACAAGATTGGCTACATTTATACTTGTTCCCTTCCGCAGCTCTGTCAGGGATATAATTTAAAAAGCTTTCCTTGTATAGATGTTCCGTTGTGGGGTTTTGTTCTCTTTCTCTAAGCATGCATAGATTTTAGACTACTTCCCTTAAAAGAAAAAGTTACTCAAAGTGAAATATTCCTTTAGATCCAGTCACATCTATTCTAGTAAGAAAATTTGTACTTAATAGCTGTTGTTATTGTCAGTTTTTTCAATACAATGAAAACCTTTTTTACTTTCTTCAGTACTTTTGTTGCTTGAAAATGATATTGTTCTAAATTATTGTTCTGTCAGCTGGGGGAAGGGTTGTCAGTAAAAGAGAGGCATTATACTGGTGTTGCACATGCAAGGTCATCTGTACCTCTCTGTGTTTGAACCAATGCTGTTGTGGTTGGTAAGAGGGGGAGGTACAAGGCTCTTTGAGGCAAGGGAAATTTATTGCATTGCTTTTCCAAAAATTACTGCCTATGGAAGTGGAGCTTGGGGTATGGTGGAACCAGAAGCTTGCTTTATTCTTTGATGATAGTAAAAAGTTCTTTAAAAAGCCACATCCAAGCATGAAAAAATGCCCTGTGATGAGTGTAGTACTTCAGGTCTTGGTTGCTGTAACTGGTAGTGGGAGCACAGTGATAGGACTCCTCTAAAACATCCCCCCGGGACAGACACATAAATCCCGTGGCATGGGAAAGTGGAAAACTGGAGAAAGTTTCAGACTGCATTTATTTTAATTTTTTCTTCCGTGGAGTTCATATGAGCAAGTGGAAGGAGTGAGTGCCCCGGCATCCCCTTCCAGATATTCCATATTTCCATATCCAAATATTCCATATTTCTGACTCCCAAAGGCCTCCCTGGAATGTGAGGGAGCAATGCAGCAGGAGTTGCTAAAAGCCCTGGTTAGAGCTGTAATTAATGGATAGGGACATGTGAGGAACCCTGTCCTCGCAGGGATTTCAGATACAGCATTTCAGCGACAGTTCCTGTCAGCGTTAGGGCCCCCATTACCCCCCTTGAATATCGCCTAGAACCACAGCAATTTTTTAGCAGTAAAGTGCTTTTTCTGCAGCTGCGTGGGGCTGCAAGGGAATTGGCTGCTCAGATTCACCTCTGCCTGCTGCAGCTGCTTCTGCTGGTGCAGGAAATGAGGGATTGCCTAGCAGAGCTGTGAGCTGGAGAAGGGCTTTTGAAAGCAGCCTTCCAGGGAGGATAAGATTTGTAAAGGAAGCAGAGCCTGTGTGGAAGATCAGGGATAGAAATTCTGGGTGGTTTGACATTATTTAGGGAAGGCAGCTGGTTCTCAACAGCTCCCAGGCCCTTGAAGAAAGTTTGAAGGGAAGGAAGGCGCTTCAGGATCTGGTAGCAGGAGGGCTGCGTGCCTTGAGATGTGAGCAATACCTTGCAAGAGGCGCAGCTCCTGGAAAAATGCAATACCTGGATTTGAGTGTAATTCTCAGAGGAGGAGCAAATTGTAATTTTTAATTGGATGGTAGACAGTTCACTGGAAAATTAAGGTAGGAAGTAAATAACAGCCTGAAGGAATAAAAAAAAAAAAAAAAAAGAGACTGTATTCTGCATAAATCTTGGCTTAAGGGAGTTCACTGTAGGAAGAGAACACTGAAATGGTGTTTAGTGTTAGCAAAATGTATCATCAATACTTTCATGTCTTGTTTTTCCTCTTCTCAACATCCCTGGGATCAGTGCTTTGCTGGCCATGTAACAGAATAATCTTTACAAGCTGGGGATGGGGGAGTTTTGTTTTCTTACCATAAATGGAGGTTTTTGATGAAAAATAAGTGTTTTATGGAGGCATCCTGCTGCCACTGAACATAGGTAGCCTTGATGAACATTTGAAAATACCAGAGAACTGGTAAGTTAAATATTGCACTGCTAGGGCCTTCTCACTGTTACAGTTTAAACTAAAAACTTAAGACCAAAGCTAGAAGTTCCACAGCCTAATGCTGCTAAAATTTATGTTCTTCACTCTGAACTGAAGCTCTGCTGCTTCAGTAACTAAAAAGAGGTCTTTCTTAGACTAAAAATACTGTGTTGAACATCAGGAAGTCAAGTTATATCAGCTTAATATTAAATTAATGGTCATTCATATACATCATTACCTCATACCATAACCTGTGCAGCTGTTCATGACATCTGCATCCAATCTATAGTTCATGACATGTCTTGACAGATACTTTACCAGAACCCCCGCCATGACTAATCTTGTAGTCATCAATTCTGCCTTTTTTACATTTGCTTGTTAATAAATGTAAATCTTCCTCAATATATGTATTCCAGCAGTGTGCCTGTATGTTCTAACAGTTACCCACATTTAATGCTCCTTTGGGATCTTTGGGCATGTAAGGAGCAATGAAAATGCACTTGGCACTTGTACATGTCATGGTAAAGTTTAATCTTTTATGATGGAAAGAGGCTGAGCCTATAAAATAAAAATAGTGCAGAAATTGTTCCTTGTTCTGGAAAACTGTCCAGATTCTATAGGCTGGAAATAATATTTACTGCTCTAGAGAGGACTGTCTTCAGCCAGATCACTGTGGGACTGAGGTTCTTCCAAAACAAGAAGATGACCACAGTCCTAGAATCAGCAGCAACCCTCCTTGGCTTCCCATGTGATGTAGATTTTCCCAACTCACATGTGCACACATTACTGTAAAATTAAAATGTCATCCTTCTGGTAGAATATTGAGTGCAGTTCCCCAGTAATGGAATTAACTCTTGGCTAAGAACTAGAGAGAAACCGATCAATGAAGATGTGCAAAATTTTCCAAAAAGCATTAGACATGGTTTGAGTCTGCACAGTTGGTTCCACACTGGAAACAGTCTCTTGGATTGCTTAAATGAAGATTAGATCTATTCAGGTATGACATGTGAATATAACTGCTTTTTCTTAGGGTGCCAAATCCAGCAGGTTGAAAATTATACTACTGTTTGGCTGGAGATTGATGACTCTAAAAGGTAGACTTAGGGCTTGCTTGGAATTCTTGCTTACTGATGGTGAATCATGGCTGAAAACAGCCTCCTGTTTTTATCTCTCCAAGAGCCCTAGGAAAAAAAGAAAGCAGCATTCATGTGAAGAAATTGTTTTCCCCCACATCATGTATTAACTTCAGCAGGTAGAAATGAGTTCAGAGTTCATGAGTATCTAAAGCTCCCCACTTTTCAACACTTTTTGTTTCTCTTTGCTTTTGACTCCGTTTAGAGTAGAAGAGTGGAATGGAAATGTCATTTTAAGGGATTATACTTCCTTGTTGTCCCTGATCTGTCTTAATTGTGTAGGAATTCAGACAGATTTTCTTTGTGTTCTTTGAATGAGATCAGCAGTAATATAACTGATAAAAAAATGGCATTGGCTCTGGCTCTGGAATAAGGACAATTCTTATGAGAAAAAATAGTAATTTATTCAAGGGTGAGCTAGTACCAGCTGCAGTGATGCATTTTTCTACACAGATGAACTGTGAAGGTTTGTTAAGCAAAGAATATTGAGTGTGCAGAAAACTGTAAAAGTTACCAAATCCAGCATGGATGAGCGGGAGCTGAAAGGGACTTGGAAAAGCGATGCCATCATAAAAGTGAGAGCTTTTCAAAACAAATGTTTGTCACCAGTTTAAAATTCTTACTGCATTTCTTAATCTCCAAGTATTTTTTTGTATCCTCTTCCCTAGTGTGCTGTTGGTGCAAGGTTGGCACCTTTCAGGCTGTCACGAGCTGTCCTTGTGAATGGGTTTTGTGATGGTTCGTGGGGGATCTCAGGGTGCAAAAAACCGACACGGTACAGGGGGTTTGCAGTGGTAATCAACACAAATGCACTTTTATTGAAATAACCACAACAGAAATGCATTGGGGAAGGATTGGGGGAAAAGGGGAAAATAAGGAAAAGAGGGAGGAATTAGAAAAGGGTATATAGCTACCAAATGTGGAACTGCAAAGTCCTTTGGTGCCCAGCCGATGGAGTTCACCAGGTCACGTCTGGGGACATCTCAGGGATGCAGTTCATCTGGACCATAATTATGCTCTTCTTTGATGGGGGAAGGGGGATGAATTTTGAAACCAAGTCAAAGGTAGTGTATTGTATCTTTGGGGGAGAGAATGGTGTTTGGAAAAGGGTACACACAGTCCATGTTCTCAGCGGTGGGTGAGAGCCATTGTCTTCTTGGTCCACTGCTCACACCTGCAGCATCTGTCTGCTTTGGTCGGCTCGCCTCCCCCCGCACACCTCCCTGGGTTGGGGGTCCCAGTCCCAGTCCTTGGAAATTGTGTGAGGGATTTCACATAGGGATTTCATGTCTGGCTTTTTCTCTGGCAAAGAGGCTTCTTACATCTCAGTTTGTCTGTCACAGTGGTTGCAAATGAGCGAGAGGGGTCTCCTGTGGGGGACCACCCCCAAAACACAGGAGAAGTCCAGCCAGGCCGAGGGGTGGGGAAAAATCCCAGAGCTATTGTTGCAAAATTGTCAGAATGTCCTTTTTCTTCTCATTAGTGTAGCATAAAGTAAACACACCTGTGAAAACAATAGCTTAGCAATTCTCTCAGGTCTCGGGGCCTTCAGTGTGTAACTCTTCTCCTAGAGAGCCAGAGATTTTAGACAGGGGGATCTTTTCTTCAGTGATCCCCCAGTGACGACCCCGAGGCAGATGAGGGAAATTTCAGAAAGACTCTCACACAGGTGTAGCATCAGCCTGAGCCTGCCAGAGGGAGCTGGACATCTTTATAGTGTTGAGATGGGGGCATTGCCCTGGGAGCTGCCAACAACAACTGCTGGGAATGAGGACAGTGGATATGGAGAGCCCCAAATAGAGACCTCTTGTAGCCTTCAGGGGGTGTGAATTGCCAGCATAGGCCATTGCTCTCCAGGCCTGTTTTGTACATTGATTACAAAGAGTTGTTTTAAATCTCTTCTGGTAGCCATGGTAAATCACCGCTTTAATTACTGTCTAGGCAGCTGGCTTGTTGAATTCTGTTGAATGGCATTAGCTTATTCACTTAATTCTGAATTGCAAAAAGGCCACATTTAAATTTACCATCTCTCAGGTTCAGTTGATCTGAGAAATAAAATATCTGAGAGGATGTAAGAAAATCTGGCTGATGTTTTACTGGAAGGGTGTCAGAGAGACAGTAATGAAATAATTTAGGTTATGTATAGACATGCATAGTCAACCCCTTTTCCCCTCCTTTTCACAGGGAGGCAAAAAAAGAAGGAGCAGAGCAGTGCTCCTACTCTGTAATATTCATGAATTATGAGGATCGCTTTATTTTTCTTTCTTTGTGGGTTCACAGGCTCACCTCATGCACAGTTCTTTGTCTGGGCTCTTAAGCCAGTTTCATGGTCACATTCCATCTGGGACAGTAATTAACTAATAGTGATTATATCCCTGGGGCCTCTGGTATCATCCTCTGCTTTTATGGGAAGGTCTCTGCCATCATCTCATGACTGTCAGTAACTTTGGGAACAGTTTAGGATATCTTATGAGTGACTTGGGGATACTTCATCAGAGCTTGATGTTAAAATGTAGAGCATGACTGGAGACCAGTCACACAGCCCTTTCCTGCACAGCTATGGGCAGGTACTAATCCTACCATCTAGAGGCTATTTTGCTTGTAACTCTGGCTCTCCTCTGAAGTAAGGCCTTCTCTTGCCTCCAAAGCAGCCAGAACAATAAATCTGGAACTAATGGTTTAAACCTTGGATCAAATCGTGCAGAAGTCCCTTGCAATTGGTCTTGGTAATTCTCTTTCCTGGAGAGGATCTACCCCATGCCCACAATGTGTGCATGGATATCCATTGTTGCCGCAGGTTGTGGGAAGGTTTGCTCTTCTGCACAGTAAATGGATGGTCTGAAACTTCCTCACAAGAGCTGTTTCACTCATTTCCTCTTCTCTGTTATTTTCATTCCAAAAAATTTATTAAATTCAGGCTCATATTCAAAACCTTGGATACAACAAAACGAAAAAATTGAGCAACTCACGAAACCTGCAGTTGAATGCCATGTTTATGCAAAATAACGGAATTTTAGGGGAGTTGGCACTAACTGCCTACAGTGCATTAGATAGAGTCCCAATAAAGGGAATCTTTCCTGAATTCAGGAAAATTCAGGAAAGCGCCTCCCGGAATTTCCCTAGAATTCAGCAAGTGCTTTGCAGCTTGAAATTGGAAGGAAAGCCTCAGATTTAGCAGCCAGAGCTTCAGGAGGAGCAGCAGCGAGCACAGCATCGCTTTTGCAGCAGCTCCTTCCATGTGCATGTTTTTGGGAGTGGAAAGGCTTGCAGAGTGTTAAAGTAGCTTTTTCTCTCCGCTGGAAAGCTGCACGCTCAGTGCCAGTCTTCTGCAGCTTCTTTCTTCACGTTTCAGCAGCTAGCACGCTCTCCGTGTGCTGGAGAAGCGGCAGAGGCTTCCTTGCCGGAGAAGCGGCACCTTCGCCGGCAGAGAGCATCCTGCCGGCCGCGGTGCGCTCCGGAGCGGGGGCTTGTGCCGAAAGAGGCCGGCAACAGGCGCTTACCTTCGGACAGCTCCGGATCGCCGTCTAATGCGTCTCTTGTCGCCTACACGGCAGGGAAAAGCTTTTCCACTCTGTCTAGGAAGGAGAAAGTGTGCCAGCACAGCAAATGCCTCCCGGACTTTCCCTGCAATTCAGCAAGTGCTTTGCAGCTTGAAATTGGAAGGAAAGCCTCAGATTTAGCAGCCAGAGCTTCAGGAGGAGCAGCAGCGAGCACAGCATCGGTTTTGCAGCAGCTCCTTCCATGTGCATGTTTTTGGGAGTGGAAAGGCTTGCAGAGTGTTAAAGTAGCTTTTTCTCTCCGCTGGAAAGCTGCACGCTCAGTGCAGTCTTCTGCAGCTTCTTTCTTCACGTTTCAGCAGCTAGCACGCTCTCCGTGTGCTGGAGAAGCGGCAGAGGCTTCCTTGCCGGAGAAGCGGCACCTTCGCCGGCAGAGAGCATCCTGCCGGCCGCGGTGCGCTCCGGAGCGGGGGCTTGTGCCGAAAGAGGCCGGCAACAGGCGCTTACCTTCGGACAGCTCCGGATCGCCGTCTAATGCGTCTCTTGTCGCCTACACGGCAGGGAAAAGCTTTTCCACTCTGTCTAGGAAGGAGAAAGTGTGCCAGCACAGCAAATGCCTCCCGGACTTTCCCTGCAATTCAGCAAGTGCTTTGCAGCTTGAAATTGGAAGGAAAGCCTCAGATTTAGCAGCCAGAGCTTCAGGAGGAGCAGCAGCGAGCACAGCATCGGTTTTGCAGCAGCTCCTTCCATGTGCATGTTTTTGGGAGTGGAAAGGCTTGCAGAGTGTTAAAGTAGCTTTTTCTCTCCGCTGGAAAGCTGCACGCTCAGTGCCAGTCTTCTGCAGCTTCTTTCTTCACGTTTCAGCAGCTAGCACGCTCTCCGTGTGCTGGAGAAGCGGCAGAGGCTTCCTTGCCGGAGAAGCGGCACCTTCGCCGGCAGAGAGCATCCTGCCGGCCGCGGTGCGCTCCGGAGCGGGGGCTTGTGCCGAAAGAGGCCGGCAACAGGCGCTTACCTTCGGACAGCTCCGGATCGCCGTCTAATGCGTCTCTTGTCGCCTACACGGTAGGGAAAAGCTTTTCCACTCTGTCTAGGAAGGAGAAAGTGTGCCAGCACAGCAAATGCCTCCCGGACTTTCCCTGCAATTCAGCAAGTGCTTTGCAGCTTGAAATTGGAAGGAAAGCCTCAGATTTAGCAGCCAGAGCTTCAGGAGGAGCAGCAGCGAGCACAGCATCGGTTTTGCAGCAGCTCCTTCCATGTGCATGTTTTTGGGAGTGGAAAGGCTTGCAGAGTGTTAAAGTAGCTTTTTCTCTCCGCTGGAAAGCTGCACGCTCAGTGCCAGTCTTCTGCAGCTTCTTTCTTCACGTTTCAGCAGCTAGCACGCTCTCCGTGTGCTGGAGAAGCGGCAGAGGCTTCCTTGCCGGAGAAGTGGCACCTTCGCCGGCAGAGAGCATCCTGCCGGCCGCGGTGCGCTCCGGAGCGGGGGCTTGTGCCGAAAGAGGCCGGCAACAGGCGCTTACCTTCGGACAGCTCCGGATCGCCGTCTAATGCGTCTCTTGTCGCCTACACGGCAGGGAAAAGCTTTTCCACTCTTTCTAGGAAGGAGAAAGTGTGCCAGCACAGCAAATGCCTCCCGGACTTTCCCTGGAATTCAGCAAGTGCTTTGCAGCTTGAAATTGGAAGGAAAGCCTCAGATTTAGCAGCCAGAGCTTCAGGAGGAGCAGCAGCGAGCACAGCATCGGTTTTGCAGCAGCTCCTTCCATGTGCATGTTTTTGGGAGTGGAAAGGCTTGCAGAGTGTTAAAGTAGCTTTTTCTCTCCGCTGGAAAGCTGCACGCTCAGTGCCAGTGTTCTGCAGCTTCTTTCTTCACGTTTCAGCAGCTAGCACGCTCTCCGTGTGCTGGAGAAGCGGCAGAGGCTTCCTTGCCGGAGAAGCGGCACCTTCGCCGGCAGAGAGCATCCTGCCGGCCGCGGTGCGCTCCGGAGCGGGGGCTTGTGCCGAAAGAGGCCGGCAACAGGCGCTTACCTTCGGACAGCTCCGGATCGCCGTCTAATGCGTCTCTTGTCGCCTACACGGCAGGGAAAAGCTTTTCCACTCTGTCTAGGAAGGAGAAAGTGTGCCAGCACAGCAAATGCCTCCCGGACTTTCCCTGCAATTCAGCAAGTGCTTTGCAGCTTGAAATTGGAAGGAAAGCCTCAGATTTAGCAGCCAGAGCTTCAGGAGGAGCAGCAGCGAGCACAGCATCGGTTTTGCAGCAGCTCCTTCCATGTGCATGTTTTTGGGAGTGGAAAGGCTTGCAGAGTGTTAAAGTAGCTTTTTCTCTCCGCTGGAAAGCTGCACGCTCAGTGCCAGTCTTCTGCAGCTTCTTTCTTCACGTTTCAGCAGCTAGCACGCTCTCCGTGTGCTGGAGAAGCGGCAGAGGCTTCCTTGCCGGAGAAGCGGCACCTTCGCCGGCAGAGAGCATCCTGCCGGCCGCGGTGCGCTCCGGAGCGGGGGCTTGTGCCGAAAGAGGCCGGCAACAGGCGCTTACCTTCGGACAGCTCCGGATCGCCGTCTAATGCGTCTCTTGTCGCCTACACGGCAGGGAAAAGCTTTTCCACTCTGTCTAGGAAGGAGAAAGTGTGCCAGCACAGCAAATGCCTCCCGGACTTTCCCTGCAATTCAGCAAGTGCTTTGCAGCTTGAAATTGGAAGGAAAGCCTCAGATTTAGCAGCCAGAGCTTCAGGAGGAGCAGCAGCGAGCACAGCATCGGTTTTGCAGCAGCTCCTTCCATGTGCATGTTTTTGGGAGTGGAAAGGCTTGCAGAGTGTTAAAGTAGCTTTTTCTCTCCGCTGGAAAGCTGCACGCTCAGTGCCAGTCTTCTGCAGCTTCTTTCTTCACGTTTCAGCAGCTAGCACGCTCTCCGTGTGCTGGAGAAGCGGCAGAGGCTTCCTTGCCGGAGAAGCGGCACCTTCGCCGGCAGAGAGCATCCTGCCGGCCGCGGTGCGCTCCGGAGCGGGGGCTTGTGCCGAAAGAGGCCGGCAACAGGCGCTTACCTTCGGACAGCTCCGGATCGCCGTCTAATGCGTCTCTTGTCGCCTACACGGCAGGGAAAAGCTTTTCCACTCTGTCTAGGAAGGAGAAAGTGTGCCAGCACAGCAAATGCCTCCCGGACTTTCCCTGGAATTCAGCAAGTGCTTTGCAGCTTGAAATTGGAAGGAAAGCCTCAGATTTAGCAGCCAGAGCTTCAGGAGGAGCAGCAGCGAGCACAGCATCGGTTTTGCAGCAGCTCCTTCCATGTGCATGTTTTTGGGAGTGGAAAGGCTTGCAGAGTGTTAAAGTAGCTTTTTCTCTCCGCTGGAAAGCTGCACGCTCAGTGCCAGTCTTCTGCAGCTTCTTTCTTCACGTTTCAGCAGCTAGCACGCTCTCCGTGTGCTGGAGAAGCGGCAGAGGCTTCCTTGCCGGAGAAGCGGCACCTTCGCCGGCAGAGAGCATCCTGCCGGCCGCGGTGCGCTCCGGAGCGGGGGCTTGTGCCGAAAGAGGCCGGCAACAGGCGCTTACCTTCGGACAGCTCCGGATCGCCGTCTAATGCGTCTCTTGTCGCCTACACGGCAGGGAAAAGCTTTTCCACTCTGTCTAGGAAGGAGAAAGTGTGCCAGCACAGCAAATGCCTCCCGGACTTTCCCTGCAATTCAGCAAGTGCTTTGCAGCTTGAAATTGGAAGGAAAGCCTCAGATTTAGCAGCCAGAGCTTCAGGAGGAGCAGCAGCGAGCACAGCATCGGTTTTGCAGCAGCTCCTTCCATGTGCATGTTTTTGGGAGTGGAAAGGCTTGCAGAGTGTTAAAGTAGCTTTTTCTCTCCGCTGGAAAGCTGCACGCTCAGTGCCAGTCTTCTGCAGCTTCTTTCTTCACGTTTCAGCAGCTAGCACGCTCTCCGTGTGCTGGAGAAGCGGCAGAGGCTTCCTTGCCGGAGAAGCGGCACCTTCGCCGGCAGAGAGCATCCTGCCGGCCGCGGTGCGCTCCGGAGCGGGGGCTTGTGCCGAAAGAGGCCGGCAACAGGCGCTTACCTTCGGACAGCTCCGGATCGCCGTCTAATGCGTCTCTTGTCGCCTACACGGCAGGGAAAAGCTTTTCCACTCTGTCTAGGAAGGAGAAAGTGTGCCAGCACAGCAAATGCCTCCCGGACTTTCCCTGCAATTCAGCAAGTGCTTTGCAGCTTGAAATTGGAAGGAAAGCCTCAGATTTAGCAGCCAGAGCTTCAGGAGGAGCAGCAGCGAGCACAGCATCGGTTTTGCAGCAGCTCCTTCCATGTGCATGTTTTTGGGAGTTGAAAGGCTTGCAGAGTGTTAAAGTAGCTTTTTCTCTCCGCTGGAAAGCTGCACGCTCAGTGCCAGTCTTCTGCAGCTTCTTTCTTCACGTTTCAGCAGCTAGCACGCTCTCCGTGTGCTGGAGAAGCGGCAGAGGCTTCCTTGCCGGAAAAGCGGCACCTTCGCCGGCAGAGAGCATCCTGCCGGCCGCGGTGCGCTCCGGAGCGGGGGCTTGTGCCGAAAGAGGCCGGCAACAGGCGCTTACCTTCGGACAGCTCCGGATCGCCGTCTAATGCGTCTCTTGTCGCCTACACGGCAGGGAAAAGCTTTTCCACTCTGTCTAGGAAGGAGAAAGTGTGCCAGCACAGCAAATGCCTCCCGGACTTTCCCTGGAATTCAGCAAGTGCTTTGCAGCTTGAAATTGGAAGGAAAGCCTCAGATTTAGCAGCCAGAGCTTCAGGAGGAGCAGCAGCGAGCACAGCATCGGTTTTGCAGCAGCTCCTTCCATGTGCATGTTTTTGGGAGTGGAAAGGCTTGCAGAGTGTTAAAGTAGCTTTTTCTCTCCGCTGGAAAGCTGCACGCTCAGTGCCAGTCTTCTGCAGCTTCTTTCTTCACGTTTCAGCAGCTAGCACGCTCTCCGTGTGCAGGAGAAGCGGCAGAGGCTTCCTTGCCGGAGAAGCGGCACCTTCGCCGGCAGAGAGCATCCTGCCGGCCGCGGTGCGCTCCGGAGCGGGGGCTTGTGCCGAAAGAGGCCGGCAACAGGCGCTTACCTTCGGACAGCTCCGGATCGCCGTCTAATGCGTCTCTTGTCGCCTACACGGCAGGGAAAAGCTTTTCCACTCTGTCTAGGAAGGAGAAAGTGTGCCAGCACAGCAAATGCCTCCCGGACTTTCCCTGGAATTCAGCAAGTGCTTTGCAGCTTGAAATTGGAAGGAAAGCCTCAGATTTAGCAGCCAGAGCTTCAGGAGGAGCAGCAGCGAGCACAGCATCGGTTTTGCAGCAGCTCCTTCCATGTGCATGTTTTTGGGAGTGGAAAGGCTTGCAGAGTGTTAAAGTAGCTTTTTCTCTCCGCTGGAAAGCTGCACGCTCAGTGCCAGTCTTCTGCAGCTTCTTTCTTCACGTTTCAGCAGCTAGCACGCTCTCCGTGTGCTGGAGAAGCGGCAGAGGCTTCCTTGCCGGAGAAGCGGCACCTTCGCCGGCAGAGAGCATCCTGCCGGCCGCGGTGCGCTCCGGAGCGGGGGCTTGTGCCGAAAGAGGCCGGCAACAGGCGCTTACCTTCGGACAGCTCCGGATCGCCGTCTAATGCGTCTCTTGTCGCCTACACGGCAGGGAAAAGCTTTTCCACTCTGTCTAGGAAGGAGAAAGTGTGCCAGCACAGCAAATGCCTCCCGGACTTTCCCTGCAATTCAGCAAGTGCTTTGCAGCTTGAAATTGGAAGGAAAGCCTCAGATTTAGCAGCCAGAGCTTCAGGAGGAGCAGCAGCGAGCACAGCATCGGTTTTGCAGCAGCTCCTTCCATGTGCATGTTTTTGGGAGTGGAAAGGCTTGCAGAGTGTTAAAGTAGCTTTTTCTCTCCGCTGGAAAGCTGCACGCTCAGTGCCAGTCTTCTGCAGCTTCTTTCTTCACGTTTCAGCAGCTAGCACGCTCTCCGTGTGCTGGAGAAGCGGCAGAGGCTTCCTTGCCGGAGAAGCGGCACCTTCGCCGGCAGAGAGCATCCTGCCGGCCGCGGTGCGCTCCGGAGCGGGGGCTTGTGCCGAAAGAGGCCGGCAACAGGCGCTTACCTTCGGACAGCTCCGGATCGCCGTCTAATGCGTCTCTTGTCGCCTACACGGCAGGGAAAAGCTTTTCCACTCTGTCTAGGAAGGAGAAAGTGTGCCAGCACAGCAAATGCCTCCCGGACTTTCCCTGCAATTCAGCAAGTGCTTTGCAGCTTGAAATTGGAAGGAAAGCCTCAGATTTAGCAGCCAGAGCTTCAGGAGGAGCAGCAGCGAGCACAGCATCGGTTTTGCAGCAGCTCCTTCCATGTGCATGTTTTTGGGAGTGGAGAGGCTTGCAGAGTGTTAAAGTAGCTTTTTCTCTCCGCTGGAAAGCTGCACGCTCAGTGCCAGTCTTCTGCAGCTTCTTTCTTCACGTTTCAGCAGCTAGCACGCTCTCCGTGTGCTGGAGAAGCGGCAGAGGCTTCCTTGCCGGAGAAGCGGCACCTTCGCCGGCAGAGAGCATCCTGCCGGCCGCGGTGCGCTCCGGAGCGGGGGCTTGTGCCGAAAGAGGCCGGCAACAGGCGCTTACCTTCGGACAGCTCCGGATCGCCGTCTAATGCGTCTCTTGTCGCCTACACGGCAGGGAAAAGCTTTTCCACTCTGTCTAGGAAGGAGAAAGTGTGCCAGCACAGCAAATGCCTCCCGGACTTTCCCTGGAATTCAGCAAGTGCTTTGCAGCTTGAAATTGGAAGGAAAGCCTCAGATTTAGCAGCCAGAGCTTCAGGAGGAGCAGCAGCGAGCACAGCATCGGTTTTGCAGCAGCTCCTTCCATGTGCATGTTTTTGGGAGTGGAAAGGCTTGCAGAGTGTTAAAGTAGCTTTTTCTCTCCGCTGGAAAGCTGCACGCTCAGTGCCAGTCTTCTGCAGCTTCTTTCTTCACGTTTCAGCAGCTAGCACGCTCTCCGTGTGCTGGAGAAGCGGCAGAGGCTTCCTTGCCGGAGAAGCGGCACCTTCGCCGGCAGAGAGCATCCTGCCGGCCGCGGTGCGCTCCGGAGCGGGGGCTTGTGCCGAAAGAGGCCGGCAACAGGCGCTTACCTTCGGACAGCTCCGGATCGCCGTCTAATGCGTCTCTTGTCGCCTACACGGCAGGGAAAAGCTTTTCCACTCTGTCTAGGAAGGAGAAAGTGTGCCAGCACAGCAAATGCCTCCCGGACTTTCCCTGCAATTCAGCAAGTGCTTTGCAGCTTGAAATTGGAAGGAAAGCCTCAGATTTAGCAGCCAGAGCTTCAGGAGGAGCAGCAGCGAGCACAGCATCGGTTTTGCAGCAGCTCCTTCCATGTGCATGTTTTTGGGAGTGGAAAGGCTTGCAGAGTGTTAAAGTAGCTTTTTCTCTCCGCTGGAAAGCTGCACGCTCAGTGCCAGTCTTCTGCAGCTTCTTTCTTCACGTTTCAGCAGCTAGCACGCTCTCCGTGTGCTGGAGAAGCGGCAGAGGCTTCCTTGCCGGAGAAGCGGCACCTTCGCCGGCAGAGAGCATCCTGCCGGCCGCGGTGCGCTCCGGAGCGGGGGCTTGTGCCGAAAGAGGCCGGCAACAGGCGCTTACCTTCGGACAGCTCCGGATCGCCGTCTAATGCGTCTCTTGTCGCCTACACGGCAGGGAAAAGCTTTTCCACTCTGTCTAGGAAGGAGAAAGTGTGCCAGCACAGCAAATGCCTCCCGGACTTTCCCTGCAATTCAGCAAGTGCTTTGCAGCTTGAAATTGGAAGGAAAGCCTCAGATTTAGCAGCCAGAGCTTCAGGAGGAGCAGCAGCGAGCACAGCATCGGTTTTGCAGCAGCTCCTTCCATGTGCATGTTTTTGGGAGTTGAAAGGCTTGCAGAGTGTTAAAGTAGCTTTTTCTCTCCGCTGGAAAGCTGCACGCTCAGTGCCAGTCTTCTGCAGCTTCTTTCTTCACGTTTCAGCAGCTAGCACGCTCTCCGTGTGCTGGAGAAGCGGCAGAGGCTTCCTTGCCGGAAAAGCGGCACCTTCGCCGGCAGAGAGCATCCTGCCGGCCGCGGTGCGCTCCGGAGCGGGGGCTTGTGCCGAAAGAGGCCGGCAACAGGCGCTTACCTTCGGACAGCTCCGGATCGCCGTCTAATGCGTCTCTTGTCGCCTACACGGCAGGGAAAAGCTTTTCCACTCTGTCTAGGAAGGAGAAAGTGTGCCAGCACAGCAAATGCCTCCCGGACTTTCCCTGCAATTCAGCAAGTGCTTTGCAGCTTGAAATTGGAAGGAAAGCCTCAGATTTAGCAGCCAGAGCTTCAGGAGGAGCAGCAGCGAGCACAGCATCGGTTTTGCAGCAGCTCCTTCCATGTGCATGTTTTTGGGAGTGGAGAGGCTTGCAGAGTGTTAAAGTAGCTTTTTCTCTCCGCTGGAAAGCTGCACGCTCAGTGCCAGTCTTCTGCAGCTTCTTTCTTCACGTTTCAGCAGCTAGCACGCTCTCCGTGTGCTGGAGAAGCGGCAGAGGCTTCCTTGCCGGAGAAGCGGCACCTTCGCCGGCAGAGAGCATCCTGCCGGCCGCGGTGCGCTCCGGAGCGGGGGCTTGTGCCGAAAGAGGCCGGCAACAGGCGCTTACCTTCGGACAGCTCCGGATCGCCGTCTAATGCGTCTCTTGTCGCCTACACGGCAGGGAAAAGCTTTTCCACTCTGTCTAGGAAGGAGAAAGTGTGCCAGCACAGCAAATGCCTCCCGGACTTTCCCTGCAATTCAGCAAGTGCTTTGCAGCTTGAAATTGGAAGGAAAGCCTCAGATTTAGCAGCCAGAGCTTCAGGAGGAGCAGCAGCGAGCACAGCATCGGTTTTGCAGCAGCTCCTTCCATGTGCATGTTTTTGGGAGTGGAAAGGCTTGCAGAGTGTTAAAGTAGCTTTTTCTCTCCGCTGGAAAGCTGCACGCTCAGTGCCAGTCTTCTGCAGCTTCTTTCTTCACGTTTCAGCAGCTAGCACGCTCTCCGTGTGCTGGAGAAGCGGCAGAGGCTTCCTTGCCGGAGAAGCGGCACCTTCGCCGGCAGAGAGCATCCTGCCGGCCGCGGTGCGCTCCGGAGCGGGGGCTTGTGCCGAAAGAGGCCGGCAACAGGCGCTTACCTTCGGACAGCTCCGGATCGCCGTCTAATGCGTCTCTTGTCGCCTACACGGCAGGGAAAAGCTTTTCCACTCTGTCTAGGAAGGAGAAAGTGTGCCAGCACAGCAAATGCCTCCCGGACTTTCCCTGCAATTCAGCAAGTGCTTTGCAGCTTGAAATTGGAAGGAAAGCCTCAGATTTAGCAGCCAGAGCTTCAGGAGGAGCAGCAGCGAGCACAGCATCGGTTTTGCAGCAGCTCCTTCCATGTGCATGTTTTTGGGAGTGGAAAGGCTTGCAGAGTGTTAAAGTAGCTTTTTCTCTCCGCTGGAAAGCTGCACGCTCAGTGCCAGTCTTCTGCAGCTTCTTTCTTCACGTTTCAGCAGCTAGCACGCTCTCCGTGTGCTGGAGAAGCGGCAGAGGCTTCCTTGCCGGAGAAGCGGCACCTTCGCCGGCAGAGAGCATCCTGCCGGCCGCGGTGCGCTCCGGAGCGGGGGCTTGTGCCGAAAGAGGCCGGCAACAGGCGCTTACCTTCGGACAGCTCCGGATCGCCGTCTAATGCGTCTCTTGTCGCCTACACGGCAGGGAAAAGCTTTTCCACTCTGTCTAGGAAGGAGAAAGTGTGCCAGCACAGCAAATGCCTCCCGGACTTTCCCTGGAATTCAGCAAGTGCTTTGCAGCTTGAAATTGGAAGGAAAGCCTCAGATTTAGCAGCCAGAGCTTCAGGAGGAGCAGCAGCGAGCACAGCATCGGTTTTGCAGCAGCTCCTTCCATGTGCATGTTTTTGGGAGTGGAAAGGCTTGCAGAGTGTTAAAGTAGCTTTTTCTCTCCGCTGGAAAGCTGCACGCTCAGTGCCAGTCTTCTGCAGCTTCTTTCTTCACGTTTCAGCAGCTAGCACGCTCTCCGTGTGCTGGAGAAGCGGCAGAGGCTTCCTTGCCGGAAAAGCGGCACCTTCGCCGGCAGAGAGCATCCTGCCGGCCGCGGTGCGCTCCGGAGCGGGGGCTTGTGCCGAAAGAGGCCGGCAACAGGCGCTTACCTTCGGACAGCTCCGGATCGCCGTCTAATGCGTCTCTTGTCGCCTACACGGCAGGGAAAAGCTTTTCCACTCTGTCTAGGAAGGAGAAAGTGTGCCAGCACAGCAAATGCCTCCCGGACTTTCCCTGCAATTCAGCAAGTGCTTTGCAGCTTGAAATTGGAAGGAAAGCCTCAGATTTAGCAGCCAGAGCTTCAGGAGGAGCAGCAGCGAGCACAGCATCGGTTTTGCAGCAGCTCCTTCCATGTGCATGTTTTTGGGAGTGGAGAGGCTTGCAGAGTGTTAAAGTAGCTTTTTCTCTCCGCTGGAAAGCTGCACGCTCAGTGCCAGTCTTCTGCAGCTTCTTTCTTCACGTTTCAGCAGCTAGCACGCTCTCCGTGTGCTGGAGAAGCGGCAGAGGCTTCCTTGCCGGAGAAGCGGCACCTTCGCCGGCAGAGAGCATCCTGCCGGCCGCGGTGCGCTCCGGAGCGGGGGCTTGTGCCGAAAGAGGCCGGCAACAGGCGCTTACCTTCGGACAGCTCCGGATCGCCGTCTAATGCGTCTCTTGTCGCCTACACGGCAGGGAAAAGCTTTTCCACTCTGTCTAGGAAGGAGAAAGTGTGCCAGCACAGCAAATGCCTCCCGGACTTTCCCTGCAATTCAGCAAGTGCTTTGCAGCTTGAAATTGGAAGGAAAGCCTCAGATTTAGCAGCCAGAGCTTCAGGAGGAGCAGCAGCGAGCACAGCATCGGTTTTGCAGCAGCTCCTTCCATGTGCATGTTTTTGGGAGTGGAAAGGCTTGCAGAGTGTTAAAGTAGCTTTTTCTCTCCGCTGGAAAGCTGCACGCTCAGTGCCAGTCTTCTGCAGCTTCTTTCTTCACGTTTCAGCAGCTAGCACGCTCTCCGTGTGCTGGAGAAGCGGCAGAGGCTTCCTTGCCGGAGAAGCGGCACCTTCGCCGGCAGAGAGCATCCTGCCGGCCGCGGTGCGCTCCGGAGCGGGGGCTTGTGCCGAAAGAGGCCGGCAACAGGCGCTTACCTTCGGACAGCTCCGGATCGCCGTCTAATGCGTCTCTTGTCGCCTACACGGCAGGGAAAAGCTTTTCCACTCTGTCTAGGAAGGAGAAAGTGTGCCAGCACAGCAAATGCCTCCCGGACTTTCCCTGGAATTCAGCAAGTGCTTTGCAGCTTGAAATTGGAAGGAAAGCCTCAGATTTAGCAGCCAGAGCTTCAGGAGGAGCAGCAGCGAGCACAGCATCGGTTTTGCAGCAGCTCCTTCCATGTGCATGTTTTTGCGAGTGGAAAGGCTTGCAGAGTGTTAAAGTAGCTTTTTCTCTCCGCTGGAAAGCTGCACGCTCAGTGCCAGTCTTCTGCAGCTTCTTTCTTCACGTTTCAGCAGCTAGCACGCTCTCCGTGTGCTGGAGAAGCGGCAGAGGCTTCCTTGCCGGAGAAGCGGCACCTTCGCCGGCAGAGAGCATCCTGCCGGCCGCGGTGCGCTCCGGAGCGGGGGCTTGTGCCGAAAGAGGCCGGCAACAGGCGCTTACCTTCGGACAGCTCCGGATCGCCGTCTAATGCGTCTCTTGTCGCCTACACGGCAGGGAAAAGCTTTTCCACTCTGTCTAGGAAGGAGAAAGTGTGCCAGCACAGCAAATGCCTCCCGGACTTTCCCTGGAATTCAGCAAGTGCTTTGCAGCTTGAAATTGGAAGGAAAGCCTCAGATTTAGCAGCCAGAGCTTCAGGAGGAGCAGCAGCGAGCACAGCATCGGTTTTGCAGCAGCTCCTTCCATGTGCATGTTTTTGGGAGTGGAAAGGCTTGCAGAGTGTTAAAGTAGCTTTTTCTCTCCGCTGGAAAGCTGCACGCTCAGTGCCAGTCTTCTGCAGCTTCTTTCTTCACGTTTCAGCAGCTAGCACGCTCTCCGTGTGCTGGAGAAGCGGCAGAGGCTTCCTTGCCGGAGAAGCGGCACCTTCGCCGGCAGAGAGCATCCTGCCGGCCGCGGTGCGCTCCGGAGCGGGGGCTTGTGCCGAAAGAGGCCGGCAACAGGCGCTTACCTTCGGACAGCTCCGGATCGCCGTCTAATGCGTCTCTTGTCGCCTACACGGCAGGGAAAAGCTTTTCCACTCTGTCTAGGAAGGAGAAAGTGTGCCAGCACAGCAAATGCCTCCCGGACTTTCCCTGCAATTCAGCAAGTGCTTTGCAGCTTGAAATTGGAAGGAAAGCCTCAGATTTAGCAGCCAGAGCTTCAGGAGGAGCAGCAGCGAGCACAGCATCGGTTTTGCAGCAGCTCCTTCCATGTGCATGTTTTTGGGAGTGGAAAGGCTTGCAGAGTGTTAAAGTAGCTTTTTCTCTCCGCTGGAAAGCTGCACGCTCAGTGCCAGTCTTCTGCAGCTTCTTTCTTCACGTTTCAGCAGCTAGCACGCTCTCCGTGTGCTGGAGAAGCGGCAGAGGCTTCCTTGCCGGAGAAGCGGCACCTTCGCCGGCAGAGAGCATCCTGCCGGCCGCGGTGCGCTCCGGAGCGGGGGCTTGTGCCGAAAGAGGCCGGCAACAGGCGCTTACCTTCGGACAGCTCCGGATCGCCGTCTAATGCGTCTCTTGTCGCCTACACGGCAGGGAAAAGCTTTTCCACTCTGTCTAGGAAGGAGAAAGTGTGCCAGCACAGCAAATGCCTCCCGGACTTTCCCTGGAATTCAGCAAGTGCTTTGCAGCTTGAAATTGGAAGGAAAGCCTCAGATTTAGCAGCCAGAGCTTCAGGAGGAGCAGCAGCGAGCACAGCATCGGTTTTGCAGCAGCTCCTTCCATGTGCATGTTTTTGGGAGTGGAAAGGCTTGCAGAGTGTTAAAGTAGCTTTTTCTCTCCGCTGGAAAGCTGCACGCTCAGTGCCAGTCTTCTGCAGCTTCTTTCTTCACGTTTCAGCAGCTAGCACGCTCTCCGTGTGCTGGAGAAGCGGCAGAGGCTTCCTTGCCGGAGAAGCGGCACCTTCGCCGGCAGAGAGCATCCTGCCGGCCGCGGTGCGCTCCGGAGCGGGGGCTTGTGCCGAAAGAGGCCGGCAACAGGCGCTTACCTTCGGACAGCTCCGGATCGCCGTCTAATGCGTCTCTTGTCGCCTACACGGCAGGGAAAAGCTTTTCCACTCTGTCTAGGAAGGAGAAAGTGTGCCAGCACAGCAAATGCCTCCCGGACTTTCCCTGCAATTCAGCAAGTGCTTTGCAGCTTGAAATTGGAAGGAAAGCCTCAGATTTAGCAGCCAGAGCTTCAGGAGGAGCAGCAGCGAGCACAGCATCGGTTTTGCAGCAGCTCCTTCCATGTGCATGTTTTTGGGAGTGGAAAGGCTTGCAGAGTGTTAAAGTAGCTTTTTCTCTCCGCTGGAAAGCTGCACGCTCAGTGCCAGTCTTCTGCAGCTTCTTTCTTCACGTTTCAGCAGCTAGCACGCTCTCCGTGTGCTGGAGAAGCGGCAGAGGCTTCCTTGCCGGAGAAGCGGCACCTTCGCCGGCAGAGAGCATCCTGCCGGCCGCGGTGCGCTCCGGAGCGGGGGCTTGTGCCGAAAGAGGCCGGCAACAGGCGCTTACCTTCGGACAGCTCCGGATCGCCGTCTAATGCGTCTCTTGTCGCCTACACGGCAGGGAAAAGCTTTTCCACTCTGTCTAGGAAAGAGAAAGTGTGCCAGCACAGCAAATGCCTCCCGGACTTTCCCTGGAATTCAGCAAGTGCTTTGCAGCTTGAAATTGGAAGGAAAGCCTCAGATTTAGCAGCCAGAGCTTCAGGAGGAGCAGCAGCGAGCACAGCATCGGTTTTGCAGCAGCTCCTTCCATGTGCATGTTTTTGGGAGTGGAAAGGCTTGCAGAGTGTTAAAGTAGCTTTTTCTCTCCGCTGGAAAGCTGCACGCTCAGTGCCAGTCTTCTGCAGCTTCTTTCTTCACGTTTCAGCAGCTAGCACGCTCTCCGTGTGCAGGAGAAGCGGCAGAGGCTTCCATGCCGGAGAAGCGGCACCTTCGCCGGCAGAGAGCATCCTGCCGGCCGCGGTGCGCTCCGGAGCGGGGGCTTGTGCCGAAAGAGGCCGGCAACAGGCGCTTACCTTCGGACAGCTCCGGATCGCCGTCTAATGCGTCTCTTGTCGCCTACACGGCAGGGAAAAGCTTTTCCACTCTGTCTAGGAAGGAGAAAGTGTGCCAGCACAGCAAATGCCTCCCGGACTTTCCCTGGAATTCAGCAAGTGCTTTGCAGCTTGAAATTGGAAGGAAAGCCTCAGATTTAGCAGCCAGAGCTTCAGGAGGAGCAGCAGCGAGCACAGCATCGGTTTTGCAGCAGCTCCTTCCATGTGCATGTTTTTGGGAGTGGAAAGGCTTGCAGAGTGTTAAAGTAGCTTTTTCTCTCCGCTGGAAAGCTGCACGCTCAGTGCCAGTCTTCTGCAGCTTCTTTCTTCACGTTTCAGCAGCTAGCACGCTCTCCGTGTGCTGGAGAAGCGGCAGAGGCTTCCTTGCCGGAGAAGCGGCACCTTCGCCGGCAGAGAGCATCCTGCCGGCCGCGGTGCGCTCCGGAGCGGGGGCTTGTGCCGAAAGAGGCCGGCAACAGGCGCTTACCTTCGGACAGCTCCGGATCGCCGTCTAATGCGTCTCTTGTCGCCTACACGGCAGGGAAAAGCTTTTCCACTCTGTCTAGGAAGGAGAAAGTGTGCCAGCACAGCAAATGCCTCCCGGACTTTCCCTGGAATTCAGCAAGTGCTTTGCAGCTTGAAATTGGAAGGAAAGCCTCAGATTTAGCAGCCAGAGCTTCAGGAGGAGCAGCAGCGAGCACAGCATCGGTTTTGCAGCAGCTCCTTCCATGTGCATGTTTTTGGGAGTGGAAAGGCTTGCAGAGTGTTAAAGTAGCTTTTTCTCTCCGCTGGAAAGCTGCACGCTCAGTGCCAGTCTTCTGCAGCTTCTTTCTTCACGTTTCAGCAGCTAGCACGCTCTCCGTGTGCTGGAGAAGCGGCAGAGGCTTCCTTGCCGGAGAAGCGGCACCTTCGCCGGCAGAGAGCATCCGGCCGGCCGCGGTGCGCTCCGGAGCGGGGGCTTGTGCCGAAAGAGGCCGGCAGCAGGCGCTTACCTTCGGACAGCTCCGGATCGCCGTCTAATGCGTCTCTTGTCGCCTACACGGCAGGGAAAAGCTTTTCCACTCTGTCTAGGAAAGAGAAAGTGTGCCAGCACAGCAAATGCCTCCCGGACTTTCCCTGGAATTCAGCAAGTGCTTTGCAGCTTGAAATTGGAAGGAAAGCCTCAGATTTAGCAGCCAGAGCTTCAGGAGGAGCAGCAGCGAGCACAGCATCGGTTTTGCAGCAGCTCCTTCCATGTGCATGTTTTTGGGAGTGGAAAGGCTTGCAGAGTGTTAAAGTAGCTTTTTCTCTCCGCTGGAAAGCTGCACGCTCAGTGCCAGTCTTCTGCAGCTTCTTTCTTCACGTTTCAGCAGCTAGCACGCTCTCCGTGTGCAGGAGAAGCGGCAGAGGCTTCCATGCCGGAGAAGCGGCACCTTCGCCGGCAGAGAGCATCCTGCCGGCCGCGGTGCGCTCCGGAGCGGGGGCTTGTGCCGAAAGAGGCCGGCAACAGGCGCTTACCTTCGGACAGCTCCGGATCGCCGTCTAATGCGTCTCTTGTCGCCTACACGGCAGGGAAAAGCTTTTCCACTCTGTCTAGGAAGGAGAAAGTGTGCCAGCACAGCAAATGCCTCCCGGACTTTCCCTGCAATTCAGCAAGTGCTTTGCAGCTTGAAATTGGAAGGAAAGCCTCAGATTTAGCAGCCAGAGCTTCAGGAGGAGCAGCAGCGAGCACAGCATCGGTTTTGCAGCAGCTCCTTCCATGTGCATGTTTTTGGGAGTGGAAAGGCTTGCAGAGTGTTAAAGTAGCTTTTTCTCTCCGCTGGAAAGCTGCACGCTCAGTGCCAGTCTTCTGCAGCTTCTTTCTTCACGTTTCAGCAGCTAGCACGCTCTCCGTGTGCTGGAGAAGCGGCAGAGGCTTCCTTGCCGGAGAAGCGGCACCTTCGCCGGCAGAGAGCATCCTGCCGGCCGCGGTGCGCTCCGGAGCGGGGGCTTGTGCCGAAAGAGGCCGGCAACAGGCGCTTACCTTCGGACAGCTCCGGATCGCCGTCTAATGCGTCTCTTGTCGCCTACACGGCAGGGAAAAGCTTTTCCACTCTGTCTAGGAAGGAGAAAGTGTGCCAGCACAGCAAATGCCTCCCGGACTTTCCCTGCAATTCAGCAAGTGCTTTGCAGCTTGAAATTGGAAGGAAAGCCTCAGATTTAGCAGCCAGAGCTTCAGGAGGAGCAGCAGCGAGCACAGCATCGGTTTTGCAGCAGCTCCTTCCATGTGCATGTTTTTGGGAGTGGAAAGGCTTGCAGAGTGTTAAAGTAGCTTTTTCTCTCCGCTGGAAAGCTGCACGCTCAGTGCCAGTCTTCTGCAGCTTCTTTCTTCACGTTTCAGCAGCTAGCACGCTCTCCGTGTGCTGGAGAAGCGGCAGAGGCTTCCTTGCCGGAGAAGCGGCTCCTTCGCCGGCAGAGAGCATCCTGCCGGCCGCGGTGCGCTCCGGAGCGGGGGCTTGTGCCGAAAGAGGCCGGCAGCAGGCGCTTACCTTCGGACAGCTCCGGATCGCCGTCTAATGCGTCTCTTGTCGCCTACACGGCAGGGAAAAGCTTTTCCACTCTGTCTAGGAAAGAGAAAGTGTGCCAGCACAGCAAATGCCTCCCGGACTTTCCCTGGAATTCAGCAAGTGCTTTGCAGCTTGAAATTGGAAGGAAAGCCTCAGATTTAGCAGCCAGAGCTTCAGGAGGAGCAGCAGCGAGCACAGCATCGGTTTCGCAGCAGCTCCTTCCATGTGCATGTTTTTGGGAGTGGAAAGGCTTGCAGAGTGTTAAAGTAGCTTTTTCTCTCCGCTGGAAAGCTGCACGCTCAGTGCCAGTGTTCTGCAGCTTCTTTCTTCACGTTTCAGCAGCTAGCACGCTCTCCGTGTGCTGGAGAAGCGGCAGAGGCTTCCTTGCCGGAGAAGCGGCACCTTCGCCGGCAGAGAGCATCCTGCCGGCCGCGGTGCGCTCCGGAGCGGGGGCTTGTGCCGAAAGAGGCCGGCAACAGGCGCTTACCTTCGGACAGCTCCGGATCGCCGTCTAATGCGTCTCTTGTCGCCTACACGGCAGGGAAAAGCTTTTCCACTCTGTCTAGGAAGGAGAAAGTGTGCCAGCACAGCAAATGCCTCCCGGACTTTCCCTGCAATTCAGCAAGTGCTTTGCAGCTTGAAATTGGAAGGAAAGCCTCAGATTTAGCAGCCAGAGCTTCAGGAGGAGCAGCAGCGAGCACAGCATCGGTTTTGCAGCAGCTCCTTCCATGTGCATGTTTTTGGGAGTGGAAAGGCTTGCAGAGTGTTAAAGTAGCTTTTTCTCTCCGCTGGAAAGCTGCACGCTCAGTGCCAGTCTTCTGCAGCTTCTTTCTTCACGTTTCAGCAGCTAGCACGCTCTCCGTGTGCTGGAGAAGCGGCAGAGGCTTCCTTGCCGGAGAAGCGGCACCTTCGCCGGCAGAGAGCATCCTGCCGGCCGCGGTGCGCTCCGGAGCGGGGGCTTGTGCCGAAAGAGGCCGGCAACAGGCGCTTACCTTCGGACAGCTCCGGATCGCCGTCTAATGCGTCTCTTGTCGCCTACACGGCAGGGAAAAGCTTTTCCACTCTGTCTAGGAAGGAGAAAGTGTGCCAGCACAGCAAATGCCTCCCGGACTTTCCCTGGAATTCAGCAAGTGCTTTGCAGCTTGAAATTGGAAGGAAAGCCTCAGATTTAGCAGCCAGAGCTTCAGGAGGAGCAGCAGCGAGCACAGCATCGCTTTTGCAGCAGCTCCTTCCATGTGCATGTTTTTGGGAGTGGAAAGGCTTGCAGAGTGTTAAAGTAGCTTTTTCTCTCCGCTGGAAAGCTGCACGCTCAGTGCCAGTCTTCTGCAGCTTCTTTCTTCACGTTTCAGCAGCTAGCACGCTCTCCGTGTGCTGGAGAAGCGGCAGAGGCTTCCTTGCCGGAGAAGCGGCATTTTCGACCGCAGAGAGCATCCTGCCGGCCGCGGTGCGCTCCGGAGCGGGGGCTTGTGCCGAAAGAGGCCGGCAACAGGCGCTTACCTTCGGACAGCTCCGGATCCCCGTATAATGCGTCTCTTGTCGCCTACACCGCATGGAAAAGCTGCAGAACGCTGGCACTGAGCGTGCAGCTTTCCAGCGGAGAGAAAAAGCTACTTTAACACTCTGCAAGCCTTTCCACTCCCAAAAACATGCACATGGAAGGAGCTGCTGCAAAACCGATGCTGTGCTCGCTGCTGCTCCTCCTGAAGCTCTGGCTGCTAAATCTGAGGCTTTCCTTCCAATTTCAAGCTGCAAAGCACTTGCTGAATTGCAGGGAAAGTCCGGGAGGCATTTGCTGTGCTGGCACACTTTCTCCTTCCTAGACAGAGTGGAAAAGCTTTTCCCTGCCGTGTAGGCGACAAGAGACGCATTAGACGGCGATCCGGAGCTGTCCGAAGGTAAGCGCCTGTTGCCGGCCTCTTTCGGCACAAGCCCCCGCTCCGGAGCGCACCGCGGCCGGCAGGATGCTCTCTGCCGGCGAAGGTGCCGCTTCTCCGGCAAGGAAGCCTCTGCCGCTTCTCCAGCACACGGAGAGCGTGCTAGCTGCTGAAACGTGAAGAAAGAAGCTGCAGAAGACTGGCACTGAGCGTGCAGCTTTCCAGCGGAGAGAAAAAGCTACTTTAACACTCTGCAAGCCTTTCCACTCCCAAAAACATGCACATGGAAGGAGCTGCTGCAAAACCGATGCTGTGCTCGCTGCTGCTCCTCCTGAAGCTCTGGCTGCTAAATCTGAGGCTTTCCTTCCAATTTCAAGCTGCAAAGCACTTGCTGAATTGCAGGGAAAGTCCGGGAGGCATTTGCTGTGCTGGCACACTTTCTCCTTCCTAGACAGAGTGGAAAAGCTTTTCCCTGCCGTGTAGGCGACAAGAGACGCATTAGACGGCGATCCGGAGCTGTCCGAAGGTAAGCGCCTGTTGCCGGCCTCTTTCGGCACAAGCCCCCGCTCCGGAGCGCACCGCGGCCGGCAGGATGCTCTCTGCCGGCGAAGGTGCCGCTTCTCCGGCAAGGAAGCCTCTGCCGCTTCTCCAGCACACGGAGAGCGTGCTAGCTGCTGAAACGTGAAGAAAGAAGCTGCAGAAGACTGGCACTGAGCGTGCAGCTTTCCAGCGGAGAGAAAAAGCTACTTTAACACTCTGCAAGCCTTTCCACTCCCAAAAACATGCACATGGAAGGAGCTGCTGCAAAACCGATGCTGTGCTCGCTGCTGCTCCTCCTGAAGCTCTGGCTGCTAAATCTGAGGCTTTCCTTCCAATTTCAAGCTGCAAAGCACTTGCTGAATTGCAGGGAAAGTCCGGGAGGCATTTGCTGTGCTGGCACACTTTCTCCTTCCTAGACAGAGTGGAAAAGCTTTTCCCTGCCGTGTAGGCGACAAGAGACGCATTAGACGGCGATCCGGAGCTGTCCGAAGGTAAGCGCCTGTTGCCGGCCTCTTTCGGCACAAGCCCCCGCTCCGGAGCGCACCGCGGCCGGCAGGATGCTCTCTGCCGGCGAAGGTGCCGCTTCTCCGGCAAGGAAGCCTCTGCCGCTTCTCCAGCGCACGGAGAGCGTGCTAGCTGCTGAAACGTGAAGAAAGAAGCTGCAGAAGACTGGCACTGAGCGTGCAGCTTTCCAGCGGAGAGAAAAAGCTACTTTAACACTCTGCAAGCCTTTCCACTCCCAAAAACATGCACATGGAAGGAGCTGCTGCAAAACCGATGCTGTGCTCGCTGCTGCTCCTCCTGAAGCTCTGGCTGCTAAATCTGAGGCTTTCCTTCCAATTTCAAGCTGCAAAGCACTTGCTGAATTCCAGGGAAAGTCCGGGAGGCATTTGCTGTGCTGGCACACTTTCTCCTTCCTAGACAGAGTGGAAAAGCTTTTCCCTGCCGTGTAGGCGACAAGAGACGCATTAGACGGCGATCCGGAGCTGTCCGAAGGTAAGCGCCTGTTGCCGGCCTCTTTCGGCACAAGCCCCCGCTCCGGAGCGCACCGCGGCCGGCAGGATGCTCTCTGCCGGCGAAGGTGCCGCTTCTCCGGCAAGGAAGCCTCTGCCGCTTCTCCAGCACACGGAGAGCGTGCTAGCTGCTGAAACGTGAAGAAAGAAGCTGCAGAAGACTGGCACTGAGCGTGCAGCTTTCCAGCGGAGAGAAAAAGCTACTTTAACACTCTGCAAGCCTTTCCACTCCCAAAAACATGCACATGGAAGGAGCTGCTGCAAAACCGATGCTGCGCTCGCTGCTGCTCCTCCTGAAGCTCTGGCTGCTAAATCTGAGGCTTTCCTTCCAATTTCAAGCTGCAAAGCACTTGCTGAATTGCAGGGAAAGTCCGGGAGGCATTTGCTGTGCTGGCACACTTTCTCCTTCCTAGACAGAGTGGAAAAGCTTTTCCCTGCCGTGTAGGCGACAAGAGACGCATTAGACGGCGATCCGGAGCTGTCCGAAGGTAAGCGCCTGTTGCCGGCCTCTTTCGGCACAAGCCCCCGCTCCGGAGTGCACCGCGGCCGGCAGGATGCTCTCTGCCGGCGAAGGTGCCGCTTCTCCGGCAAGGAAGCCTCTGCCGCTTCTCCAGCGCACGGAGAGCGTGCTAGCTGCTGAAACGTGAAGAAAGAAGCTGCAGAAGACTGGCACTGAGCGTGCAGCTTTCCAGCGGAGAGAAAAAGCTACTTTAACACTCTGCAAGCCTTTCCACTCCCAAAAACATGCACATGGAAGGAGCTGCTGCAAAACCGATGCTGTGCTCGCTGCTGCTCCTCCTGAAGCTCTGGCTGCTAAATCTGAGGCTTTCCTTCCAATTTCAAGCTGCAAAGCACTTGCTGAATTCCAGGGAAAGTCCGGGAGGCATTTGCTGTGCTGGCACACTTTCTCCTTCCTAGACAGAGTGGAAAAGCTTTTCCCTGCCGTGTAGGCGACAAGAGACGCATTAGACGGCGATCCGGAGCTGTCCGAAGGTAAGCGCCTGTTGCCGGCCTCTTTCGGCACAAGCCCCCGCTCCGGAGCGCACCGCGGCCGGCAGGATGCTCTCTGCCGGCGAAGGTGCCGCTTCTCCGGCAAGGAAGCCTCTGCCGCTTCTCCAGCACACGGAGAGCGTGCTAGCTGCTGAAACGTGAAGAAAGAAGCTGCAGAAGACTGGCACTGAGCGTGCAGCTTTCCAGCGGAGAGAAAAAGCTACTTTAACACTCTGCAAGCCTTTCCACTCCCAAAAACATGCACATGGAAGGAGCTGCTGCAAAACCGATGCTGTGCTCGCTGCTGCTCCTCCTGAAGCTCTGGCTGCTAAATCTGAGGCTTTCCTTCCAATTTCAAGCTGCAAAGCACTTGCTGAATTCCAGGGAAAGTCCGGGAGGCATTTGCTGTGCTGGCACACTTTCTCCTTCCTAGACAGAGTGGAAAAGCTTTTCCCTGCCGTGTAGGCGACAAGAGACGCATTAGACGGCGATCCGGAGCTGTCCGAAGGTAAGCGCCTGTTGCCGGCCTCTTTCGGCACAAGCCCCCGCTCCGGAGCGCACCGCGGCCGGCAGGATGCTCTCTGCCGGCGAAGGTGCCGCTTCTCCGGCAAGGAAGCCTCTGCCGCTTCTCCTGCACACGGAGAGCGTGCTAGCTGCTGAAACGTGAAGAAAGAAGCTGCAGAAGACTGGCACTGAGCGTGCAGCTTTCCAGCGGAGAGAAAAAGCTACTTTAACACTCTGCAAGCCTTTCCACTCCCAAAAACATGCACATGGAAGGAGCTGCTGCAAAACCGATGCTGTGCTCGCTGCTGCTCCTCCTGAAGCTCTGGCTGCTAAATCTGAGGCTTTCCTTCCAATTTCAAGCTGCAAAGCACTTGCTGAATTGCAGGGAAAGTCCGGGAGGCATTTGCTGTGCTGGCACACTTTCTCCTTCCTAGACAGAGTGGAAAAGCTTTTCCCTGCCGTGTAGGCGACAAGAGACGCATTAGACGGCGATCCGGAGCTGTCCGAAGGTAAGCGCCTGTTGCCGGCCTCTTTCGGCACAAGCCCCCGCTCCGGAGCGCACCGCGGCCGGCAGGATGCTCTCTGCCGGCGAAGGTGCCGCTTCTCCGGCAAGGAAGCCTCTGCCGCTTCTCCAGCACACGGAGAGCGTGCTAGCTGCTGAAACGTGAAGAAAGAAGCTGCAGAAGACTGGCACTGAGCGTGCAGCTTTCCAGCGGAGAGAAAAAGCTACTTTAACACTCTGCAAGCCTTTCCACTCCCAAAAACATGCACATGGAAGGAGCTGCTGCAAAACCGATGCTGTGCTCGCTGCTGCTCCTCCTGAAGCTCTGGCTGCTAAATCTGAGGCTTTCCTTCCAATTTCAAGCTGCAAAGCACTTGCTGAATTCCAGGGAAAGTCCGGGAGGCATTTGCTGTGCTGGCACACTTTCTCCTTCCTAGACAGAGTGGAAAAGCTTTTCCCTGCCGTGTAGGCGACAAGAGACGCATTAGACGGCGATCCGGAGCTGTCCGAAGGTAAGCGCCTGTTGCCGGCCTCTTTCGGCACAAGCCCCCGCTCCGGAGCGCACCGCGGCCGGCAGGATGCTCTCTGCCGGCGAAGGTGCCGCTTCTCCGGCAAGGAAGCCTCTGCCGCTTCTCCAGCACACGGAGAGCGTGCTAGCTGCTGAAACGTGAAGAAAGAAGCTGCAGAAGACTGGCACTGAGCGTGCAGCTTTCCAGCGGAGAGAAAAAGCTACTTTAACACTCTGCAAGCCTTTCCACTCCCAAAAACATGCACATGGAAGGAGCTGCTGCAAAACCGATGCTGTGCTCGCTGCTGCTCCTCCTGAAGCTCTGGCTGCTAAATCTGAGGCTTTCCTTCCAATTTCAAGCTGCAAAGCACTTGCTGAATTGCAGGGAAAGTCCGGGAGGCATTTGCTGTGCTGGCACACTTTCTCCTTCCTAGACAGAGTGGAAAAGCTTTTCCCTGCCGTGTAGGCGACAAGAGACGCATTAGACGGCGATCCGGAGCTGTCCGAAGGTAAGCGCCTGTTGCCGGCCTCTTTCGGCACAAGCCCCCGCTCCGGAGCGCACCGCGGCCGGCAGGATGCTCTCTGCCGGCGAAGGTGCCGCTTCTCCGGCAAGGAAGCCTCTGCCGCTTCTCCAGCGCACGGAGAGCGTGCTAGCTGCTGAAACGTGAAGAAAGAAGCTGCAGAACACTGGCACTGAGCGTGCAGCTTTCCAGCGGAGAGAAAAAGCTACTTTAACACTCTGCAAGCCTTTCCACTCCCAAAAACATGCACATGGAAGGAGCTGCTGCAAAACCGATGCTGTGCTCGCTGCTGCTCCTCCTGAAGCTCTGGCTGCTAAATCTGAGGCTTTCCTTCCAATTTCAAGCTGCAAAGCACTTGCTGAATTCCAGGGAAAGTCCGGGAGGCATTTGCTGTGCTGGCACACTTTCTCCTTCCTAGACAGAGTGGAAAAGCTTTTCCCTGCCGTGTAGGCCACAAGAGACGCATTAGACGGCGATCCGGAGCTGTCCGAAGGTAAGCGCCTGTTGCCGGCCTCTTTCGGCACAAGCCCCCGCTCCGGAGCGCACCGCGGCCGGCAGGATGCTCTCTGCCGGCGAAGGTGCCGCTTCTCCGGCAAGGAAGCCTCTGCCGCTTCTCCAGCACACGGAGAGCGTGCTAGCTGCTGAAACGTGAAGAAAGAAGCTGCAGAAGACTGGCACTGAGCGTGCAGCTTTCCAGCGGAGAGAAAAAGCTACTTTAACACTCTGCAAGCCTTTCCACTCCCAAAAACATGCACATGGAAGGAGCTGCTGCAAAACCGATGCTGTGCTCGCTGCTGCTCCTCCTGAAGCTCTGGCTGCTAAATCTGAGGCTTTCCTTCCAATTTCAAGCTGCAAAGCACTTGCTGAATTGCAGGGAAAGTCCGGGAGGCATTTGCTGTGCTGGCACACTTTCTCCTTCCTAGACAGAGTGGAAAAGCTTTTCCCTGCCGTGTAGGCCACAAGAGACGCATTAGACGGGCATCCGGAGCTGTCCGAAGGTAAGCGCCTGTTGCCGGCCTCTTTCGGCACAAGCCCCCGCTCCGGAGCGCACCGCGGCCGGCAGGATGCTCTCTGCCGGCGAAGGTGCCGCTTCTCCGGCAAGGAAGCCTCTGCCGCTTCTCCAGCACACGGAGAGCGTGCTAGCTGCTGAAACGTGAAGAAAGAAGCTGCAGAAGACTGGCACTGAGCGTGCAGCTTTCCAGCGGAGAGAAAAAGCTACTTTAACACTCTGCAAGCCTTTCCACTCCCAAAAACATGCACATGGAAGGAGCTGCTGCAAAACCGATGCTGTGCTCGCTGCTGCTCCTCCTGAAGCTCTGGCTGCTAAATCTGAGGCTTTCCTTCCAATTTCAAGCTGCAAAGCACTTGCTGAATTGCAGGGAAAGTCCGGGAGGCATTTGCTGTGCTGGCACACTTTCTCCTTCCTAGACAGAGTGGAAAAGCTTTTCCCTGCCGTGTAGGCCACAAGAGACGCATTAGACGGCGATCCGGAGCTGTCCGAAGGTAAGCGCCTGTTGCCGGCCTCTTTCGGCACAAGCCCCCGCTCCGGAGCGCACCGCGGCCGGCAGGATGCTCTCTGCCGGCGAAGGTGCCGCTTCTCCGGCAAGGAAGCCTCTGCCGCTTCTCCAGCACACGGAGAGCGTGCTAGCTGCTGAAACGTGAAGAAAGAAGCTGCAGAAGACTGGCACTCAGCGTGCAGCTTTCCAGCGGAGAGAAAAAGCTACTTTAACACTCTGCAAGCCTTTCCACTCCCAAAAACATGCACATGGAAGGAGCTGCTGCAAAACCGATGCTGTGCTCGCTGCTGCTCCTCCTGAAGCTCTGGCTGCTAAATCTGAGGCTTTCCTTCCAATTTCAAGCTGCAAAGCACTTGCTGAATTCCAGGGAAAGTCCGGGAGGCATTTGCTGTGCTGGCACACTTTCTCCTTCCTAGACAGAGTGGAAAAGCTTTTCCCTGCCGTGTAGGCGACAAGAGACGCATTAGACGGCGATCCGGAGCTGTCCGAAGGTAAGCGCCTGTTGCCGGCCTCTTTCGGCACAAGCCCCCGCTCCGGAGCGCACCGCGGCCGGCAGGATGCTCTCTGCCGGCGAAGGTGCCGCTTCTCCGGCAAGGAAGCCTCTGCCGCTTCTCCTGCACACGGAGAGCGTGCTAGCTGCTGAAACGTGAAGAAAGAAGCTGCAGAAGACTGGCACTGAGCGTGCAGCTTTCCAGCGGAGAGAAAAAGCTACTTTAACACTCTGCAAGCCTTTCCACTCCCAAAAACATGCACATGGAAGGAGCTGCTGCAAAACCGATGCTGTGCTCGCTGCTGCTCCTCCTGAAGCTCTGGCTGCTAAATCTGAGGCTTTCCTTCCAATTTCAAGCTGCAAAGCACTTGCTGAATTGCAGGGAAAGTCCGGGAGGCATTTGCTGTGCTGGCACACTTTCTCCTTCCTAGACAGAGTGGAAAAGCTTTTCCCTGCCGTGTAGGCGACAAGAGACGCATTAGACGGCGATCCGGAGCTGTCCGAAGGTAAGCGCCTGTTGCCGGCCTCTTTCGGCACAAGCCCCCGCTCCGGAGCGCACCGCGGCCGGCAGGATGCTCTCTGCCGGCGAAGGTGCCGCTTCTCCGGCAAGGAAGCCTCTGCCGCTTCTCCAGCACACGGAGAGCGTGCTAGCTGCTGAAACGTGAAGAAAGAAGCTGCAGAAGACTGGCACTGAGCGTGCAGCTTTCCAGCGGAGAGAAAAAGCTACTTTAACACTCTGCAAGCCTTTCCACTCCCAAAAACATGCACATGGAAGGAGCTGCTGCAAAACCGATGCTGTGCTCGCTGCTGCTCCTCCTGAAGCTCTGGCTGCTAAATCTGAGGCTTTCCTTCCAATTTCAAGCTGCAAAGCACTTGCTGAATTCCAGGGAAAGTCCGGGAGGCATTTGCTGTGCTGGCACACTTTCTCCTTCCTAGACAGAGTGGAAAAGCTTTTCCCTGCCGTGTAGGCGACAAGAGACGCATTAGACGGCGATCCGGAGCTGTCCGAAGGTAAGCGCCTGTTGCCGGCCTCTTTCGGCACAAGCCCCCGCTCCGGAGCGCACCGCGGCCGGCAGGATGCTCTCTGCCGGCGAAGGTGCCGCTTCTCCGGCAAGGAAGCCTCTGCCGCTTCTCCAGCACACGGAGAGCGTGCTAGCTGCTGAAACGTGAAGAAAGAAGCTGCAGAAGACTGGCACTGAGCGTGCAGCTTTCCAGCGGAGAGAAAAAGCTACTTTAACACTCTGCAAGCCTTTCCACTCCCAAAAACATGCACATGGAAGGAGCTGCTGCAAAACCGATGCTGTGCTCGCTGCTGCTCCTCCTGAAGCTCTGGCTGCTAAATCTGAGGCTTTCCTTCCAATTTCAAGCTGCAAAGCACTTGCTGAATTGCAGGGAAAGTCCGGGAGGCATTTGCTGTGCTGGCACACTTTCTCCTGCCTAGACAGAGTGGAAAAGCTTTTCCCTGCCGTGTAGGCGACAAGAGACGCATTAGACGGCGATCCGGAGCTGTCCGAAGGTAAGCGCCTGTTGCCGGCCTCTTTCGGCACAAGCCCCCGCTCCGGAGCGCACCGCGGCCGGCAGGATGCTCTCTGCCGGCGAAGGTGCCGCTTCTCCGGCAAGGAAGCCTCTGCCGCTTCTCCAGCACACGGAGAGCGTGCTAGCTGCTGAAACGTGAAGAAAGAAGCTGCAGAACACTGGCACTGAGCGTGCAGCTTTCCAGCGGAGAGAAAAAGCTACTTTAACACTCTGCAAGCCTTTCCACTCCCAAAAACATGCACATGGAAGGAGCTGCTGCAAAACCGATGCTGTGCTCGCCGCTGCTCCTCCTGAAGCTCTGGCTGCTAAATCTGAGGCTTTCCTTCCAATTTCAAGCTGCAAAGCACTTGCTGAATTGCAGGGAAAGTCCGGGAGGCATTTGCTGTGCTGGCACACTTTCTCCTTCCTAGACAGAGTGGAAAAGCTTTTCCCTGCCGTGTAGGCGACAAGAGACGCATTAGACGGCGATCCGGAGCTGTCCGAAGGTAAGCGCCTGTTGCCGGCCTCTTTCGGCACAAGCCCCCGCTCCGGAGCGCACCGCGGCCGGCAGGATGCTCTCTGCCGGCGAAGGTGCCGCTTCTCCGGCAAGGAAGCCTCTGCCGCTTCTCCAGCACACGGAGAGCGTGCTAGCTGCTGAAACGTGAAGAAAGAAGCTGCAGAAGACTGGCACTGAGCGTGCAGCTTTCCAGCGGAGAGAAAAAGCTACTTTAACACTCTGCAAGCCTTTCCACTCCCAAAAACATGCACATGGAAGGAGCTGCTGCAAAACCGATGCTGTGCTCGCTGCTGCTCCTCCTGAAGCTCTGGCTGCTAAATCTGAGGCTTTCCTTCCAATTTCAAGCTGCAAAGCACTTGCTGAATTCCAGGGAAAGTCCGGGAGGCATTTGCTGTGCTGGCACACTTTCTCCTTCCTAGACAGAGTGGAAAAGCTTTTCCCTGCCGTGTAGGCGACAAGAGACGCATTAGACGGCGATCCGGAGCTGTCCGAAGGTAAGCGCCTGTTGCCAGCCTCTTTCGGCACAAGCCCCCGCTCCGGAGCGCACCGCGGCCGGCAGGATGCTCTCTGCCGGCGAAGGTGCCGCTTCTCCGGCAAGGAAGCCTCTGCCGCTTCTCCAGCACACGGAGAGCGTGCTAGCTGCTGAAACGTGAAGAAAGAAGCTGCAGAAGACTGGCACTGAGCGTGCAGCTTTCCAGCGGAGAGAAAAAGCTACTTTAACACTCTGCAAGCCTTTCCACTCCCAAAAACATGCACATGGAAGGAGCTGCTGCAAAACCGATGCTGTGCTCGCTGCTGCTCCTCCTGAAGCTCTGGCTGCTAAATCTGAGGCTTTCCTTCCAATTTCAAGCTGCAAAGCACTTGCTGAATTCCAGGGAAAGTCCGGGAGGCATTTGCTGTGCTGGCACACTTTCTCCTTCCTAGACAGAGTGGAAAAGCTTTTCCCTGCCGTGTAGGCGACAAGAGACGCATTAGACGGCGATCCGGAGCTGTCCGAAGGTAAGCGCCTGTTGCCGGCCTCTTTCGGCACAAGCCCCCGCTCCGGAGCGCACCGCGGCCGGCAGGATGCTCTCTGCCGGCGAAGGTGCCGCTTCTCCGGCAAGGAAGCCTCTGCCGCTTCTCCAGCACACGGAGAGCGTGCTAGCTGCTGAAACGTGAAGAAAGAAGCTGCAGAAGACTGGCACTGAGCGTGCAGCTTTCCAGCGGAGAGAAAAAGCTACTTTAACACTCTGCAAGCCTTTCCACTCCCAAAAACATGCACATGGAAGGAGCTGCTGCAAAACCGATGCTGTGCTCGCTGCTGCTCCTCCTGAAGCTCTGGCTGCTAAATCTGAGGCTTTCCTTCCAATTTCAAGCTGCAAAGCACTTGCTGAATTCCAGGGAAAGTCCGGGAGGCATTTGCTGTGCTGGCACACTTTCTCCTTCCTAGACAGAGTGGAAAAGCTTTTCCCTGCCGTGTAGGCGACAAGAGACGCATTAGACGGCGATCCGGAGCTGTCCGAAGGTAAGCGCCTGTTGCCGGCCTCTTTCGGCACAAGCCCCCGCTCCGGAGCGCACCGCGGCCGGCAGGATGCTCTCTGCCGGCGAAGGTGCCGCTTCTCCGGCAAGGAAGCCTCTGCCGCTTCTCCAGCACACGGAGAGCGTGCTAGCTGCTGAAACGTGAAGAAAGAAGCTGCAGAAGACTGGCACTGAGCGTGCAGCTTTCCAGCGGAGAGAAAAAGCTACTTTAACACTCTGCAAGCCTCTCCACTCCCAAAAACATGCACATGGAAGGAGCTGCTGCAAAACCGATGCTGTGCTCGCTGCTGCTCCTCCTGAAGCTCTGGCTGCTAAATCTGAGGCTTTCCTTCCAATTTCAAGCTGCAAAGCACTTGCTGAATTCCAGGGAAAGTCCGGGAGGCATTTGCTGTGCTGGCACACTTTCTCCTTCCTAGACAGAGTGGAAAAGCTTTTCCCTGCCGTGTAGGCGACAAGAGACGCATTAGACGGCGATCCGGAGCTGTCCGAAGGTAAGCGCCTGTTGCCGGCCTCTTTCGGCACAAGCCCCCGCTCCGGAGCGCACCGCGGCCGGCAGGATGCTCTCTGCCGGCGAAGGTGCCGCTTCTCCGGCAAGGAAGCCTCTGCCGCTTCTCCAGCACACGGAGAGCGTGCTAGCTGCTGAAACGTGAAGAAAGAAGCTGCAGAAGACTGGCACTGAGCGTGCAGCTTTCCAGCGGAGAGAAAAAGCTACTTTAACACTCTGCAAGCCTTTCCACTCCCAAAAACATGCACATGGAAGGAGCTGCTGCAAAACCGATGCTGTGCTCGCTGCTGCTCCTCCTGAAGCTCTGGCTGCTAAATCTGAGGCTTTCCTTCCAATTTCAAGCTGCAAAGCACTTGCTGAATTCCAGGGAAAGTCCGGGAGGCATTTGCTGTGCTGGCACACTTTCTCCTTCCTAGACAGAGTGGAAAAGCTTTTCCCTGCCGTGTAGGCGACAAGAGACGCATTAGACGGCGATCCGGAGCTGTCCGAAGGTAAGCGCCTGTTGCCGGCCTCTTTCGGCACAAGCCCCCGCTCCGGAGCGCACCGCGGCCGGCAGGATGCTCTCTGCCGGCGAAGGTGCCGCTTCTCCGGCAAGGAAGCCTCTGCCGCTTCTCCAGCACACGGAGAGCGTGCTAGCTGCTGAAACGTGAAGAAAGAAGCTGCAGAAGACTGGCACTGAGCGTGCAGCTTTCCAGCGGAGAGAAAAAGCTACTTTAACACTCTGCAAGCCTTTCCACTCCCAAAAACATGCACATGGAAGGAGCTGCTGCAAAACCGATGCTGTGCTCGCTGCTCTCCTCCTGAAGCTCTGGCTGCTAAATCTGAGGCTTTCCTTCCAATTTCAAGCTGCAAAGCACTTGCTGAATTGCAGGGAAAGTCCGGGAGGCATTTGCTGTGCTGGCACACTTTCTCCTTCCTAGACAGAGTGGAAAAGCTTTTCCCTGCCGTGTAGGCGACAAGAGACGCATTAGACGGCGATCCGGAGCTGTCCGAAGGTAAGCGCCTGTTGCCGGCCTCTTTCGGCACAAGCCCCCGCTCCGGAGCGCACCGCGGCCGGCAGGATGCTCTCTGCCGGCGAAGGTGCCGCTTCTCCGGCAAGGAAGCCTCTGCCGCTTCTCCAGCACACGGAGAGCGTGCTAGCTGCTGAAACGTGAAGAAAGAAGCTGCAGAAGACTGGCACTGAGCGTGCAGCTTTCCAGCGGAGAGAAAAAGCTACTTTAACACTCTGCAAGCCTTTCCACTCCCAAAAACATGCACATGGAAGGAGCTGCTGCAAAACCGATGCTGTGCTCGCTGCTGCTCCTCCTGAAGCTCTGGCTGCTAAATCTGAGGCTTTCCTTCCAATTTCAAGCTGCAAAGCACTTGCTGAATTGCAGGGAAAGTCCGGGAGGCATTTGCTGTGCTGGCACACTTTCTCCTTCCTAGACAGAGTGGAAAAGCTTTTCCCTGCCGTGTAGGCGACAAGAGACGCATTAGACGGCGATCCGGAGCTGTCCGAAGGTAAGCGCCTGTTGCCGGCCTCTTTCGGCACAAGCCCCCGCTCCGGAGCGCACCGCGGCCGGCAGGATGCTCTCTGCCGGCGAAGGTGCCGCTTCTCCGGCAAGGAAGCCTCTGCCGCTTCTCCAGCACACGGAGAGCCTGCTAGCTGCTGAAACGTGAAGAAAGAAGCTGCAGAAGACTGGCACTGAGCGTGCAGCTTTCCAGCGGAGAGAAAAAGCTACTTTAACACTCTGCAAGCCTTTCCACTCCCAAAAACATGCACATGGAAGGAGCTGCTGCAAAACCGATGCTGTGCTCGCTGCTGCTCCTCCTGAAGCTCTGGCTGCTAAATCTGAGGCTTTCCTTCCAATTTCAAGCTGCAAAGCACTTGCTGAATTCCAGGGAAAGTCCGGGAGGCATTTGCTGTGCTGGCACACTTTCTCCTTCCTAGACAGAGTGGAAAAGCTTTTCCCTGCCGTGTAGGCGACAAGAGACGCATTAGACTGCGATCCGGAGCTGTCCGAAGGTAAGCGCCTGTTGCCGGCCTCTTTCGGCACAAGCCCCCGCTCCGGAGCGCACCGCGGCCGGCAGGATGCTCTCTGCCGGCGAAGGTGCCGCTTCTCCGGCAAGGAAGCCTCTGCCGCTTCTCCAGCACACGGAGAGCGTGCTAGCTGCTGAAACGTGAAGAAAGAAGCTGCAGAACACTGGCACTGAGCGTGCAGCTTTCCAGCGGAGCGAAAAAGCTACTTTAACACTCTGCAAGCCTTTCAACTCCCAAAAACATGCACATGGAAGGAGCTGCTGCAAAACCGATGCTGTGCTCGCTGCTGCTCCTCCTGAAGCTCTGGCTGCTAAATCTGAGGCTTTCCTTCCAATTTCAAGCTGCAAAGCACTTGCTGAATTCCAGGGAAAGTCCGGGAGGCATTTGCTGTGCTGGCACACTTTCTCCTTCCTAGACAGAGTGGAAAAGCTTTTCCCTGCCGTGTAGGCGACAAGAGACGCATTAGACGGCGATCCGGAGTTGTCCGAAGGTAAGCGCCTGTTGCCGGCCTCTTTCGGCACAAGCCTCCGCTCCGGAGCGCACCGCGGCCGGCAGGATGCTCTCTGCCGGCGAAGGTGCCGCTTCTCCGGCAAGGAAGCCTCTGCCGCTTCTCCAGCACACGGAGAGCGTGCTAGCTGCTGAAACGTGAAGAAAGAAGCTGCAGAACACTGGCACTGAGCGTGCAGCTTTCCAGCGGAGAGAAAAAGCTACTTTAACACTCTGCAAGCCTTTCCACTCCCAAAAACATGCACATGGAAGGAGCTGCTGCAAAACCGATGCTGTGCTCGCTGCTGCTCCTCCTGAAGCTCTGGCTGCTAAATCTGAGGCTTTCCTTCCAATTTCAAGCTGCAAAGCACTTGCTGAATTCCAGGGAAAGTCCGGGAGGCATTTGCTGTGCTGGCACACTTTCTCCTTCCTAGACAGAGTGGAAAAGCTTTTCCCTGCCGTGTAGGCGACAAGAGACGCATTAGACTGCGATCCGGAGCTGTCCGAAGGTAAGCGCCTGTTGCCGGCCTCTTTCGGCACAAGCCCCCGCTCCGGAGCGCACCGCGGCCGGCAGGATGCTCTCTGCCGGCGAAGGTGCCGCTTCTCCGGCAAGGAAGCCTCTGCCGCTTCTCCAGCACACGGAGAGCGTGCTAGCTGCTGAAACGTGAAGAAAGAAGCTGCAGAAGACTGGCACTGAGCGTGCAGCTTTCCAGCGGAGAGAAAAAGCTACTTTAACACTCTGCAAGCCTTTCCACTCCCAAAAACATGCACATGGAAGGAGCTGCTGCAAAACCGATGCTGTGCTCGCTGCTGCTCCTCCTGAAGCTCTGGCTGCTAAATCTGAGGCTTTCCTTCCAATTTCAAGCTGCAAAGCACTTGCTGAATTGCAGGGAAAGTCCGGGAGGCATTTGCTGTGCTGGCACACTTTCTCCTTCCTAGACAGAGTGGAAAAGCTTTTCCCTGCCGTGTAGGCGACAAGAGACGCATTAGACGGCGATCCGGAGCTGTCCGAAGGTAAGCGCCTGTTGCCGGCCTCTTTCGGCACAAGCCCCCGCTCCGGAGCGCACCGCGGCCGGCAGGATGCTCTCTGCCGGCGAAGGTGCCGCTTCTCCGGCAAGGAAGCCTCTGCCGCTTCTCCAGCACACGGAGAGCGTGCTAGCTGCTGAAACGTGAAGAAAGAAGCTGCAGAAGACTGGCACTGAGCGTGCAGCTTTCCAGCGGAGAGAAAAAGCTACTTTAACACTCTGCAAGCCTTTCCACTCCCAAAAACATGCACATGGAAGGAGCTGCTGCAAAACCGATGCTGTGCTCGCTGCTGCTCCTCCTGAAGCTCTGGCTGCTAAATCTGAGGCTTTCCTTCCAATTTCAAGCTGCAAAGCACTTGCTGAATTCCAGGGAAAGTCCGGGAGGCATTTGCTGTGCTGGCACACTTTCTCCTTCCTAGACAGAGTGGAAAAGCTTTTCCCTGCCGTGTAGGCGACAAGAGACGCATTAGACGGCGATCCGGAGCTGTCCGAAGGTAAGCGCCTGTTGCCGGCCTCTTTCGGCACAAGCCCCCGCTCCGGAGCGCACCGCGGCCGGCAGGATGCTCTCTGCCGGCGAAGGTGCCGCTTCTCCGGCAAGGAAGCCTCTGCCGCTTCTCCAGCACACGGAGAGCGTGCTAGCTGCTGAAACGTGAAGAAAGAAGCTGCAGAAGACTGGCACTGAGCGTGCAGCTTTCCAGCGGAGAGAAAAAGCTACTTTAACACTCTGCAAGCCTCTCCACTCCCAAAAACATGCACATGGAAGGAGCTGCTGCAAAACCGATGCTGTGCTCGCTGCTGCTCCTCCTGAAGCTCTGGCTGCTAAATCTGAGGCTTTCCTTCCAATTTCAAGCTGCAAAGCACTTGCTGAATTCCAGGGAAAGTCCGGGAGGCATTTGCTGTGCTGGCACACTTTCTCCTTCCTAGACAGAGTGGAAAAGCTTTTCCCTGCCGTGTAGGCGACAAGAGACGCATTAGACGGCGATCCGGAGCTGTCCGAAGGTAAGCGCCTGTTGCCGGCCTCTTTCGGCACAAGCCCCCGCTCCGGAGCGCACCGCGGCCGGCAGGATGCTCTCTGCCGGCGAAGGTGCCGCTTCTCCGGCAAGGAAGCCTCTGCCGCTTCTCCAGCACACGGAGAGCGTGCTAGCTGCTGAAACGTGAAGAAAGAAGCTGCAGAAGACTGGCACTGAGCGTGCAGCTTTCCAGCGGAGAGAAAAAGCTACTTTAACACTCTGCAAGCCTTTCCACTCCCAAAAACATGCACATGGAAGGAGCTGCTGCAAAACCGATGCTGTGCTCGCTGCTGCTCCTCCTGAAGCTCTGGCTGCTAAATCTGAGGCTTTCCTTCCAATTTCAAGCTGCAAAGCACTTGCTGAATTCCAGGGAAAGTCCGGGAGGCATTTGCTGTGCTGGCACACTTTCTCCTTCCTAGACAGAGTGGAAAAGCTTTTCCCTGCCGTGTAGGCGACAAGAGACGCATTAGACGGCGATCCGGAGCTGTCCGAAGGTAAGCGCCTGTTGCCGGCCTCTTTCGGCACAAGCCCCCGCTCCGGAGCGCACCGCGGCCGGCAGGATGCTCTCTGCCGGCGAAGGTGCCGCTTCTCCGGCAAGGAAGCCTCTGCCGCTTCTCCAGCACACGGAGAGCGTGCTAGCTGCTGAAACGTGAAGAAAGAAGCTGCAGAAGACTGGCACTGAGCGTGCAGCTTTCCAGCGGAGAGAAAAAGCTACTTTAACACTCTGCAAGCCTTTCCACTCCCAAAAACATGCACATGGAAGGAGCTGCTGCAAAACCGATGCTGTGCTCGCTGCTCTCCTCCTGAAGCTCTGGCTGCTAAATCTGAGGCTTTCCTTCCAATTTCAAGCTGCAAAGCACTTGCTGAATTGCAGGGAAAGTCCGGGAGGCATTTGCTGTGCTGGCACACTTTCTCCTTCCTAGACAGAGTGGAAAAGCTTTTCCCTGCCGTGTAGGCGACAAGAGACGCATTAGACGGCGATCCGGAGCTGTCCGAAGGTAAGCGCCTGTTGCCGGCCTCTTTCGGCACAAGCCCCCGCTCCGGAGCGCACCGCGGCCGGCAGGATGCTCTCTGCCGGCGAAGGTGCCGCTTCTCCGGCAAGGAAGCCTCTGCCGCTTCTCCAGCACACGGAGAGCGTGCTAGCTGCTGAAACGTGAAGAAAGAAGCTGCAGAAGACTGGCACTGAGCGTGCAGCTTTCCAGCGGAGAGAAAAAGCTACTTTAACACTCTGCAAGCCTTTCCACTCCCAAAAACATGCACATGGAAGGAGCTGCTGCAAAACCGATGCTGTGCTCGCTGCTGCTCCTCCTGAAGCTCTGGCTGCTAAATCTGAGGCTTTCCTTCCAATTTCAAGCTGCAAAGCACTTGCTGAATTGCAGGGAAAGTCCGGGAGGCATTTGCTGTGCTGGCACACTTTCTCCTTCCTAGACAGAGTGGAAAAGCTTTTCCCTGCCGTGTAGGCGACAAGAGACGCATTAGACGGCGATCCGGAGCTGTCCGAAGGTAAGCGCCTGTTGCCGGCCTCTTTCGGCACAAGCCCCCGCTCCGGAGCGCACCGCGGCCGGCAGGATGCTCTCTGCCGGCGAAGGTGCCGCTTCTCCGGCAAGGAAGCCTCTGCCGCTTCTCCAGCACACGGAGAGCCTGCTAGCTGCTGAAACGTGAAGAAAGAAGCTGCAGAAGACTGGCACTGAGCGTGCAGCTTTCCAGCGGAGAGAAAAAGCTACTTTAACACTCTGCAAGCCTTTCCACTCCCAAAAACATGCACATGGAAGGAGCTGCTGCAAAACCGATGCTGTGCTCGCTGCTGCTCCTCCTGAAGCTCTGGCTGCTAAATCTGAGGCTTTCCTTCCAATTTCAAGCTGCAAAGCACTTGCTGAATTCCAGGGAAAGTCCGGGAGGCATTTGCTGTGCTGGCACACTTTCTCCTTCCTAGACAGAGTGGAAAAGCTTTTCCCTGCCGTGTAGGCGACAAGAGACGCATTAGACTGCGATCCGGAGCTGTCCGAAGGTAAGCGCCTGTTGCCGGCCTCTTTCGGCACAAGCCCCCGCTCCGGAGCGCACCGCGGCCGGCAGGATGCTCTCTGCCGGCGAAGGTGCCGCTTCTCCGGCAAGGAAGCCTCTGCCGCTTCTCCAGCACACGGAGAGCGTGCTAGCTGCTGAAACGTGAAGAAAGAAGCTGCAGAACACTGGCACTGAGCGTGCAGCTTTCCAGCGGAGCGAAAAAGCTACTTTAACACTCTGCAAGCCTTTCAACTCCCAAAAACATGCACATGGAAGGAGCTGCTGCAAAACCGATGCTGTGCTCGCTGCTGCTCCTCCTGAAGCTCTGGCTGCTAAATCTGAGGCTTTCCTTCCAATTTCAAGCTGCAAAGCACTTGCTGAATTGCAGGGAAAGTCCGGGAGGCATTTGCTGTGCTGGCACACTTTCTCCTTCCTAGACAGAGTGGAAAAGCTTTTCCCTGCCGTGTAGGCGACAAGAGACGCATTAGACGGCGATCCGGAGTTGTCCGAAGGTAAGCGCCTGTTGCCGGCCTCTTTCGGCACAAGCCTCCGCTCCGGAGCGCACCGCGGCCGGCAGGATGCTCTCTGCCGGCGAAGGTGCCGCTTCTCCGGCAAGGAAGCCTCTGCCGCTTCTCCAGCACACGGAGAGCGTGCTAGCTGCTGAAACGTGAAGAAAGAAGCTGCAGAAGACTGGCACTGAGCGTGCAGCTTTCCAGCGGAGAGAAAAAGCTACTTTAACACTCTGCAAGCCTTTCCACTCCCAAAAACATGCACATGGAAGGAGCTGCTGCAAAACCGATGCTGTGCTCGCTGCTGCTCCTCCTGAAGCTCTGGCTGCTAAATCTGAGGCTTTCCTTCCAATTTCAAGCTGCAAAGCACTTGCTGAATTCCAGGGAAAGTCCGGGAGGCATTTGCTGTGCTGGCACACTTTCTCCTTCCTAGACAGAGTGGAAAAGCTTTTCCCTGCCGTGTAGGCGACAAGAGACGCATTAGACTGCGATCCGGAGCTGTCCGAAGGTAAGCGCCTGTTGCCGGCCTCTTTCGGCACAAGCCCCCGCTCCGGAGCGCACCGCGGCCGGCAGGATGCTCTCTGCCGGCGAAGGTGCCGCTTCTCCGGCAAGGAAGCCTCTGCCGCTTCTCCAGCACACGGAGAGCGTGCTAGCTGCTGAAACGTGAAGAAAGAAGCTGCAGAAGACTGGCACTGAGCGTGCAGCTTTCCAGCGGAGAGAAAAAGCTACTTTAACACTCTGCAAGCCTTTCCACTCCCAAAAACATGCACATGGAAGGAGCTGCTGCAAAACCGATGCTGTGCTCGCTGCTGCTCCTCCTGAAGCTCTGGCTGCTAAATCTGAGGCTTTCCTTCCAATTTCAAGCTGCAAAGCACTTGCTGAATTGCAGGGAAAGTCCGGGAGGCATTTGCTGTGCTGGCACACTTTCTCCTTCCTAGACAGAGTGGAAAAGCTTTTCCCTGCCGTGTAGGCGACAAGAGACGCATTAGACGGCGATCCGGAGCTGTCCGAAGGTAAGCGCCTGTTGCCGGCCTCTTTCGGCACAAGCCCCCGCTCCGGAGCGCACCGCGGCCGGCAGGATGCTCTCTGCCGGCGAAGGTGCCGCTTCTCCGGCAAGGAAGCCTCGGCCGCTTCTCCAGCACACGGAGAGCGAGCTAGCTGCTGAAACGTGAAGAAAGAAGCTGCAGAACACTGGCACTGAGCGTGCAGCTTTCCAGCGGAGAGAAAAAGCTACTTTAACACTCTGCAAGCCTTTCCACTCCCAAAAACATGCACATGGAAGGAGCTGCTGCAAAACCGATGCTGTGCTCGCTGCTGCTCCTCCTGAAGCTCTGGCTGCTAAATCTGAGGCTTTCCTTCCAATTTCAAGCTGCAAAGCACTTGCTGAATTGCAGGAAAAGTCCGGGAGGCATTTGCTGTGCTGGCACACTTTCTCCTTCCTAGACAGAGTGGAAAAGCTTTTCCCTGCCGTGTAGGCGACAAGAGACGCATTAGACGGCGATCCGGAGCTGTCCGAAGGTAAGCGCCTGTTGCCGGCCTCTTTCGGCACAAGCCCCCGCTCCGGAGCGCACCGCGGCCGGCAGGATGCTCTCTGCCGGCGAAGGTGCCGCTTCTCCGGCAAGGAAGCCTCTGCCGCTTCTCCAGCACACGGAGAGCGTGCTAGCTGCTGAAACGTGAAGAAAGAAGCTGCAGAACACTGGCACTGAGCGTGCAGCTTTCCAGCGGAGAGAAAAAGCTACTTTAACACTCTGCAAGCCTTTCCACTCCCAAAAACATGCACATGGAAGGAGCTGCTGCAAAACCGATGCTGTGCTCGCTGCTGCTCCTCCTGAAGCTCTGGCTGCTAAATCTGAGGCTTTCCTTCCAATTTCAAGCTGCAAAGCACTTGCTGAATTGCAGGGAAAGTCCGGGAGGCATTTGCTGTGCTGGCACACTTTCTCCTTCCTAGACAGAGTGGAAAAGCTTTTCCCTGCCGTGTAGGCGACAAGAGACGCATTAGACGGCGATCCGGAGCTGTCCGAAGGTAAGCGCCTGTTGCCGGCCTCTTTCGGCACAAGCCCCCGCTCCGGAGCGCACCGCGGCCGGCAGGATGCTCTCTGCCGGCGAAGGTGCCGCTTCTCCGGCAAGGAAGCCTCGGCCGCTTCTCCAGCACACGGAGAGCGAGCTAGCTGCTGAAACGTGAAGAAAGAAGCTGCAGAAGACTGGCACTGAGCGTGCAGCTTTCCAGCGGAGAGAAAAAGCTACTTTAACACTCTGCAAGCCTTTCCACTCCCAAAAACATGCACATGGAAGGAGCTGCTGCAAAACCGATGCTGTGCTCGCTGCTGCTCCTCCTGAAGCTCTGGCTGCTAAATCTGAGGCTTTCCTTCCAATTTCAAGCTGCAAAGCACTTGCTGAATTCCAGGGAAAGTCCGGGAGGCATTTGCTGTGCTGGCACACTTTCTCCTTCCTAGACAGAGTGGAAAAGCTTTTCCCTGCCGTGTAGGCGACAAGAGACGCATTAGACGGCGATCCGGAGCTGTCCGAAGGTAAGCGCCTGTTGCCGGCCTCTTTCGGCACAAGCCCCCGCTCCGGAGCGCACCGCGGCCGGCAGGATGCTCTCTGCCGGCGAAGGTGCCGCTTCTCCGGCAAGGAAGCCTCTGCCGCTTCTCCAGCACACGGAGAGCGTGCTAGCTGCTGAAACGTGAAGAAAGAAGCTGCAGAAGACTGGCACTGAGCGTGCAGCTTTCCAGCGGAGAGAAAAAGCTACTTTAACACTCTGCAAGCCTTTCCACTCCCAAAAACATGCACATGGAAGGAGCTGCTGCAAAACCGATGCTGTGCTCGCTGCTGCTCCTCCTGAAGCTCTGGCTGCTAAATCTGAGGCTTTCCTTCCAATTTCAAGCTGCAAAGCACTTGCTGAATTGCAGGGAAAGTCCGGGAGGCATTTGCTGTGCTGGCACACTTTCTCCTTCCTAGACAGAGTGGAAAAGCTTTTCCCTGCCGTGTAGGCGACAAGAGACGCATTAGACGGCGATCCGGAGCTGTCCGAAGGTAAGCGCCTGTTGCCGGCCTCTTTCGGCACAAGCCCCCGCTCCGGAGCGCACCGCGGCCGGCAGGATGCTCTCTGCCGGCGAAGGTGCCGCTTCTCCGGCAAGGAAGCCTCTGCCGCTTCTCCAGCACACGGAGAGCGTGCTAGCTGCTGAAACGTGAAGAAAGAAGCTGCAGAAGACTGGCACTGAGCGTGCAGCTTTCCAGCGGAGAGAAAAAGCTACTTTAACACTCTGCAAGCCTTTCCACTCCCAAAAACATGCACATGGAAGGAGCTGCTGCAAAACCGATGCTGTGCTCGCTGCTGCTCCTCCTGAAGCTCTGGCTGCTAAATCTGAGGCTTTCCTTCCAATTTCAAGCTGCAAAGCACTTGCTGAATTGCAGGGAAAGTCCGGGAGGCATTTGCTGTGCTGGCACACTTTCTCCTTCCTAGACAGAGTGGAAAAGCTTTTCCCTGCCGTGTAGGCGACAAGAGACGCATTAGACGGCGATCCGGAGCTGTCCGAAGGTAAGCGCCTGTTGCCGGCCTCTTTCGGCACAAGCCCCCGCTCCGGAGCGCACCGCGGCCGGCAGGATGCTCTCTGCCGGCGAAGGTGCCGCTTCTCCGGCAAGGAAGCCTCTGCCGCTTCTCCAGCGCACGGAGAGCGTGCTAGCTGCTGAAACGTGAAGAAAGAAGCTGCAGAAGACTGGCACTGAGCGTGCAGCTTTCCAGCGGAGAGAAAAAGCTACTTTAACACTCTGCAAGCCTTTCCACTCCCAAAAACATGCACATGGAAGGAGCTGCTGCAAAACCGATGCTGTGCTCGCTGCTGCTCCTCCTGAAGCTCTGGCTGCTAAATCTGAGGCTTTCCTTCCAATTTCAAGCTGCAAAGCACTTGCTGAATTGCAGGGAAAGTCCGGGAGGCATTTGCTGTGCTGGCACACTTTCTCCTTCCTAGACAGAGTGGAAAAGCTTTTCCCTGCCGTGTAGGCGACAAGAGACGCATTAGACGGCGATCCGGAGCTGTCCGAAGGTAAGCGCCTGTTGCCGGCCTCTTTCGGCACAAGCCCCCGCTCCGGAGCGCACCGCGGCCGGCAGGATGCTCTCTGCCGGCGAAGGTGCCGCTTCTCCGGCAAGGAAGCCTCTGCCGCTTCTCCAGCACACGGAGAGCGTGCTAGCTGCTGAAACGTGAAGAAAGAAGCTGCAGAAGACTGGCACTGAGCGTGCAGCTTTCCAGCGGAGAGAAAAAGCTACTTTAACACTCTGCAAGCCTTTCCACTCCCAAAAACATGCACATGGAAGGAGCTGCTGCAAAACCGATGCTGCGCTCGCTGCTGCTCCTCCTGAAGCTCTGGCTGCTAAATCTGAGGCTTTCCTTCCAATTTCAAGCTGCAAAGCACTTGCTGAATTGCAGGGAAAGTCCGGGAGGCATTTGCTGTGCTGGCACACTTTCTCCTTCCTAGACAGAGTGGAAAAGCTTTTCCCTGCCGTGTAGGCGACAAGAGACGCATTAGACGGCGATCCGGAGCTGTCCGAAGGTAAGCGCCTGTTGCCGGCCTCTTTCGGCACAAGCCCCCGCTCCGGAGCGCACCGCGGCCGGCAGGATGCTCTCTGCCGGCGAAGGTGCCGCTTCTCCGGCAAGGAAGCCTCTGCCGCTTCTCCAGCGCACGGAGAGCGTGCTAGCTGCTGAAACGTGAAGAAAGAAGCTGCAGAAGACTGGCACTGAGCGTGCAGCTTTCCAGCGGAGAGAAAAAGCTACTTTAACACTCTGCAAGCCTTTCCACTCCCAAAAACATGCACATGGAAGGAGCTGCTGCAAAACCGATGCTGTGCTCGCTGCTGCTCCTCCTGAAGCTCTGGCTGCTAAATCTGAGGCTTTCCTTCCAATTTCAAGCTGCAAAGCACTTGCTGAATTCCAGGGAAAGTCCGGGAGGCATTTGCTGTGCTGGCACACTTTCTCCTTCCTAGACAGAGTGGAAAAGCTTTTCCCTGCCGTGTAGGCGACAAGAGACGCATTAGACGGCGATCCGGAGCTGTCCGAAGGTAAGCGCCTGTTGCCGGCCTCTTTCGGCACAAGCCCCCGCTCCGGAGCGCACCGCGGCCGGCAGGATGCTCTCTGCCGGCGAAGGTGCCGCTTCTCCGGCAAGGAAGCCTCTGCCGCTTCTCCAGCACACGGAGAGCGTGCTAGCTGCTGAAACGTGAAGAAAGAAGCTGCAGAAGACTGGCACTGAGCGTGCAGCTTTCCAGCGGAGAGAAAAAGCTACTTTAACACTCTGCAAGCCTCTCCACTCCCAAAAACATGCACATGGAAGGAGCTGCTGCAAAACCGATGCTGTGCTCGCTGCTGCTCCTCCTGAAGCTCTGGCTGCTAAATCTGAGGCTTTCCTTCCAATTTCAAGCTGCAAAGCACTTGCTGAATTCCAGGGAAAGTCCGGGAGGCATTTGCTGTGCTGGCACACTTTCTCCTTCCTAGACAGAGTGGAAAAGCTTTTCCCTGCCGTGTAGGCGACAAGAGACGCATTAGACGGCGATCCGGAGCTGTCCGAAGGTAAGCGCCTGTTGCCGGCCTCTTTCGGCACAAGCCCCCGCTCCGGAGCGCACCGCGGCCGGCAGGATGCTCTCTGCCGGCGAAGGTGCCGCTTCTCCGGCAAGGAAGCCTCTGCCGCTTCTCCAGCACACGGAGAGCGTGCTAGCTGCTGAAACGTGAAGAAAGAAGCTGCAGAAGACTGGCACTGAGCGTGCAGCTTTCCAGCGGAGAGAAAAAGCTACTTTAACACTCTGCAAGCCTTTCCACTCCCAAAAACATGCACATGGAAGGAGCTGCTGCAAAACCGATGCTGTGCTCGCTGCTGCTCCTCCTGAAGCTCTGGCTGCTAAATCTGAGGCTTTCCTTCCAATTTCAAGCTGCAAAGCACTTGCTGAATTGCAGGGAAAGTCCGGGAGGCATTTGCTGTGCTGGCACACTTTCTCCTTCCTAGACAGAGTGGAAAAGCTTTTCCCTGCCGTGTAGGCGACAAGAGACGCATTAGACGGCGATCCGGAGCTGTCCGAAGGTAAGCGCCTGTTGCCGGCCTCTTTCGGCACAAGCCCCCGCTCCGGAGCGCACCGCGGCCGGCAGGATGCTCTCTGCCGGCGAAGGTGCCGCTTCTCCGGCAAGGAAGCCTCTGCCGCTTCTCCAGCACACGGAGAGCGTGCTAGCTGCTGAAACGTGAAGAAAGAAGCTGCAGAAGACTGGCACTGAGCGTGCAGCTTTCCAGCGGAGAGAAAAAGCTACTTTAACACTCTGCAAGCCTTTCCACTCCCAAAAACATGCACATGGAAGGAGCTGCTGCAAAACCGATGCTGTGCTCGCTGCTGCTCCTCCTGAAGCTCTGGCTGCTAAATCTGAGGCTTTCCTTCCAATTTCAAGCTGCAAAGCACTTGCTGAATTGCAGGGAAAGTCCGGGAGGCATTTGCTGTGCTGGCACACTTTCTCCTTCCTAGACAGAGTGGAAAAGCTTTTCCCTGCCGTGTAGGCGACAAGAGACGCATTAGACGGCGATCCGGAGCTGTCCGAAGGTAAGCGCCTGTTGCCGGCCTCTTTCGGCACAAGCCCCCGCTCCGGAGCGCACCGCGGCCGGCAGGATGCTCTCTGCCGGCGAAGGTGCCGCTTCTCCGGCAAGGAAGCCTCTGCCGCTTCTCCAGCGCACGGAGAGCGTGCTAGCTGCTGAAACGTGAAGAAAGAAGCTGCAGAAGACTGGCACTGAGCGTGCAGCTTTCCAGCGGAGAGAAAAAGCTACTTTAACACTCTGCAAGCCTTTCCACTCCCAAAAACATGCACATGGAAGGAGCTGCTGCAAAACCGATGCTGTGCTCGCTGCTGCTCCTCCTGAAGCTCTGGCTGCTAAATCTGAGGCTTTCCTTCCAATTTCAAGCTGCAAAGCACTTGCTGAATTCCAGGGAAAGTCCGGGAGGCATTTGCTGTGCTGGCACACTTTCTCCTTCCTAGACAGAGTGGAAAAGCTTTTCCCTGCCGTGTAGGCGACAAGAGACGCATTAGACGGCGATCCGGAGCTGTCCGAAGGTAAGCGCCTGTTGCCGGCCTCTTTCGGCACAAGCCCCCGCTCCGGAGCGCACCGCGGCCGGCAGGATGCTCTCTGCCGGCGAAGGTGCCGCTTCTCCGGCAAGGAAGCCTCGGCCGCTTCTCCAGCACACGGAGAGCGTGCTAGCTGCTGAAACGTGAAGAAAGAAGCTGCAGAAGACTGGCACTGAGCGTGCAGCTTTCCAGCGGAGAGAAAAAGCTACTTTAACACTCTGCAAGCCTTTCCACTCCCAAAAACATGCACATGGAAGGAGCTGCTGCAAAACCGATGCTGCGCTCGCTGCTGCTCCTCCTGAAGCTCTGGCTGCTAAATCTGAGGCTTTCCTTCCAATTTCAAGCTGCAAAGCACTTGCTGAATTGCAGGGAAAGTCCGGGAGGCATTTGCTGTGCTGGCACACTTTCTCCTTCCTAGACAGAGTGGAAAAGCTTTTCCCTGCCGTGTAGGCGACAAGAGACGCATTAGACGGCGATCCGGAGCTGTCCGAAGGTAAGCGCCTGTTGCCGGCCTCTTTCGGCACAAGCCCCCGCTCCGGAGCGCACCGCGGCCGGCAGGATGCTCTCTGCCGGCGAAGGTGCCGCTTCTCCGGCAAGGAAGCCTCTGCCGCTTCTCCAGCGCACGGAGAGCGTGCTAGCTGCTGAAACGTGAAGAAAGAAGCTGCAGAAGACTGGCACTGAGCGTGCAGCTTTCCAGCGGAGAGAAAAAGCTACTTTAACACTCTGCAAGCCTTTCCACTCCCAAAAACATGCACATGGAAGGAGCTGCTGCAAAACCGATGCTGTGCTCGCTGCTGCTCCTCCTGAAGCTCTGGCTGCTAAATCTGAGGCTTTCCTTCCAATTTCAAGCTGCAAAGCACTTGCTGAATTCCAGGGAAAGTCCGGGAGGCATTTGCTGTGCTGGCACACTTTCTCCTTCCTAGACAGAGTGGAAAAGCTTTTCCCTGCCGTGTAGGCGACAAGAGACGCATTAGACGGCGATCCGGAGCTGTCCGAAGGTAAGCGCCTGTTGCCGGCCTCTTTCGGCACAAGCCCCCGCTCCGGAGCGCACCGCGGCCGGCAGGATGCTCTCTGCCGGCGAAGGTGCCGCTTCTCCGGCAAGGAAGCCTCTGCCGCTTCTCCAGCACACGGAGAGCGTGCTAGCTGCTGAAACGTGAAGAAAGAAGCTGCAGAAGACTGGCACTGAGCGTGCAGCTTTCCAGCGGAGAGAAAAAGCTACTTTAACACTCTGCAAGCCTCTCCACTCCCAAAAACATGCACATGGAAGGAGCTGCTGCAAAACCGATGCTGTGCTCGCTGCTGCTCCTCCTGAAGCTCTGGCTGCTAAATCTGAGGCTTTCCTTCCAATTTCAAGCTGCAAAGCACTTGCTGAATTCCAGGGAAAGTCCGGGAGGCATTTGCTGTGCTGGCACACTTTCTCCTTCCTAGACAGAGTGGAAAAGCTTTTCCCTGCCGTGTAGGCGACAAGAGACGCATTAGACGGCGATCCGGAGCTGTCCGAAGGTAAGCGCCTGTTGCCGGCCTCTTTCGGCACAAGCCCCCGCTCCGGAGCGCACCGCGGCCGGCAGGATGCTCTCTGCCGGCGAAGGTGCCGCTTCTCCGGCAAGGAAGCCTCTGCCGCTTCTCCAGCACACGGAGAGCGTGCTAGCTGCTGAAACGTGAAGAAAGAAGCTGCAGAAGACTGGCACTGAGCGTGCAGCTTTCCAGCGGAGAGAAAAAGCTACTTTAACACTCTGCAAGCCTTTCAACTCCCAAAAACATGCACATGGAAGGAGCTGCTGCAAAACCGATGCTGTGCTCGCTGCTGCTCCTCCTGAAGCTCTGGCTGCTAAATCTGAGGCTTTCCTTCCAATTTCAAGCTGCAAAGCACTTGCTGAATTCCAGGGAAAGTCCGGGAGGCATTTGCTGTGCTGGCACACTTTCTCCTTCCTAGACAGAGTGGAAAAGCTTTTCCCTGCCGTGTAGGCCACAAGAGACGCATTAGACGGCGATCCGGAGCTGTCCGAAGGTAAGCGCCTGTTGCCGGCCTCTTTCGGCACAAGCCCCCGCTCCGGAGCGCACCGCGGCCGGCAGGATGCTCTCTGCCGGCGAAGGTGCCGCTTCTCCGGCAAGGAAGCCTCTGCCGCTTCTCCAGCACACGGAGAGCGTGCTAGCTGCTGAAACGTGAAGAAAGAAGCTGCAGAAGACTGGCACTGAGCGTGCAGCTTTCCAGCGGAGAGAAAAAGCTACTTTAACACTCTGCAAGCCTTTCCACTCCCAAAAACATGCACATGGAAGGAGCTGCTGCAAAACCGATGCTGTGCTCGCTGCTGCTCCTCCTGAAGCTCTGGCTGCTAAATCTGAGGCTTTCCTTCCAATTTCAAGCTGCAAAGCACTTGCTGAATTGCAGGGAAAGTCCGGGAGGCATTTGCTGTGCTGGCACACTTTCTCCTTCCTAGACAGAGTGGAAAAGCTTTTCCCTGCCGTGTAGGCGACAAGAGACGCATTAGACGGCGATCCGGAGCTGTCCGAAGGTAAGCGCCTGTTGCCGGCCTCTTTCGGCACAAGCCCCCGCTCCGGAGCGCACCGCGGCCGGCAGGATGCTCTCTGCCGGCGAAGGTGCCGCTTCTCCGGCAAGGAAGCCTCTGCCGCTTCTCCAGCACACGGAGAGCGTGCTAGCTGCTGAAACGTGAAGAAAGAAGCTGCAGAAGACTGGCACTGAGCGTGCAGCTTTCCAGCGGAGAGAAAAAGCTACTTTAACACTCTGCAAGCCTTTCCACTCCCAAAAACATGCACATGGAAGGAGCTGCTGCAAAACCGATGCTGTGCTCGCTGCTGCTCCTCCTGAAGCTCTGGCTGCTAAATCTGAGGCTTTCCTTCCAATTTCAAGCTGCAAAGCACTTGCTGAATTGCAGGGAAAGTCCGGGAGGCATTTGCTGTGCTGGCACACTTTCTCCTTCCTAGACAGAGTGGAAAAGCTTTTCCCTGCCGTGTAGGCGACAAGAGACGCATTAGACGGCGATCCGGAGCTGTCCGAAGGTAAGCGCCTGTTGCCGGCCTCTTTCGGCACAAGCCCCCGCTCCGGAGCGCACCGCGGCCGGCAGGATGCTCTCTGCCGGCGAAGGTGCCGCTTCTCCGGCAAGGAAGCCTCTGCCGCTTCTCCAGCACACGGAGAGCGTGCTAGCTGCTGAAACGTGAAGAAAGAAGCTGCAGAAGACTGGCACTGAGCGTGCAGCTTTCCAGCGGAGAGAAAAAGCTACTTTAACACTCTGCAAGCCTTTCCACTCCCAAAAACATGCACATGGAAGGAGCTGCTGCAAAACCGATGCTGTGCTCGCTGCTGCTCCTCCTGAAGCTCTGGCTGCTAAATCTGAGGCTTTCCTTCCAATTTCAAGCTGCAAAGCACTTGCTGAATTGCAGGGAAAGTCCGGGAGGCATTTGCTGTGCTGGCACACTTTCTCCTTCCTAGACAGAGTGGAAAAGCTTTTCCCTGCCGTGTAGGCGACAAGAGACGCATTAGACGGCGATCCGGAGCTGTCCGAAGGTAAGCGCCTGTTGCCGGCCTCTTTCGGCACAAGCCCCCGCTCCGGAGCGCACCGCGGCCGGCAGGATGCTCTCTGCCGGCGAAGGTGCCGCTTCTCCGGCAAGGAAGCCTCTGCCGCTTCTCCAGCGCACGGAGAGCGTGCTAGCTGCTGAAACGTGAAGAAAGAAGCTGCAGAACACTGGCACTGAGCGTGCAGCTTTCCAGCGGAGAGAAAAAGCTACTTTAACACTCTGCAAGCCTTTCCACTCCCAAAAACATGCACATGGAAGGAGCTGCTGCAAAACCGATGCTGTGCTCGCTGCTGCTCCTCCTGAAGCTCTGGCTGCTAAATCTGAGGCTTTCCTTCCAATTTCAAGCTGCAAAGCACTTGCTGAATTGCAGGGAAAGTCCGGGAGGCATTTGCTGTGCTGGCACACTTTCTCCTTCCTAGACAGAGTGGAAAAGCTTTTCCCTGCCGTGTAGGCGACAAGAGACGCATTAGACGGCGATCCGGAGCTGTCCGAAGGTAAGCGCCTGTTGCCGGCCTCTTTCGGCACAAGCCCCCGCTCCGGAGCGCACCGCGGCCGGCAGGATGCTCTCTGCCGGCGAAGGTGCCGCTTCTCCGGCAAGGAAGCCTCTGCCGCTTCTCCAGCACACGGAGAGCGTGCTAGCTGCTGAAACGTGAAGAAAGAAGCTGCAGAAGACTGGCACTGAGCGTGCAGCTTTCCAGCGGAGAGAAAAAGCTACTTTAACACTCTGCAAGCCTTTCCACTCCCAAAAACATGCACATGGAAGGAGCTGCTGCAAAACCGATGCTGTGCTCGCTGCTGCTCCTCCTGAAGCTCTGGCTGCTAAATCTGAGGCTTTCCTTCCAATTTCAAGCTGCAAAGCACTTGCTGAATTGCAGGGAAAGTCCGGGAGGCATTTGCTGTGCTGGCACACTTTCTCCTTCCTAGACAGAGTGGAAAAGCTTTTCCCTGCCGTGTAGGCCACAAGAGACGCATTAGACGGGCATCCGGAGCTGTCCGAAGGTAAGCGCCTGTTGCCGGCCTCTTTCGGCACAAGCCCCCGCTCCGGAGCGCACCGCGGCCGGCAGGATGCTCTCTGCCGGCGAAGGTGCCGCTTCTCCGGCAAGGAAGCCTCTGCCGCTTCTCCAGCACACGGAGAGCGTGCTAGCTGCTGAAACGTGAAGAAAGAAGCTGCAGAAGACTGGCACTGAGCGTGCAGCTTTCCAGCGGAGAGAAAAAGCTACTTTAACACTCTGCAAGCCTCTCCACTCCCAAAAACATGCACATGGAAGGAGCTGCTGCAAAACCGATGCTGTGCTCGCTGCTGCTCCTCCTGAAGCTCTGGCTGCTAAATCTGAGGCTTTCCTTCCAATTTCAAGCTGCAAAGCACTTGCTGAATTCCAGGGAAAGTCCGGGAGGCATTTGCTGTGCTGGCACACTTTCTCCTTCCTAGACAGAGTGGAAAAGCTTTTCCCTGCCGTGTAGGCGACAAGAGACGCATTAGACGGCGATCCGGAGCTGTCCGAAGGTAAGCGCCTGTTGCCGGCCTCTTTCGGCACAAGCCCCCGCTCCGGAGCGCACCGCGGCCGGCAGGATGCTCTCTGCCGGCGAAGGTGCCGCTTCTCCGGCAAGGAAGCCTCTGCCGCTTCTCCAGCACACGGAGAGCGTGCTAGCTGCTGAAACGTGAAGAAAGAAGCTGCAGAAGACTGGCACTGAGCGTGCAGCTTTCCAGCGGAGAGAAAAAGCTACTTTAACACTCTGCAAGCCTTTCAACTCCCAAAAACATGCACATGGAAGGAGCTGCTGCAAAACCGATGCTGTGCTCGCTGCTGCTCCTCCTGAAGCTCTGGCTGCTAAATCTGAGGCTTTCCTTCCAATTTCAAGCTGCAAAGCACTTGCTGAATTCCAGGGAAAGTCCGGGAGGCATTTGCTGTGCTGGCACACTTTCTCCTTCCTAGACAGAGTGGAAAAGCTTTTCCCTGCCGTGTAGGCCACAAGAGACGCATTAGACGGCGATCCGGAGCTGTCCGAAGGTAAGCGCCTGTTGCCGGCCTCTTTCGGCACAAGCCCCCGCTCCGGAGCGCACCGCGGCCGGCAGGATGCTCTCTGCCGGCGAAGGTGCCGCTTCTCCGGCAAGGAAGCCTCTGCCGCTTCTCCAGCACACGGAGAGCGTGCTAGCTGCTGAAACGTGAAGAAAGAAGCTGCAGAAGACTGGCACTGAGCGTGCAGCTTTCCAGCGGAGAGAAAAAGCTACTTTAACACTCTGCAAGCCTTTCCACTCCCAAAAACATGCACATGGAAGGAGCTGCTGCAAAACCGATGCTGTGCTCGCTGCTGCTCCTCCTGAAGCTCTGGCTGCTAAATCTGAGGCTTTCCTTCCAATTTCAAGCTGCAAAGCACTTGCTGAATTGCAGGGAAAGTCCGGGAGGCATTTGCTGTGCTGGCACACTTTCTCCTTCCTAGACAGAGTGGAAAAGCTTTTCCCTGCCGTGTAGGCGACAAGAGACGCATTAGACGGCGATCCGGAGCTGTCCGAAGGTAAGCGCCTGTTGCCGGCCTCTTTCGGCACAAGCCCCCGCTCCGGAGCGCACCGCGGCCGGCAGGATGCTCTCTGCCGGCGAAGGTGCCGCTTCTCCGGCAAGGAAGCCTCTGCCGCTTCTCCAGCACACGGAGAGCGTGCTAGCTGCTGAAACGTGAAGAAAGAAGCTGCAGAAGACTGGCACTGAGCGTGCAGCTTTCCAGCGGAGAGAAAAAGCTACTTTAACACTCTGCAAGCCTCTCCACTCCCAAAAACATGCACATGGAAGGAGCTGCTGCAAAACCGATGCTGTGCTCGCTGCTGCTCCTCCTGAAGCTCTGGCTGCTAAATCTGAGGCTTTCCTTCCAATTTCAAGCTGCAAAGCACTTGCTGAATTCCAGGGAAAGTCCGGGAGGCATTTGCTGTGCTGGCACACTTTCTCCTTCCTAGACAGAGTGGAAAAGCTTTTCCCTGCCGTGTAGGCGACAAGAGACGCATTAGACGGCGATCCGGAGCTGTCCGAAGGTAAGCGCCTGTTGCCGGCCTCTTTCGGCACAAGCCCCCGCTCCGGAGCGCACCGCGGCCGGCAGGATGCTCTCTGCCGGCGAAGGTGCCGCTTCTCCGGCAAGGAAGCCTCTGCCGCTTCTCCAGCACACGGAGAGCGTGCTAGCTGCTGAAACGTGAAGAAAGAAGCTGCAGAACACTGGCACTGAGCGTGCAGCTTTCCAGCGGAGAGAAAAAGCTACTTTAACACTCTGCAAGCCTTTCCACTCCCAAAAACATGCACATGGAAGGAGCTGCTGCAAAACCGATGCTGTGCTCGCTGCTGCTCCTCCTGAAGCTCTGGCTGCTAAATCTGAGGCTTTCCTTCCAATTTCAAGCTGCAAAGCACTTGCTGAATTCCAGGGAAAGTCCGGGAGGCATTTGCTGTGCTGGCACACTTTCTCCTTCCTAGACAGAGTGGAAAAGCTTTTCCCTGCCGTGTAGGCGACAAGAGACGCATTAGACGGCGATCCGGAGCTGTCCGAAGGTAAGCGCCTGTTGCCGGCCTCTTTCGGCACAAGCCCCCGCTCCGGAGCGCACCGCGGCCGGCAGGATGCTCTCTGCCGGCGAAGGTGCCGCTTCTCCGGCAAGGAAGCCTCTGCCGCTTCTCCAGCACACGGAGAGCGTGCTAGCTGCTGAAACGTGAAGAAAGAAGCTGCAGAAGACTGGCACTGAGCGTGCAGCTTTCCAGCGGAGAGAAAAAGCTACTTTAACACTCTGCAAGCCTTTCCACTCCCAAAAACATGCACATGGAAGGAGCTGCTGCAAAACCGATGCTGTGCTCGCTGCTCTCCTCCTGAAGCTCTGGCTGCTAAATCTGAGGCTTTCCTTCCAATTTCAAGCTGCAAAGCACTTGCTGAATTGCAGGGAAAGTCCGGGAGGCATTTGCTGTGCTGGCACACTTTCTCCTTCCTAGACAGAGTGGAAAAGCTTTTCCCTGCCGTGTAGGCGACAAGAGACGCATTAGACGGCGATCCGGAGCTGTCCGAAGGTAAGCGCCTGTTGCCGGCCTCTTTCGGCACAAGCCCCCGCTCCGGAGCGCACCGCGGCCGGCAGGATGCTCTCTGCCGGCGAAGGTGCCGCTTCTCCGGCAAGGAAGCCTCTGCCGCTTCTCCAGCACACGGAGAGCGTGCTAGCTGCTGAAACGTGAAGAAAGAAGCTGCAGAAGACTGGCACTGAGCGTGCAGCTTTCCAGCGGAGAGAAAAAGCTACTTTAACACTCTGCAAGCCTTTCCACTCCCAAAAACATGCACATGGAAGGAGCTGCTGCAAAACCGATGCTGTGCTCGCTGCTGCTCCTCCTGAAGCTCTGGCTGCTAAATCTGAGGCTTTCCTTCCAATTTCAAGCTGCAAAGCACTTGCTGAATTGCAGGGAAAGTCCGGGAGGCATTTGCTGTGCTGGCACACTTTCTCCTTCCTAGACAGAGTGGAAAAGCTTTTCCCTGCCGTGTAGGCGACAAGAGACGCATTAGACGGCGATCCGGAGCTGTCCGAAGGTAAGCGCCTGTTGCCGGCCTCTTTCGGCACAAGCCCCCGCTCCGGAGCGCACCGCGGCCGGCAGGATGCTCTCTGCCGGCGAAGGTGCCGCTTCTCCGGCAAGGAAGCCTCTGCCGCTTCTCCAGCACACGGAGAGCCTGCTAGCTGCTGAAACGTGAAGAAAGAAGCTGCAGAACACTGGCACTGAGCGTGCAGCTTTCCAGCGGAGAGAAAAAGCTACTTTAACACTCTGCAAGCCTTTCCACTCCCAAAAACATGCACATGGAAGGAGCTGCTGCAAAACCGATGCTGTGCTCGCTGCTGCTCCTCCTGAAGCTCTGGCTGCTAAATCTGAGGCTTTCCTTCCAATTTCAAGCTGCAAAGCACTTGCTGAATTCCAGGGAAAGTCCGGGAGGCATTTGCTGTGCTGGCACACTTTCTCCTTCCTAGACAGAGTGGAAAAGCTTTTCCCTGCCGTGTAGGCGACAAGAGACGCATTAGACGGCGATCCGGAGTTGTCCGAAGGTAAGCGCCTGTTGCCGGCCTCTTTCGGCACAAGCCTCCGCTCCGGAGCGCACCGCGGCCGGCAGGATGCTCTCTGCCGGCGAAGGTGCCGCTTCTCCGGCAAGGAAGCCTCTGCCGCTTCTCCAGCACACGGAGAGCGTGCTAGCTGCTGAAACGTGAAGAAAGAAGCTGCAGAAGACTGGCACTGAGCGTGCAGCTTTCCAGCGGAGAGAAAAAGCTACTTTAACACTCTGCAAGCCTTTCCACTCCCAAAAACATGCACATGGAAGGAGCTGCTGCAAAACCGATGCTGTGCTCGCTGCTGCTCCTCCTGAAGCTCTGGCTGCTAAATCTGAGGCTTTCCTTCCAATTTCAAGCTGCAAAGCACTTGCTGAATTGCAGGGAAAGTCCGGGAGGCATTTGCTGTGCTGGCACACTTTCTCCTTCCTAGACAGAGTGGAAAAGCTTTTCCCTGCCGTGTAGGCGACAAGAGACGCATTAGACGGCGATCCGGAGCTGTCCGAAGGTAAGCGCCTGTTGCCGGCCTCTTTCGGCACAAGCCCCCGCTCCGGAGCGCACCGCGGCCGGCAGGATGCTCTCTGCCGGCGAAGGTGCCGCTTCTCCGGCAAGGAAGCCTCTGCCGCTTCTCCAGCACACGGAGAGCGTGCTAGCTGCTGAAACGTGAAGAAAGAAGCTGCAGAAGACTGGCACTGAGCGTGCAGCTTTCCAGCGGAGAGAAAAAGCTACTTTAACACTCTGCAAGCCTTTCCACTCCCAAAAACATGCACATGGAAGGAGCTGCTGCAAAACCGATGCTGTGCTCGCTGCTGCTCCTCCTGAAGCTCTGGCTGCTAAATCTGAGGCTTTCCTTCCAATTTCAAGCTGCAAAGCACTTGCTGAATTGCAGGGAAAGTCCGGGAGGCATTTGCTGTGCTGGCACACTTTCTCCTTCCTAGACAGAGTGGAAAAGCTTTTCCCTGCCGTGTAGGCGACAAGAGACGCATTAGACGGCGATCCGGAGCTGTCCGAAGGTAAGCGCCTGTTGCCGGCCTCTTTCGGCACAAGCCCCCGCTCCGGAGCGCACCGCGGCCGGCAGGATGCTCTCTGCCGGCGAAGGTGCCGCTTCTCCGGCAAGGAAGCCTCTGCCGCTTCTCCAGCACACGGAGAGCGTGCTAGCTGCTGAAACGTGAAGAAAGAAGCTGCAGAAGACTGGCACTGAGCGTGCAGCTTTCCAGCGGAGAGAAAAAACTACTTTAACACTCTGCAAGCCTTTCAACTCCCAAAAACATGCACATGGAAGGAGCTGCTGCAAAACCGATGCTGTGCTCGCTGCTGCTCCTCCTGAAGCTCTGGCTGCTAAATCTGAGGCTTTCCTTCCAATTTCAAGCTGCAAAGCACTTGCTGAATTCCAGGGAAAGTCCGGGAGGCATTTGCTGTGCTGGCACACTTTCTCCTTCCTAGACAGAGTGGAAAAGCTTTTCCCTGCCGTGTAGGCGACAAGAGACGCATTAGACGGCGATCCGGAGCTGTCCGAAGGTAAGCGCCTGTTGCCGGCCTCTTTCGGCACAAGCCCCCGCTCCGGAGCGCACCGCGGCCGGCAGGATGCTCTCTGCCGGCGAAGGTGCCGCTTCTCCGGCAAGGAAGCCTCTGCCGCTTCTCCAGCACACGGAGAGCGTGCTAGCTGCTGAAACGTGAAGAAAGAAGCTGCAGAAGACTGGCACTGAGCGTGCAGCTTTCCAGCGGAGAGAAAAAGCTACTTTAACACTCTGCAAGCCTTTCCACTCCCAAAAACATGCACATGGAAGGAGCTGCTGCAAAACCGATGCTGTGCTCGCTGCTGCTCCTCCTGAAGCTCTGGCTGCTAAATCTGAGGCTTTCCTTCCAATTTCAAGCTGCAAAGCACTTGCTGAATTGCAGGGAAAGTCCGGGAGGCATTTGCTGTGCTGGCACACTTTCTCCTTCCTAGACAGAGTGGAAAAGCTTTTCCCTGCCGTGTAGGCGACAAGAGACGCATTAGACGGCGATCCGGAGCTGTCCGAAGGTAAGCGCCTGTTGCCGGCCTCTTTCGGCACAAGCCCCCGCTCCGGAGCGCACCGCGGCCGGCAGGATGCTCTCTGCCGGCGAAGGTGCCGCTTCTCCGGCAAGGAAGCCTCTGCCGCTTCTCCAGCACACGGAGAGCGTGCTAGCTGCTGAAACGTGAAGAAAGAAGCTGCAGAAGACTGGCACTGAGCGTGCAGCTTTCCAGCGGAGAGAAAAAGCTACTTTAACACTCTGCAAGCCTTTCCACTCCCAAAAACATGCACATGGAAGGAGCTGCTGCAAAACCGATGCTGTGCTCGCTGCTGCTCCTCCTGAAGCTCTGGCTGCTAAATCTGAGGCTTTCCTTCCAATTTCAAGCTGCAAAGCACTTGCTGAATTCCAGGGAAAGTCCGGGAGGCATTTGCTGTGCTGGCACACTTTCTCCTTCCTAGACAGAGTGGAAAAGCTTTTCCCTGCCGTGTAGGCGACAAGAGACGCATTAGACGGCGATCCGGAGCTGTCCGAAGGTAAGCGCCTGTTGCCGGCCTCTTTCGGCACAAGCCCCCGCTCCGGAGCGCACCGCGGCCGGCAGGATGCTCTCTGCCGGCGAAGGTGCCGCTTCTCCGGCAAGGAAGCCTCTGCCGCTTCTCCAGCACACGGAGAGCGTGCTAGCTGCTGAAACGTGAAGAAAGAAGCTGCAGAAGACTGGCACTGAGCGTGCAGCTTTCCAGCGGAGAGAAAAAGCTACTTTAACACTCTGCAAGCCTCTCCACTCCCAAAAACATGCACATGGAAGGAGCTGCTGCAAAACCGATGCTGTGCTCGCTGCTGCTCCTCCTGAAGCTCTGGCTGCTAAATCTGAGGCTTTCCTTCCAATTTCAAGCTGCAAAGCACTTGCTGAATTCCAGGGAAAGTCCGGGAGGCATTTGCTGTGCTGGCACACTTTCTCCTTCCTAGACAGAGTGGAAAAGCTTTTCCCTGCCGTGTAGGCGACAAGAGACGCATTAGACGGCGATCCGGAGCTGTCCGAAGGTAAGCGCCTGTTGCCGGCCTCTTTCGGCACAAGCCCCCGCTCCGGAGCGCACCGCGGCCGGCAGGATGCTCTCTGCCGGCGAAGGTGCCGCTTCTCCGGCAAGGAAGCCTCTGCCGCTTCTCCAGCACACGGAGAGCGTGCTAGCTGCTGAAACGTGAAGAAAGAAGCTGCAGAACACTGGCACTGAGCGTGCAGCTTTCCAGCGGAGAGAAAAAGCTACTTTAACACTCTGCAAGCCTTTCCACTCCCAAAAACATGCACATGGAAGGAGCTGCTGCAAAACCGATGCTGTGCTCGCTGCTGCTCCTCCTGAAGCTCTGGCTGCTAAATCTGAGGCTTTCCTTCCAATTTCAAGCTGCAAAGCACTTGCTGAATTCCAGGGAAAGTCCGGGAGGCATTTGCTGTGCTGGCACACTTTCTCCTTCCTAGACAGAGTGGAAAAGCTTTTCCCTGCCGTGTAGGCGACAAGAGACGCATTAGACGGCGATCCGGAGCTGTCCGAAGGTAAGCGCCTGTTGCCGGCCTCTTTCGGCACAAGCCCCCGCTCCGGAGCGCACCGCGGCCGGCAGGATGCTCTCTGCCGGCGAAGGTGCCGCTTCTCCGGCAAGGAAGCCTCTGCCGCTTCTCCAGCACACGGAGAGCGTGCTAGCTGCTGAAACGTGAAGAAAGAAGCTGCAGAAGACTGGCACTGAGCGTGCAGCTTTCCAGCGGAGAGAAAAAGCTACTTTAACACTCTGCAAGCCTTTCCACTCCCAAAAACATGCACATGGAAGGAGCTGCTGCAAAACCGATGCTGTGCTCGCTGCTCTCCTCCTGAAGCTCTGGCTGCTAAATCTGAGGCTTTCCTTCCAATTTCAAGCTGCAAAGCACTTGCTGAATTGCAGGGAAAGTCCGGGAGGCATTTGCTGTGCTGGCACACTTTCTCCTTCCTAGACAGAGTGGAAAAGCTTTTCCCTGCCGTGTAGGCGACAAGAGACGCATTAGACGGCGATCCGGAGCTGTCCGAAGGTAAGCGCCTGTTGCCGGCCTCTTTCGGCACAAGCCCCCGCTCCGGAGCGCACCGCGGCCGGCAGGATGCTCTCTGCCGGCGAAGGTGCCGCTTCTCCGGCAAGGAAGCCTCTGCCGCTTCTCCAGCACACGGAGAGCGTGCTAGCTGCTGAAACGTGAAGAAAGAAGCTGCAGAAGACTGGCACTGAGCGTGCAGCTTTCCAGCGGAGAGAAAAAGCTACTTTAACACTCTGCAAGCCTTTCCACTCCCAAAAACATGCACATGGAAGGAGCTGCTGCAAAACCGATGCTGTGCTCGCTGCTGCTCCTCCTGAAGCTCTGGCTGCTAAATCTGAGGCTTTCCTTCCAATTTCAAGCTGCAAAGCACTTGCTGAATTGCAGGGAAAGTCCGGGAGGCATTTGCTGTGCTGGCACACTTTCTCCTTCCTAGACAGAGTGGAAAAGCTTTTCCCTGCCGTGTAGGCGACAAGAGACGCATTAGACGGCGATCCGGAGCTGTCCGAAGGTAAGCGCCTGTTGCCGGCCTCTTTCGGCACAAGCCCCCGCTCCGGAGCGCACCGCGGCCGGCAGGATGCTCTCTGCCGGCGAAGGTGCCGCTTCTCCGGCAAGGAAGCCTCTGCCGCTTCTCCAGCACACGGAGAGCCTGCTAGCTGCTGAAACGTGAAGAAAGAAGCTGCAGAACACTGGCACTGAGCGTGCAGCTTTCCAGCGGAGAGAAAAAGCTACTTTAACACTCTGCAAGCCTTTCCACTCCCAAAAACATGCACATGGAAGGAGCTGCTGCAAAACCGATGCTGTGCTCGCTGCTGCTCCTCCTGAAGCTCTGGCTGCTAAATCTGAGGCTTTCCTTCCAATTTCAAGCTGCAAAGCACTTGCTGAATTCCAGGGAAAGTCCGGGAGGCATTTGCTGTGCTGGCACACTTTCTCCTTCCTAGACAGAGTGGAAAAGCTTTTCCCTGCCGTGTAGGCGACAAGAGACGCATTAGACGGCGATCCGGAGTTGTCCGAAGGTAAGCGCCTGTTGCCGGCCTCTTTCGGCACAAGCCTCCGCTCCGGAGCGCACCGCGGCCGGCAGGATGCTCTCTGCCGGCGAAGGTGCCGCTTCTCCGGCAAGGAAGCCTCTGCCGCTTCTCCAGCACACGGAGAGCGTGCTAGCTGCTGAAACGTGAAGAAAGAAGCTGCAGAACACTGGCACTGAGCGTGCAGCTTTCCAGCGGAGAGAAAAAGCTACTTTAACACTCTGCAAGCCTTTCCACTCCCAAAAACATGCACATGGAAGGAGCTGCTGCAAAACCGATGCTGTGCTCGCTGCTGCTCCTCCTGAAGCTCTGGCTGCTAAATCTGAGGCTTTCCTTCCAATTTCAAGCTGCAAAGCACTTGCTGAATTCCAGGGAAAGTCCGGGAGGCATTTGCTGTGCTGGCACACTTTCTCCTTCCTAGACAGAGTGGAAAAGCTTTTCCCTGCCGTGTAGGCGACAAGAGACGCATTAGACTGCGATCCGGAGCTGTCCGAAGGTAAGCGCCTGTTGCCGGCCTCTTTCGGCACAAGCCCCCGCTCCGGAGCGCACCGCGGCCGGCAGGATGCTCTCTGCCGGCGAAGGTGCCGCTTCTCCGGCAAGGAAGCCTCTGCCGCTTCTCCAGCACACGGAGAGCGTGCTAGCTGCTGAAACGTGAAGAAAGAAGCTGCAGAAGACTGGCACTGAGCGTGCAGCTTTCCAGCGGAGAGAAAAAGCTACTTTAACACTCTGCAAGCCTTTCCACTCCCAAAAACATGCACATGGAAGGAGCTGCTGCAAAACCGATGCTGTGCTCGCTGCTGCTCCTCCTGAAGCTCTGGCTGCTAAATCTGAGGCTTTCCTTCCAATTTCAAGCTGCAAAGCACTTGCTGAATTGCAGGGAAAGTCCGGGAGGCATTTGCTGTGCTGGCACACTTTCTCCTTCCTAGACAGAGTGGAAAAGCTTTTCCCTGCCGTGTAGGCGACAAGAGACGCATTAGACGGCGATCCGGAGCTGTCCGAAGGTAAGCGCCTGTTGCCGGCCTCTTTCGGCACAAGCCCCCGCTCCGGAGCGCACCGCGGCCGGCAGGATGCTCTCTGCCGGCGAAGGTGCCGCTTCTCCGGCAAGGAAGCCTCGGCCGCTTCTCCAGCACACGGAGAGCGAGCTAGCTGCTGAAACGTGAAGAAAGAAGCTGCAGAACACTGGCACTGAGCGTGCAGCTTTCCAGCGGAGAGAAAAAGCTACTTTAACACTCTGCAAGCCTTTCCACTCCCAAAAACATGCACATGGAAGGAGCTGCTGCAAAACCGATGCTGTGCACGCTGCTGCTCCTCCTGAAGCTCTGGCTGCTAAATCTGAGGCTTTCCTTCCAATTTCAAGCTGCAAAGCACTTCCTGAATTCCAGGGAAAGTCCGGGAGGCATTTGCTGTGCTGGCACACTTTCTCCTGCCTAGACAGAGTGGAAAAGCTTTTCCCTGCCGTGTAGGCGACAAGAGACGCATTAGACGGCGATCCGGAGCTGTCCGAAGGTAAGCGCCTGTTGCCGGCCTCTTTCGGCACAAGCCCCCGCTCCGGAGCGCACCGCGGCCGGCAGGATGCTCTCTGCCGGCGAAGGTGCCGCTTCTCCGGCAAGGAAGCCTCTGCCGCTTCTCCAGCACACGGAGAGCGTGCTAGCTGCTGAAACGTGAAGAAAGAAGCTGCAGAAGACTGGCACTGAGCGTGCAGCTTTCCAGCGGAGAGAAAAAGCTACTTTAACACTCTGCAAGCCTTTCCACTCCCAAAAACATGCACATGGAAGGAGCTGCTGCAAAACCGATGCTGTGCTCGCTGCTGCTCCTCCTGAAGCTCTGGCTGCTAAATCTGAGGCTTTCCTTCCAATTTCAAGCTGCAAAGCACTTGCTGAATTGCAGGAAAAGTCCGGGAGGCATTTGCTGTGCTGGCACACTTTCTCCTTCCTAGACAGAGTGGAAAAGCTTTTCCCTGCCGTGTAGGCGACAAGAGACGCATTAGACGGCGATCCGGAGCTGTCCGAAGGTAAGCGCCTGTTGCCGGCCTCTTTCGGCACAAGCCCCCGCTCCGGAGCGCACCGCGGCCGGCAGGATGCTCTCTGCCGGCGAAGGTGCCGCTTCTCCGGCAAGGAAGCCTCTGCCGCTTCTCCAGCACACGGAGAGCGTGCTAGCTGCTGAAACGTGAAGAAAGAAGCTGCAGAAGACTGGCACTGAGCGTGCAGCTTTCCAGCGGAGAGAAAAAGCTACTTTAACACTCTGCAAGCCTTTCCACTCCCAAAAACATGCACATGGAAGGAGCTGCTGCAAAACCGATGCTGTGCTCGCTGCTGCTCCTCCTGAAGCTCTGGCTGCTAAATCTGAGGCTTTCCTTCCAATTTCAAGCTGCAAAGCACTTGCTGAATTGCAGGGAAAGTCCGGGAGGCATTTGCTGTGCTGGCACACTTTCTCCTTCCTAGACAGAGTGGAAAAGCTTTTCCCTGCCGTGTAGGCGACAAGAGACGCATTAGACGGCGATCCGGAGCTGTCCGAAGGTAAGCGCCTGTTGCCGGCCTCTTTCGGCACAAGCCCCCGCTCCGGAGCGCACCGCGGCCGGCAGGATGCTCTCTGCCGGCGAAGGTGCCGCTTCTCCGGCAAGGAAGCCTCGGCCGCTTCTCCAGCACACGGAGAGCGAGCTAGCTGCTGAAACGTGAAGAAAGAAGCTGCAGAAGACTGGCACTGAGCGTGCAGCTTTCCAGCGGAGAGAAAAAGCTACTTTAACACTCTGCAAGCCTTTCCACTCCCAAAAACATGCACATGGAAGGAGCTGCTGCAAAACCGATGCTGTGCTCGCTGCTGCTCCTCCTGAAGCTCTGGCTGCTAAATCTGAGGCTTTCCTTCCAATTTCAAGCTGCAAAGCACTTGCTGAATTCCAGGGAAAGTCCGGGAGGCATTTGCTGTGCTGGCACACTTTCTCCTTCCTAGACAGAGTGGAAAAGCTTTTCCCTGCCGTGTAGGCGACAAGAGACGCATTAGACGGCGATCCGGAGCTGTCCGAAGGTAAGCGCCTGTTGCCGGCCTCTTTCGGCACAAGCCCCCGCTCCGGAGCGCACCGCGGCCGGCAGGATGCTCTCTGCCGGCGAAGGTGCCGCTTCTCCGGCAAGGAAGCCTCTGCCGCTTCTCCAGCACACGGAGAGCGTGCTAGCTGCTGAAACGTGAAGAAAGAAGCTGCAGAAGACTGGCACTGAGCGTGCAGCTTTCCAGCGGAGAGAAAAAGCTACTTTAACACTCTGCAAGCCTTTCCACTCCCAAAAACATGCACATGGAAGGAGCTGCTGCAAAACCGATGCTGTGCTCGCTGCCGCTCCTCCTGAAGCTCTGGCTGCTAAATCTGAGGCTTTCCTTCCAATTTCAAGCTGCAAAGCACTTGCTGAATTGCAGGGAAAGTCCGGGAGGCATTTGCTGTGCTGGCACACTTTCTCCTTCCTAGACAGAGTGGAAAAGCTTTTCCCTGCCGTGTAGGCGACAAGAGACGCATTAGACGGCGATCCGGAGCTGTCCGAAGGTAAGCGCCTGTTGCCGGCCTCTTTCGGCACAAGCCCCCGCTCCGGAGCGCACCGCGGCCGGCAGGATGCTCTCTGCCGGCGAAGGTGCCGCTTCTCCGGCAAGGAAGCCTCTGCCGCTTCTCCAGCACACGGAGAGCGTGCTAGCTGCTGAAACGTGAAGAAAGAAGCTGCAGAAGACTGGCACTGAGCGTGCAGCTTTCCAGCGGAGAGAAAAAGCTACTTTAACACTCTGCAAGCCTTTCCACTCCCAAAAACATGCACATGGAAGGAGCTGCTGCAAAACCGATGCTGTGCTCGCTGCTGCTCCTCCTGAAGCTCTGGCTGCTAAATCTGAGGCTTTCCTTCCAATTTCAAGCTGCAAAGCACTTGCTGAATTGCAGGAAAAGTCCGGGAGGCATTTGCTGTGCTGGCACACTTTCTCCTTCCTAGACAGAGTGGAAAAGCTTTTCCCTGCCGTGTAGGCGACAAGAGACGCATTAGACGGCGATCCGGAGCTGTCCGAAGGTAAGCGCCTGTTGCCGGCCTCTTTCGGCACAAGCCCCCGCTCCGGAGCGCACCGCGGCCGGCAGGATGCTCTCTGCCGGCGAAGGTGCCGCTTCTCCGGCAAGGAAGCCTCTGCCGCTTCTCCAGCACACGGAGAGCGTGCTAGCTGCTGAAACGTGAAGAAAGAAGCTGCAGAAGACTGGCACTGAGCGTGCAGCTTTCCAGCGGAGAGAAAAAGCTACTTTAACACTCTGCAAGCCTTTCCACTCCCAAAAACATGCACATGGAAGGAGCTGCTGCAAAACCGATGCTGTGCTCGCTGCTGCTCCTCCTGAAGCTCTGGCTGCTAAATCTGAGGCTTTCCTTCCAATTTCAAGCTGCAAAGCACTTGCTGAATTCCAGGGAAAGTCCGGGAGGCATTTGCTGTGCTGGCACACTTTCTCCTTCCTAGACAGAGTGGAAAAGCTTTTCCCTGCCGTGTAGGCGACAAGAGACGCATTAGACGGGCATCCGGAGCTGTCCGAAGGTAAGCGCCTGTTGCCGGCCTCTTTCGGCACAAGCCCCCGCTCCGGAGCGCACCGCGGCCGGCAGGATGCTCTCTGCCGGCGAAGGTGCCGCTTCTCCGGCAAGGAAGCCTCTGCCGCTTCTCCAGCACACGGAGAGCGTGCTAGCTGCTGAAACGTGAAGAAAGAAGCTGCAGAAGACTGGCACTGAGCGTGCAGCTTTCCAGCGGAGAGAAAAAGCTACTTTAACACTCTGCAAGCCTCTCCACTCCCAAAAACATGCACATGGAAGGAGCTGCTGCAAAACCGATGCTGTGCTCGCTGCTGCTCCTCCTGAAGCTCTGGCTGCTAAATCTGATGCTTTCCTTCCAATTTCAAGCTGCAAAGCACTTGCTGAATTCCAGGGAAAGTCCGGGAGGCATTTGCTGTGCTGGCACACTTTCTCCTTCCTAGACAGAGTGGAAAAGCTTTTCCCTGCCGTGTAGGCGACAAGAGACGCATTAGACGGCGATCCGGAGCTGTCCGAAGGTAAGCGCCTGTTGCCGGCCTCTTTCGGCACAAGCCCCCGCTCCGGAGCGCACCGCGGCCGGCAGGATGCTCTCTGCCGGCGAAGGTGCCGCTTCTCCGGCAAGGAAGCCTCTGCCGCTTCTCCAGCACACGGAGAGCGTGCTAGCTGCTGAAACGTGAAGAAAGAAGCTGCAGAAGACTGGCACTGAGCGTGCAGCTTTCCAGCGGAGAGAAAAAGCTACTTTAACACTCTGCAAGCCTTTCCACTCCCAAAAACATGCACATGGAAGGAGCTGCTGCAAAACCGATGCTGTGCTCGCTGCTGCTCCTCCTGAAGCTCTGGCTGCTAAATCTGAGGCTTTCCTTCCAATTTCAAGCTGCAAAGCACTTGCTGAATTGCAGGGAAAGTCCGGGAGGCATTTGCTGTGCTGGCACACTTTCTCCTTCCTAGACAGAGTGGAAAAGCTTTTCCCTGCCGTGTAGGCGACAAGAGACGCATTAGACTGCGATCCGGAGCTGTCCGAAGGTAAGCGCCTGTTGCCGGCCTCTTTCGGCACAAGCCCCCGCTCCGGAGCGCACCGCGGCCGGCAGGATGCTCTCTGCCGGCGAAGGTGCCGCTTCTCCGGCAAGGAAGCCTCTGCCGCTTCTCCAGCACACGGAGAGCGTGCTAGCTGCTGAAACGTGAAGAAAGAAGCTGCAGAAGACTGGCACTGAGCGTGCAGCTTTCCAGCGGAGAGAAAAAGCTACTTTAACACTCTGCAAGCCTTTCCACTCCCAAAAACATGCACATGGAAGGAGCTGCTGCAAAACCGATGCTGTGCTCGCTGCCGCTCCTCCTGAAGCTCTGGCTGCTAAATCTGAGGCTTTCCTTCCAATTTCAAGCTGCAAAGCACTTGCTGAATTCCAGGGAAAGTCCGGGAGGCATTTGCTGTGCTGGCACACTTTCTCCTTCCTAGACAGAGTGGAAAAGCTTTTCCCTGCCGTGTAGGCGACAAGAGACGCATTAGACGGCGATCCGGAGCTGTCCGAAGGTAAGCGCCTGTTGCCGGCCTCTTTCGGCACAAGCCCCCGCTCCGGAGCGCACCGCGGCCGGCAGGATGCTCTCTGCCGGCGAAGGTGCCGCTTCTCCGGCAAGGAAGCCTCTGCCGCTTCTCCAGCACACGGAGAGCGTGCTAGCTGCTGAAACGTGAAGAAAGAAGCTGCAGAAGACTGGCACTGAGCGTGCAGCTTTCCAGCGGAGAGAAAAAGCTACTTTAACACTCTGCAAGCCTTTCCACTCCCAAAAACATGCACATGGAAGGAGCTGCTGCAAAACCGATGCTGTGCTCGCTGCTGCTCCTCCTGAAGCTCTGGCTGCTAAATCTGAGGCTTTCCTTCCAATTTCAAGCTGCAAAGCACTTGCTGAATTCCAGGGAAAGTCCGGGAGGCATTTGCTGTGCTGGCACACTTTCTCCTTCCTAGACAGAGTGGAAAAGCTTTTCCCTGCCGTGTAGGCGACAAGAGACGCATTAGACGGCGATCCGGAGCTGTCCGAAGGTAAGCGCCTGTTGCCGGCCTCTTTCGGCACAAGCCCCCGCTCCGGAGCGCACCGCGGCCGGCAGGATGCTCTCTGCCGGCGAAGGTGCCGCTTCTCCGGCAAGGAAGCCTCTGCCGCTTCTCCAGCACACGGAGAGCGTGCTAGCTGCTGAAACGTGAAGAAAGAAGCTGCAGAAGACTGGCACTGAGCGTGCAGCTTTCCAGCGGAGAGAAAAAGCTACTTTAACACTCTGCAAGCCTTTCCACTCCCAAAAACATGCACATGGAAGGAGCTGCTGCAAAACCGATGCTGTGCTCGCTGCTGCTCCTCCTGAAGCTCTGGCTGCTAAATCTGAGGCTTTCCTTCCAATTTCAAGCTGCAAAGCACTTGCTGAATTCCAGGGAAAGTCCGGGAGGCATTTGCTGTGCTGGCACACTTTCTCCTTCCTAGACAGAGTGGAAAAGCTTTTCCCTGCCGTGTAGGCGACAAGAGACGCATTAGACGGCGATCCGGAGCTGTCCGAAGGTAAGCGCCTGTTGCCGGCCTCTTTCGGCACAAGCCCCCGCTCCGGAGCGCACCGCGGCCGGCAGGATGCTCTCTGCCGGCGAAGGTGCCGCTTCTCCGGCAAGGAAGCCTCTGCCGCTTCTCCAGCACACGGAGAGCGTGCTAGCTGCTGAAACGTGAAGAAAGAAGCTGCAGAAGACTGGCACTGAGCGTGCAGCTTTCCAGCGGAGAGAAAAAGCTACTTTAACACTCTGCAAGCCTTTCCACTCCCAAAAACATGCACATGGAAGGAGCTGCTGCAAAACCGATGCTGTGCTCGCTGCTGCTCCTCCTGAAGCTCTGGCTGCTAAATCTGAGGCTTTCCTTCCAATTTCAAGCTGCAAAGCACTTGCTGAATTCCAGGGAAAGTCCGGGAGGCATTTGCTGTGCTGGCACACTTTCTCCTTCCTAGACAGAGTGGAAAAGCTTTTCCCTGCCGTGTAGGCGACAAGAGACGCATTAGACTGCGATCCGGAGCTGTCCGAAGGTAAGCGCCTGTTGCCGGCCTCTTTCGGCACAAGCCCCCGCTCCGGAGCGCACCGCGGCCGGCAGGATGCTCTCTGCCGGCGAAGGTGCCGCTTCTCCGGCAAGGAAGCCTCGGCCGCTTCTCCAGCACACGGAGAGCGAGCTAGCTGCTGAAACGTGAAGAAAGAAGCTGCAGAACACTGGCACTGAGCGTGCAGCTTTCCAGCGGAGAGAAAAAGCTACTTTAACACTCTGCAAGCCTTTCCACTCCCAAAAACATGCACATGGAAGGAGCTGCTGCAAAACCGATGCTGTGCTCGCTGCTGCTCCTCCTGAAGCTCTGGCTGCTAAATCTGAGGCTTTCCTTCCAATTTCAAGCTGCAAAGCACTTGCTGAATTCCAGGGAAAGTCCGGGAGGCATTTGCTGTGCTGGCACACTTTCTCCTTCCTAGACAGAGTGGAAAAGCTTTTCCCTGCCGTGTAGGCGACAAGAGACGCATTAGACGGCGATCCGGAGCTGTCCGAAGGTAAGCGCCTGTTGCCGGCCTCTTTCGGCACAAGCCCCCGCTCCGGAGCGCACCGCGGCCGGCAGGATGCTCTCTGCCGGCGAAGGTGCCGCTTCTCCGGCAAGGAAGCCTCTGCCGCTTCTCCAGCACACGGAGAGCGTGCTAGCTGCTGAAACGTGAAGAAAGAAGCTGCAGAAGACTGGCACTGAGCGTGCAGCTTTCCAGCGGAGAGAAAAAGCTACTTTAACACTCTGCAAGCCTTTCCACTCCCAAAAACATGCACATGGAAGGAGCTGCTGCAAAACCGATGCTGTGCTCGCTGCTGCTCCTCCTGAAGCTCTGGCTGCTAAATCTGAGGCTTTCCTTCCAATTTCAAGCTGCAAAGCACTTGCTGAATTCCAGGGAAAGTCCGGGAGGCATTTGCTGTGCTGGCACACTTTCTCCTTCCTAGACAGAGTGGAAAAGCTTTTCCCTGCCGTGTAGGCGACAAGAGACGCATTAGACGGCGATCCGGAGCTGTCCGAAGGTAAGCGCCTGTTGCCGGCCTCTTTCGGCACAAGCCCCCGCTCCGGAGCGCACCGCGGCCGGCAGGATGCTCTCTGCCGGCGAAGGTGCCGCTTCTCCGGCAAGGAAGCCTCTGCCGCTTCTCCAGCACACGGAGAGCGTGCTAGCTGCTGAAACGTGAAGAAAGAAGCTGCAGAAGACTGGCACTGAGCGTGCAGCTTTCCAGCGGAGAGAAAAAGCTACTTTAACACTCTGCAAGCCTTTCCACTCCCAAAAACATGCACATGGAAGGAGCTGCTGCAAAACCGATGCTGTGCTCGCTGCTGCTCCTCCTGAAGCTCTGGCTGCTAAATCTGAGGCTTTCCTTCCAATTTCAAGCTGCAAAGCACTTGCTGAATTCCAGGGAAAGTCCGGGAGGCATTTGCTGTGCTGGCACACTTTCTCCTTCCTAGACAGAGTGGAAAAGCTTTTCCCTGCCGTGTAGGCGACAAGAGACGCATTAGACGGCGATCCGGAGCTGTCCGAAGGTAAGCGCCTGTTGCCGGCCTCTTTCGGCACAAGCCCCCGCTCCGGAGCGCACCGCGGCCGGCAGGATGCTCTCTGCCGGCGAAGGTGCCGCTTCTCCGGCAAGGAAGCCTCTGCCGCTTCTCCAGCACACGGAGAGCGTGCTAGCTGCTGAAACGTGAAGAAAGAAGCTGCAGAAGACTGGCACTGAGCGTGCAGCTTTCCAGCGGAGAGAAAAAGCTACTTTAACACTCTGCAAGCCTTTCCACTCCCAAAAACATGCACATGGAAGGAGCTGCTGCAAAACCGATGCTGTGCTCGCTGCTGCTCCTCCTGAAGCTCTGGCTGCTAAATCTGAGGCTTTCCTTCCAATTTCAAGCTGCAAAGCACTTGCTGAATTGCAGGGAAAGTCCGGGAGGCATTTGCTGTGCTGGCACACTTTCTCCTTCCTAGACAGAGTGGAAAAGCTTTTCCCTGCCGTGTAGGCGACAAGAGACGCATTAGACTGCGATCCGGAGCTGTCCGAAGGTAAGCGCCTGTTGCCGGCCTCTTTCGGCACAAGCCCCCGCTCCGGAGCGCACCGCGGCCGGCAGGATGCTCTCTGCCGGCGAAGGTGCCGCTTCTCCGGCAAGGAAGCCTCGGCCGCTTCTCCAGCACACGGAGAGCGAGCTAGCTGCTGAAACGTGAAGAAAGAAGCTGCAGAAGACTGGCACTGAGCGTGCAGCTTTCCAGCGGAGAGAAAAAGCTACTTTAACACTCTGCAAGCCTTTCCACTCCCAAAAACATGCACATGGAAGGAGCTGCTGCAAAACCGATGCTGTGCTCGCTGCTGCTCCTCCTGAAGCTCTGGCTGCTAAATCTGAGGCTTTCCTTCCAATTTCAAGCTGCAAAGCACTTGCTGAATTCCAGGGAAAGTCCGGGAGGCATTTGCTGTGCTGGCACACTTTCTCCTTCCTAGACAGAGTGGAAAAGCTTTTCCCTGCCGTGTAGGCGACAAGAGACGCATTAGACGGCGATCCGGAGCTGTCCGAAGGTAAGCGCCTGTTGCCGGCCTCTTTCGGCACAAGCCCCCGCTCCGGAGCGCACCGCGGCCGGCAGGATGCTCTCTGCCGGCGAAGGTGCCGCTTCTCCGGCAAGGAAGCCTCTGCCGCTTCTCCAGCACACGGAGAGCGTGCTAGCTGCTGAAACGTGAAGAAAGAAGCTGCAGAAGACTGGCACTGAGCGTGCAGCTTTCCAGCGGAGAGAAAAAGCTACTTTAACACTCTGCAAGCCTTTCCACTCCCAAAAACATGCACATGGAAGGAGCTGCTGCAAAACCGATGCTGTGCTCGCTGCTGCTCCTCCTGAAGCTCTGGCTGCTAAATCTGAGGCTTTCCTTCCAATTTCAAGCTGCAAAGCACTTGCTGAATTCCAGGGAAAGTCCGGGAGGCATTTGCTGTGCTGGCACACTTTCTCCTTCCTAGACAGAGTGGAAAAGCTTTTCCCTGCCGTGTAGGCGACAAGAGACGCATTAGACGGCGATCCGGAGCTGTCCGAAGGTAAGCGCCTGTTGCCGGCCTCTTTCGGCACAAGCCCCCGCTCCGGAGCGCACCGCGGCCGGCAGGATGCTCTCTGCCGGCGAAGGTGCCGCTTCTCCGGCAAGGAAGCCTCTGCCGCTTCTCCAGCACACGGAGAGCGTGCTAGCTGCTGAAACGTGAAGAAAGAAGCTGCAGAAGACTGGCACTGAGCGTGCAGCTTTCCAGCGGAGAGAAAAAGCTACTTTAACACTCTGCAAGCCTTTCCACTCCCAAAAACATGCACATGGAAGGAGCTGCTGCAAAACCGATGCTGTGCTCGCTGCTGCTCCTCCTGAAGCTCTGGCTGCTAAATCTGAGGCTTTCCTTCCAATTTCAAGCTGCAAAGCACTTGCTGAATTGCAGGAAAAGTCCGGGAGGCATTTGCTGTGCTGGCACACTTTCTCCTTCCTAGACAGAGTGGAAAAGCTTTTCCCTGCCGTGTAGGCGACAAGAGACGCATTAGACGGCGATCCGGAGCTGTCCGAAGGTAAGCGCCTGTTGCCGGCCTCTTTCGGCACAAGCCCCCGCTCCGGAGCGCACCGCGGCCGGCAGGATGCTCTCTGCCGGCGAAGGTGCCGCTTCTCCGGCAAGGAAGCCTCTGCCGCTTCTCCAGCACACGGAGAGCGTGCTAGCTGCTGAAACGTGAAGAAAGAAGCTGCAGAAGACTGGCACTGAGCGTGCAGCTTTCCAGCGGAGAGAAAAAGCTACTTTAACACTCTGCAAGCCTTTCCACTCCCAAAAACATGCACATGGAAGGAGCTGCTGCAAAACCGATGCTGTGCTCGCTGCTGCTCCTCCTGAAGCTCTGGCTGCTAAATCTGAGGCTTTCCTTCCAATTTCAAGCTGCAAAGCACTTGCTGAATTCCAGGGAAAGTCCGGGAGGCATTTGCTGTGCTGGCACACTTTCTCCTTCCTAGACAGAGTGGAAAAGCTTTTCCCTGCCGTGTAGGCGACAAGAGACGCATTAGACGGGCATCCGGAGCTGTCCGAAGGTAAGCGCCTGTTGCCGGCCTCTTTCGGCACAAGCCCCCGCTCCGGAGCGCACCGCGGCCGGCAGGATGCTCTCTGCCGGCGAAGGTGCCGCTTCTCCGGCAAGGAAGCCTCTGCCGCTTCTCCAGCACACGGAGAGCGTGCTAGCTGCTGAAACGTGAAGAAAGAAGCTGCAGAAGACTGGCACTGAGCGTGCAGCTTTCCAGCGGAGAGAAAAAGCTACTTTAACACTCTGCAAGCCTCTCCACTCCCAAAAACATGCACATGGAAGGAGCTGCTGCAAAACCGATGCTGTGCTCGCTGCTGCTCCTCCTGAAGCTCTGGCTGCTAAATCTGATGCTTTCCTTCCAATTTCAAGCTGCAAAGCACTTGCTGAATTGCAGGGAAAGTCCGGGAGGCATTTGCTGTGCTGGCACACTTTCTCCTTCCTAGACAGAGTGGAAAAGCTTTTCCCTGCCGTGTAGGCGACAAGAGACGCATTAGACGGCGATCCGGAGCTGTCCGAAGGTAAGCGCCTGTTGCCGGCCTCTTTCGGCACAAGCCCCCGCTCCGGAGCGCACCGCGGCCGGCAGGATGCTCTCTGCCGGCGAAGGTGCCGCTTCTCCGGCAAGGAAGCCTCTGCCGCTTCTCCAGCACACGGAGAGCGTGCTAGCTGCTGAAACGTGAAGAAAGAAGCTGCAGAAGACTGGCACTGAGCGTGCAGCTTTCCAGCGGAGAGAAAAAGCTACTTTAACACTCTGCAAGCCTTTCCACTCCCAAAAACATGCACATGGAAGGAGCTGCTGCAAAACCGATGCTGTGCTCGCTGCTGCTCCTCCTGAAGCTCTGGCTGCTAAATCTGAGGCTTTCCTTCCAATTTCAAGCTGCAAAGCACTTGCTGAATTGCAGGGAAAGTCCGGGAGGCATTTGCTGTGCTGGCACACTTTCTCCTTCCTAGACAGAGTGGAAAAGCTTTTCCCTGCCGTGTAGGCGACAAGAGACGCATTAGACTGCGATCCGGAGCTGTCCGAAGGTAAGCGCCTGTTGCCGGCCTCTTTCGGCACAAGCCCCCGCTCCGGAGCGCACCGCGGCCGGCAGGATGCTCTCTGCCGGCGAAGGTGCCGCTTCTCCGGCAAGGAAGCCTCTGCCGCTTCTCCAGCACACGGAGAGCGTGCTAGCTGCTGAAACGTGAAGAAAGAAGCTGCAGAAGACTGGCACTGAGCGTGCAGCTTTCCAGCGGAGAGAAAAAGCTACTTTAACACTCTGCAAGCCTTTCCACTCCCAAAAACATGCACATGGAAGGAGCTGCTGCAAAACCGATGCTGTGCTCGCTGCCGCTCCTCCTGAAGCTCTGGCTGCTAAATCTGAGGCTTTCCTTCCAATTTCAAGCTGCAAAGCACTTGCTGAATTCCAGGGAAAGTCCGGGAGGCATTTGCTGTGCTGGCACACTTTCTCCTTCCTAGACAGAGTGGAAAAGCTTTTCCCTGCCGTGTAGGCGACAAGAGACGCATTAGACGGCGATCCGGAGCTGTCCGAAGGTAAGCGCCTGTTGCCGGCCTCTTTCGGCACAAGCCCCCGCTCCGGAGCGCACCGCGGCCGGCAGGATGCTCTCTGCCGGCGAAGGTGCCGCTTCTCCGGCAAGGAAGCCTCTGCCGCTTCTCCAGCACACGGAGAGCGTGCTAGCTGCTGAAACGTGAAGAAAGAAGCTGCAGAAGACTGGCACTGAGCGTGCAGCTTTCCAGCGGAGAGAAAAAGCTACTTTAACACTCTGCAAGCCTTTCCACTCCCAAAAACATGCACATGGAAGGAGCTGCTGCAAAACCGATGCTGTGCTCGCTGCTGCTCCTCCTGAAGCTCTGGCTGCTAAATCTGAGGCTTTCCTTCCAATTTCAAGCTGCAAAGCACTTGCTGAATTCCAGGGAAAGTCCGGGAGGCATTTGCTGTGCTGGCACACTTTCTCCTTCCTAGACAGAGTGGAAAAGCTTTTCCCTGCCGTGTAGGCGACAAGAGACGCATTAGACGGCGATCCGGAGCTGTCCGAAGGTAAGCGCCTGTTGCCGGCCTCTTTCGGCACAAGCCCCCGCTCCGGAGCGCACCGCGGCCGGCAGGATGCTCTCTGCCGGCGAAGGTGCCGCTTCTCCGGCAAGGAAGCCTCTGCCGCTTCTCCAGCACACGGAGAGCGTGCTAGCTGCTGAAACGTGAAGAAAGAAGCTGCAGAAGACTGGCACTGAGCGTGCAGCTTTCCAGCGGAGAGAAAAAGCTACTTTAACACTCTGCAAGCCTTTCCACTCCCAAAAACATGCACATGGAAGGAGCTGCTGCAAAACCGATGCTGTGCTCGCTGCTGCTCCTCCTGAAGCTCTGGCTGCTAAATCTGAGGCTTTCCTTCCAATTTCAAGCTGCAAAGCACTTGCTGAATTCCAGGGAAAGTCCGGGAGGCATTTGCTGTGCTGGCACACTTTCTCCTTCCTAGACAGAGTGGAAAAGCTTTTCCCTGCCGTGTAGGCGACAAGAGACGCATTAGACGGCGATCCGGAGCTGTCCGAAGGTAAGCGCCTGTTGCCGGCCTCTTTCGGCACAAGCCCCCGCTCCGGAGCGCACCGCGGCCGGCAGGATGCTCTCTGCCGGCGAAGGTGCCGCTTCTCCGGCAAGGAAGCCTCTGCCGCTTCTCCAGCACACGGAGAGCGTGCTAGCTGCTGAAACGTGAAGAAAGAAGCTGCAGAAGACTGGCACTGAGCGTGCAGCTTTCCAGCGGAGAGAAAAAGCTACTTTAACACTCTGCAAGCCTTTCCACTCCCAAAAACATGCACATGGAAGGAGCTGCTGCAAAACCGATGCTGTGCTCGCTGCTGCTCCTCCTGAAGCTCTGGCTGCTAAATCTGAGGCTTTCCTTCCAATTTCAAGCTGCAAAGCACTTGCTGAATTCCAGGGAAAGTCCGGGAGGCATTTGCTGTGCTGGCACACTTTCTACTTCCTAGACAGAGTGGAAAAGCTTTTCCCTGCCGTGTAGGCGACAAGAGACGCATTAGACTGCGATCCGGAGCTGTCCGAAGGTAAGCGCCTGTTGCCGGCCTCTTTCGGCACAAGCCCCCGCTCCGGAGCGCACCGCGGCCGGCAGGATGCTCTCTGCCGGCGAAGGTGCCGCTTCTCCGGCAAGGAAGCCTCGGCCGCTTCTCCAGCACACGGAGAGCGAGCTAGCTGCTGAAACGTGAAGAAAGAAGCTGCAGAACACTGGCACTGAGCGTGCAGCTTTCCAGCGGAGAGAAAAAGCTACTTTAACACTCTGCAAGCCTTTCCACTCCCAAAAACATGCACATGGAAGGAGCTGCTGCAAAACCGATGCTGTGCTCGCTGCTGCTCCTCCTGAAGCTCTGGCTGCTAAATCTGAGGCTTTCCTTCCAATTTCAAGCTGCAAAGCACTTGCTGAATTCCAGGGAAAGTCCGGGAGGCATTTGCTGTGCTGGCACACTTTCTCCTTCCTAGACAGAGTGGAAAAGCTTTTCCCTGCCGTGTAGGCGACAAGAGACGCATTAGACGGCGATCCGGAGCTGTCCGAAGGTAAGCGCCTGTTGCCGGCCTCTTTCGGCACAAGCCCCCGCTCCGGAGCGCACCGCGGCCGGCAGGATGCTCTCTGCCGGCGAAGGTGCCGCTTCTCCGGCAAGGAAGCCTCTGCCGCTTCTCCAGCACACGGAGAGCGTGCTAGCTGCTGAAACGTGAAGAAAGAAGCTGCAGAAGACTGGCACTGAGCGTGCAGCTTTCCAGCGGAGAGAAAAAGCTACTTTAACACTCTGCAAGCCTTTCCACTCCCAAAAACATGCACATGGAAGGAGCTGCTGCAAAACCGATGCTGTGCTCGCTGCTGCTCCTCCTGAAGCTCTGGCTGCTAAATCTGAGGCTTTCCTTCCAATTTCAAGCTGCAAAGCACTTGCTGAATTCCAGGGAAAGTCCGGGAGGCATTTGCTGTGCTGGCACACTTTCTCCTTCCTAGACAGAGTGGAAAAGCTTTTCCCTGCCGTGTAGGCGACAAGAGACGCATTAGACTGCGATCCGGAGCTGTCCGAAGGTAAGCGCCTGTTGCCGGCCTCTTTCGGCACAAGCCCCCGCTCCGGAGCGCACCGCGGCCGGCAGGATGCTCTCTGCCGGCGAAGGTGCCGCTTCTCCGGCAAGGAAGCCTCTGCCGCTTCTCCAGCACACGGAGAGCGTGCTAGCTGCTGAAACGTGAAGAAAGAAGCTGCAGAACACTGGCACTGAGCGTGCAGCTTTCCAGCGGAGCGAAAAAGCTACTTTAACACTCTGCAAGCCTTTCAACTCCCAAAAACATGCACATGGAAGGAGCTGCTGCAAAACCGATGCTGTGCTCGCTGCTGCTCCTCCTGAAGCTCTGGCTGCTAAATCTGAGGCTTTCCTTCCAATTTCAAGCTGCAAAGCACTTGCTGAATTGCAGGGAAAGTCCGGGAGGCATTTGCTGTGCTGGCACACTTTCTCCTTCCTAGACAGAGTGGAAAAGCTTTTCCCTGCCGTGTAGGCGACAAGAGACGCATTAGACTGCGATCCGGAGCTGTCCGAAGGTAAGCGCCTGTTGCCGGCCTCTTTCGGCACAAGCCTCCGCTCCGGAGCGCACCGCGGCCGGCAGGATGCTCTCTGCCGGCGAAGGTGCCGCTTCTCCGGCAAGGAAGCCTCTGCCGCTTCTCCAGCACACGGAGAGCGTGCTAGCTGCTGAAACGTGAAGAAAGAAGCTGCAGAACACTGGCACTGAGCGTGCAGCTTTCCAGCGGAGAGAAAAAGCTACTTTAACACTCTGCAAGCCTTTCCACTCCCAAAAACATGCACATGGAAGGAGCTGCTGCAAAACCGATGCTGTGCTCGCTGCTGCTCCTCCTGAAGCTCTGGCTGCTAAATCTGAGGCTTTCCTTCCAATTTCAAGCTGCAAAGCACTTGCTGAATTCCAGGGAAAGTCCGGGAGGCATTTGCTGTGCTGGCACACTTTCTCCTTCCTAGACAGAGTGGAAAAGCTTTTCCCTGCCGTGTAGGCGACAAGAGACGCATTAGACTGCGATCCGGAGCTGTCCGAAGGTAAGCGCCTGTTGCCGGCCTCTTTCGGCACAAGCCCCCGCTCCGGAGCGCACCGCGGCCGGCAGGATGCTCTCTGCCGGCGAAGGTGCCGCTTCTCCGGCAAGGAAGCCTCTGCCGCTTCTCCAGCACACGGAGAGCGTGCTAGCTGCTGAAACGTGAAGAAAGAAGCTGCAGAAGACTGGCACTGAGCGTGCAGCTTTCCAGCGGAGAGAAAAAGCTACTTTAACACTCTGCAAGCCTTTCCACTCGCAAAAACATGCACATGGAAGGAGCTGCTGCAAAACCGATGCTGTGCTCGCTGCTGCTCCTCCTGAAGCTCTGGCTGCTAAATCTGATGCTTTCCTTCCAATTTCAAGCTGCAAAGCACTTGCTGAATTCCAGGGAAAGTCCGGGAGGCATTTGCTGTGCTGGCACACTTTCTCCTTCCTAGACAGAGTGGAAAAGCTTTTCCCTGCCGTGTAGGCGACAAGAGACGCATTAGACGGCGATCCGGAGCTGTCCGAAGGTAAGCGCCTGTTGCCGGCCTCTTTCGGCACAAGCCCCCGCTCCGGAGCGCACCGCGGCCGGCAGGATGCTCTCTGCCGGCGAAGGTGCCGCTTCTCCGGCAAGGAAGCCTCGGCCGCTTCTCCAGCACACGGAGAGCGAGCTAGCTGCTGAAACGTGAAGAAAGAAGCTGCAGAACACTGGCACTGAGCGTGCAGCTTTCCAGCGGAGAGAAAAAGCTACTTTAACACTCTGCAAGCCTTTCCACTCCCAAAAACATGCACATGGAAGGAGCTGCTGCAAAACCGATGCTGTGCACGCTGCTGCTCCTCCTGAAGCTCTGGCTGCTAAATCTGAAGCTTTCCTTCCAATTTCAAGCTGCAAAGCACTTGCTGAATTCCAGGGAAAGTCCGGGAGGCATTTGCTGTGCTGGCACACTTTCTCCTGCCTAGACAGAGTGGAAAAGCTTTTCCCTGCCGTGTAGGCGACAAGAGACGCATTAGACGGCGATCCGGAGCTGTCCGAAGGTAAGCGCCTGTTGCCGGCCTCTTTCGGCACAAGCCCCCGCTCCGGAGCGCACCGCGGCCGGCAGGATGCTCTCTGCCGGCGAAGGTGCCGCTTCTCCGGCAAGGAAGCCTCTGCCGCTTCTCCAGCACACGGAGAGCGTGCTAGCTGCTGAAACGTGAAGAAAGAAGCTGCAGAAGACTGGCACTGAGCGTGCAGCTTTCCAGCGGAGAGAAAAAGCTACTTTAACACTCTGCAAGCCTTTCCACTCCCAAAAACATGCACATGGAAGGAGCTGCTGCAAAACCGATGCTGTGCTCGCTGCTGCTCCTCCTGAAGCTCTGGCTGCTAAATCTGAGGCTTTCCTTCCAATTTCAAGCTGCAAAGCACTTGCTGAATTCCAGGGAAAGTCCGGGAGGCATTTGCTGTGCTGGCACACTTTCTCCTTCCTAGACAGAGTGGAAAAGCTTTTCCCTGCCGTGTAGGCGACAAGAGACGCATTAGACGGCGATCCGGAGCTGTCCGAAGGTAAGCGCCTGTTGCCGGCCTCTTTCGGCACAAGCCCCCGCTCCGGAGCGCACCGCGGCCGGCAGGATGCTCTCTGCCGGCGAAGGTGCCGCTTCTCCGGCAAGGAAGCCTCTGCCGCTTCTCCAGCACACGGAGAGCGTGCTAGCTGCTGAAACGTGAAGAAAGAAGCTGCAGAACACTGGCACTGAGCGTGCAGCTTTCCAGCGGAGAGAAAAAGCTACTTTAACACTCTGCAAGCCTTTCCACTCCCAAAAACATGCACATGGAAGGAGCTGCTGCAAAACCGATGCTGTGCTCGCTGCTGCTCCTCCTGAAGCTCTGGCTGCTAAATCTGAGGCTTTCCTTCCAATTTCAAGCTGCAAAGCACTTGCTGAATTGCAGGGAAAGTCCGGGAGGCATTTGCTGTGCTGGCACACTTTCTCCTTCCTAGACAGAGTGGAAAAGCTTTTCCCTGCCGTGTAGGCGACAAGAGACGCATTAGACGGGCATCCGCAGCTGTCCGAAGGTAAGCGCCTGTTGCCGGCCTCTTTCGGCACAAGCCCCCGCTCCGGAGCGCACCGCGGCCGGCAGGATGCTCTCTGCCGGCGAAGGTGCCGCTTCTCCGGCAAGGAAGCCTCTGCCGCTTCTCCAGCACACGGAGAGCGTGCTAGCTGCTGAAACGTGAAGAAAGAAGCTGCAGAAGACTGGCACTGAGCGTGCAGCTTTCCAGCGGAGAGAAAAAGCTACTTTAACACTCTGCAAGCCTTTCCACTCCCAAAAACATGCACATGGAAGGAGCTGCTGCAAAACCGATGCTGTGCTCGCTGCTGCTCCTCCTGAAGCTCTGGCTGCTAAATCTGAGGCTTTCCTTCCAATTTCAAGCTGCAAAGCACTTGCTGAATTGCAGGGAAAGTCCGGGAGGCATTTGCTGTGCTGGCACACTTTCTCCTTCCTAGACAGAGTGGAAAAGCTTTTCCCTGCCGTGTAGGCGACAAGAGACGCATTAGACGGCGATCCGGAGCTGTCCGAAGGTAAGCGCCTGTTGCCGGCCTCTTTCGGCACAAGCCCCCGCTCCGGAGCGCACCGCGGCCGGCAGGATGCTCTCTGCCGGCGAAGGTGCCGCTTCTCCGGCAAGGAAGCCTCTGCCGCTTCTCCAGCACACGGAGAGCGTGCTAGCTGCTGAAACGTGAAGAAAGAAGCTGCAGAACACTGGCACTGAGCGTGCAGCTTTCCAGCGGAGAGAAAAAGCTACTTTAACACTCTGCAAGCCTTTCCACTCCCAAAAACATGCACATGGAAGGAGCTGCTGCAAAACCGATGCTGTGCTCGCTGCTGCTCCTCCTGAAGCTCTGGCTGCTAAATCTGAGGCTTTCCTTCCAATTTCAAGCTGCAAAGCACTTGCTGAATTGCAGGGAAAGTCCGGGAGGCATTTGCTGTGCTGGCACACTTTCTCCTTCCTAGACAGAGTGGAAAAGCTTTTCCCTGCCGTGTAGGCGACAAGAGACGCATTAGACGGCGATCCGGAGCTGTCCGAAGGTAAGCGCCTGTTGCCGGCCTCTTTCGGCACAAGCCCCCGCTCCGGAGCGCACCGCGGCCGGCAGGATGCTCTCTGCCGGCGAAGGTGCCGCTTCTCCGGCAAGGAAGCCTCTGCCGCTTCTCCAGCACACGGAGAGCGTGCTAGCTGCTGAAACGTGAAGAAAGAAGCTGCAGAAGACTGGCACTGAGCGTGCAGCTTTCCAGCGGAGAGAAAAAGCTACTTTAACACTCTGCAAGCCTTTCCACTCCCAAAAACATGCACATGGAAGGAGCTGCTGCAAAACCGATGCTGTGCTCGCTGCTGCTCCTCCTGAAGCTCTGGCTGCTAAATCTGAGGCTTTCCTTCCAATTTCAAGCTGCAAAGCACTTGCTGAATTCCAGGGAAAGTCCGGGAGGCATTTGCTGTGCTGGCACACTTTCTCCTTCCTAGACAGAGTGGAAAAGCTTTTCCCTGCCGTGTAGGCGACAAGAGACGCATTAGACGGCGATCCGGAGCTGTCCGAAGGTAAGCGCCTGTTGCCGGCCTCTTTCGGCACAAGCCCCCGCTCCGGAGCGCACCGCGGCCGGCAGGATGCTCTCTGCCGGCGAAGGTGCCGCTTCTCCGGCAAGGAAGCCTCTGCCGCTTCTCCAGCACACGGAGAGCGTGCTAGCTGCTGAAACGTGAAGAAAGAAGCTGCAGAAGACTGGCACTGAGCGTGCAGCTTTCCAGCGGAGAGAAAAAGCTACTTTAACACTCTGCAAGCCTTTCCACTCCCAAAAACATGCACATGGAAGGAGCTGCTGCAAAACCGATGCTGTGCTCGCTGCTGCTCCTCCTGAAGCTCTGGCTGCTAAATCTGAGGCTTTCCTTCCAATTTCAAGCTGCAAAGCACTTGCTGAATTCCAGGGAAAGTCCGGGAGGCATTTGCTGTGCTGGCACACTTTCTCCTTCCTAGACAGAGTGGAAAAGCTTTTCCCTGCCGTGTAGGCGACAAGAGACGCATTAGACGGCGATCCGGAGCTGTCCGAAGGTAAGCGCCTGTTGCCGGCCTCTTTCGGCACAAGCCCCCGCTCCGGAGCGCACCGCGGCCGGCAGGATGCTCTCTGCCGGCGAAGGTGCCGCTTCTCCGGCAAGGAAGCCTCTGCCGCTTCTCCAGCACACGGAGAGCGTGCTAGCTGCTGAAACGTGAAGAAAGAAGCTGCAGAAGACTGGCACTGAGCGTGCAGCTTTCCAGCGGAGAGAAAAAGCTACTTTAACACTCTGCAAGCCTTTCCACTCCCAAAAACATGCACATGGAAGGAGCTGCTGCAAAACCGATGCTGTGCTCGCTGCTGCTCCTCCTGAAGCTCTGGCTGCTAAATCTGAGGCTTTCCTTCCAATTTCAAGCTGCAAAGCACTTGCTGAATTCCAGGGAAAGTCCGGGAGGCATTTGCTGTGCTGGCACACTTTCTCCTTCCTAGACAGAGTGGAAAAGCTTTTCCCTGCCGTGTAGGCGACAAGAGACGCATTAGACGGCGATCCGGAGCTGTCCGAAGGTAAGCGCCTGTTGCCGGCCTCTTTCGGCACAAGCCCCCGCTCCGGAGCGCACCGCGGCCGGCAGGATGCTCTCTGCCGGCGAAGGTGCCGCTTCTCCGGCAAGGAAGCCTCTGCCGCTTCTCCAGCACACGGAGAGCGTGCTAGCTGCTGAAACGTGAAGAAAGAAGCTGCAGAACACTGGCACTGAGCGTGCAGCTTTCCAGCGGAGAGAAAAAGCTACTTTAACACTCTGCAAGCCTTTCCACTCCCAAAAACATGCACATGGAAGGAGCTGCTGCAAAACCGATGCTGTGCTCGCTGCTGCTCCTCCTGAAGCTCTGGCTGCTAAATCTGAGGCTTTCCTTCCAATTTCAAGCTGCAAAGCACTTGCTGAATTGCAGGGAAAGTCCGGGAGGCATTTGCTGTGCTGGCACACTTTCTCCTTCCTAGACAGAGTGGAAAAGCTTTTCCCTGCCGTGTAGGCGACAAGAGACGCATTAGACGGCGATCCGGAGCTGTCCGAAGGTAAGCGCCTGTTGCCGGCCTCTTTCGGCACAAGCCCCCGCTCCGGAGCGCACCGCGGCCGGCAGGATGCTCTCTGCCGGCGAAGGTGCCGCTTCTCCGGCAAGGAAGCCTCTGCCGCTTCTCCAGCACACGGAGAGCGTGCTAGCTGCTGAAACGTGAAGAAAGAAGCTGCAGAAGACTGGCACTGAGCGTGCAGCTTTCCAGCGGAGAGAAAAAGCTACTTTAACACTCTGCAAGCCTTTCCACTCCCAAAAACATGCACATGGAAGGAGCTGCTGCAAAACCGATGCTGTGCTCGCTGCTGCTCCTCCTGAAGCTCTGGCTGCTAAATCTGAGGCTTTCCTTCCAATTTCAAGCTGCAAAGCACTTGCTGAATTGCAGGGAAAGTCCGGGAGGCATTTGCTGTGCTGGCACACTTTCTCCTTCCTAGACAGAGTGGAAAAGCTTTTCCCTGCCGTGTAGGCGACAAGAGACGCATTAGACGGCGATCCGGAGCTGTCCGAAGGTAAGCGCCTGTTGCCGGCCTCTTTCGGCACAAGCCCCCGCTCCGGAGCGCACCGCGGCCGGCAGGATGCTCTCTGCCGGCGAAGGTGCCGCTTCTCCGGCAAGGAAGCCTCTGCCGCTTCTCCAGCACACGGAGAGCGTGCTAGCTGCTGAAACGTGAAGAAAGAAGCTGCAGAACACTGGCACTGAGCGTGCAGCTTTCCAGCGGAGAGAAAAAGCTACTTTAACACTCTGCAAGCCTTTCCACTCCCAAAAACATGCACATGGAAGGAGCTGCTGCAAAACCGATGCTGTGCTCGCTGCTGCTCCTCCTGAAGCTCTGGCTGCTAAATCTGAGGCTTTCCTTCCAATTTCAAGCTGCAAAGCACTTGCTGAATTGCAGGGAAAGTCCGGGAGGCATTTGCTGTGCTGGCACACTTTCTCCTTCCTAGACAGAGTGGAAAAGCTTTTCCCTGCCGTGTAGGCGACAAGAGACGCATTAGACTGCGATCCGGAGCTGTCCGAAGGTAAGCGCCTGTTGCCGGCCTCTTTCGGCACAAGCCCCCGCTCCGGAGCGCACCGCGGCCGGCAGGATGCTCTCTGCCGGCGAAGGTGCCGCTTCTCCGGCAAGGAAGCCTCTGCCGCTTCTCCAGCACACGGAGAGCGTGCTAGCTGCTGAAACGTGAAGAAAGAAGCTGCAGAAGACTGGCACTGAGCGTGCAGCTTTCCAGCGGAGAGAAAAAGCTACTTTAACACTCTGCAAGCCTTTCCACTCCCAAAAACATGCACATGGAAGGAGCTGCTGCAAAACCGATGCTGTGCTCGCTGCTGCTCCTCCTGAAGCTCTGGCTGCTAAATCTGAGGCTTTCCTTCCAATTTCAAGCTACAAAGCACTTGCTGAATTGCAGGGAAAGTCCGGGAGGCATTTGCTGTGCTGGCACACTTTCTCCTTCCTAGACAGAGTGGAAAAGCTTTTCCCTGCCGTGTAGGCGACAAGAGACGCATTAGACGGCGATCCGGAGCTGTCCGAAGGTAAGCGCCTGTTGCCGGCCTCTTTCGGCACAAGCCCCCGCTCCGGAGCGCACCGCGGCCGGCAGGATGCTCTCTGCCGGCGAAGGTGCCGCTTCTCCGGCAAGGAAGCCTCTGCCGCTTCTCCAGCACACGGAGAGCGTGCTAGCTGCTAAAACGTGAAGAAAGAAGCTGCAGAAGACTGGCACTGAGCGTGCAGCTTTCCAGCGGAGAGAAAAAGCTACTTTAACACTCTGCAAGCCTTTCCACTCCCAAAAACATGCACATGGAAGGAGCTGCTTCAAAACCGATGCTGTGCTCGCTGCTGCTCCTCCTGAAGCTCTGGCTGCTAAATCTGAGGCTTTCCTTCCAATTTCAAGCTGCAAAGCACTTGCTGAATTCCAGGGAAAGTCCGGGAGGCATTTGCTGTGCTGGCACACTTTCTCCTTCCTAGACAGAGTGGAAAAGCTTTTCCCTGCCGTGTAGGCGACAAGAGACGCATTAGACGGCGATCCGGAGCTGTCCGAAGGTAAGCGCCTGTTGCCGGCCTCTTTCGGCACAAGCCCCCGCTCCGGAGCGCACCGCGGCCGGCAGGATGCTCTCTGCCGGCGAAGGTGCCGCTTCTCCGGCAAGGAAGCCTCTGCCGCTTCTCCAGCACACGGAGAGCGAGCTAGCTGCTGAAACGTGAAGAAAGAAGCTGCAGAAGACTGGCACTGAGCGTGCAGCTTTCCAGCGGAGAGAAAAAGCTACTTTAACACTCTGCAAGCCTTTCCACTCCCAAAAACATGCACATGGAAGGAGCTGCTGCAAAACCGATGCTGTGCACGCTGCTGCTCCTCCTGAAGCTCTGGCTGCTAAATCTGAGGCTTTCCTTCCAATTTCAAGCTGCAAAGCACTTGCTGAATTGCAGGGAAAGTCCGGGAGGCATTTGCTGTGCTGGCACACTTTCTCCTGCCTAGACAGAGTGGAAAAGCTTTTCCCTGCCGTGTAGGCGACAAGAGACGCATTAGACGGCGATCCGGAGCTGTCCGAAGGTAAGCGCCTGTTGCCGGCCTCTTTCGGCACAAGCCCCCGCTCCGGAGCGCACCGCGGCCGGCAGGATGCTCTCTGCCGGCGAAGGTGCCGCTTCTCCGGCAAGGAAGCCTCTGCCGCTTCTCCAGCACACGGAGAGCGTGCTAGCTGCTGAAACGTGAAGAAAGAAGCTGCAGAAGACTGGCACTGAGCGTGCAGCTTTCCAGCGGAGAGAAAAAGCTACTTTAACACTCTGCAAGCCTTTCCACTCCCAAAAACATGCACATGGAAGGAGCTGCTGCAAAACCGATGCTGTGCTCGCTGCTGCTCCTCCTGAAGCTCTGGCTGCTAAATCTGAGGCTTTCCTTCCAATTTCAAGCTGCAAAGCACTTGCTGAATTGCAGGGAAAGTCCGGGAGGCATTTGCTGTGCTGGCACACTTTCTCCTGCCTAGACAGAGTGGAAAAGCTTTTCCCTGCCGTGTAGGCGACAAGAGACGCATTAGACGGCGATCCGGAGCTGTCCGAAGGTAAGCGCCTGTTGCCGGCCTCTTTCGGCACAAGCCCCCGCTCCGGAGCGCACCGCGGCCGGCAGGATGCTCTCTGCCGGCGAAGGTGCCGCTTCTCCGGCAAGGAAGCCTCTGCCGCTTCTCCAGCACACGGAGAGCGTGCTAGCTGCTGAAACGTGAAGAAAGAAGCTGCAGAAGACTGGCACTCAGCGTGCAGCTTTCCAGCGGAGAGAAAAAGCTACTTTAACACTCTGCAAGCCTTTCCACTCCCAAAAACATGCACATGGAAGGAGCTGCTGCAAAACCGATGCTGTGCTCGCTGCTGCTCCTCCTGAAGCTCTGGCTGCTAAATCTGAGGCTTTCCTTCCAATTTCAAGCTACAAAGCACTTGCTGAATTGCAGGGAAAGTCCGGGAGGCATTTGCTGTGCTGGCACACTTTCTCCTTCCTAGACAGAGTGGAAAAGCTTTTCCCTGCCGTGTAGGCGACAAGAGACGCATTAGACGGCGATCCGGAGCTGTCCGAAGGTAAGCGCCTGTTGCCGGCCTCTTTCGGCACAAGCCCCCGCTCCGGAGCGCACCGCGGCCGGCAGGATGCTCTCTGCCGGCGAAGGTGCCGCTTCTCCGGCAAGGAAGCCTCTGCCGCTTCTCCAGCACACGGAGAGCGTGCTAGCTGCTAAAACGTGAAGAAAGAAGCTGCAGAACACTGGCACTGAGCGTGCAGCTTTCCAGCGGAGAGAAAAAGCTACTTTAACACTCTGCAAGCCTTTCCACTCCCAAAAACATGCACATGGAAGGAGCTGCTGCAAAACCGATGCTGTGCTCGCTGCTGCTCCTCCTGAAGCTCTGGCTGCTAAATCTGAGGCTTTCCTTCCAATTTCAAGCTACAAAGCACTTGCTGAATTGCAGGGAAAGTCCGGGAGGCATTTGCTGTGCTGGCACACTTTCTCCTTCCTAGACAGAGTGGAAAAGCTTTTCCCTGCCGTGTAGGCGACAAGAGACGCATTAGACGGCGATCCGGAGCTGTCCGAAGGTAAGCGCCTGTTGCCGGCCTCTTTCGGCACAAGCCCCCGCTCCGGAGCGCACCGCGGCCGGCAGGATGCTCTCTGCCGGCGAAGGTGCCGCTTCTCCGGCAAGGAAGCCTCTGCCGCTTCTCCAGCACACGGAGAGCGTGCTAGCTGCTAAAACGTGAAGAAAGAAGCTGCAGAAGACTGGCACTGAGCGTGCAGCTTTCCAGCGGAGAGAAAAAGCTACTTTAACACTCTGCAAGCCTTTCCACTCCCAAAAACATGCACATGGAAGGAGCTGCTTCAAAACCGATGCTGTGCTCGCTGCTGCTCCTCCTGAAGCTCTGGCTGCTAAATCTGAGGCTTTCCTTCCAATTTCAAGCTGCAAAGCACTTGCTGAATTCCAGGGAAAGTCCGGGAGGCATTTGCTGTGCTGGCACACTTTCTCCTTCCTAGACAGAGTGGAAAAGCTTTTCCCTGCCGTGTAGGCGACAAGAGACGCATTAGACGGCGATCCGGAGCTGTCCGAAGGTAAGCGCCTGTTGCCGGCCTCTTTCGGCACAAGCCCCCGCTCCGGAGCGCACCGCGGCCGGCAGGATGCTCTCTGCCGGCGAAGGTGCCGCTTCTCCGGCAAGGAAGCCTCTGCCGCTTCTCCAGCACACGGAGAGCGAGCTAGCTGCTGAAACGTGAAGAAAGAAGCTGCAGAAGACTGGCACTGAGCGTGCAGCTTTCCAGCGGAGAGAAAAAGCTACTTTAACACTCTGCAAGCCTTTCCACTCCCAAAAACATGCACATGGAAGGAGCTGCTGCAAAACCGATGCTGTGCACGCTGCTGCTCCTCCTGAAGCTCTGGCTGCTAAATCTGAGGCTTTCCTTCCAATTTCAAGCTGCAAAGCACTTGCTGAATTGCAGGGAAAGTCCGGGAGGCATTTGCTGTGCTGGCACACTTTCTCCTGCCTAGACAGAGTGGAAAAGCTTTTCCCTGCCGTGTAGGCGACAAGAGACGCATTAGACGGCGATCCGGAGCTGTCCGAAGGTAAGCGCCTGTTGCCGGCCTCTTTCGGCACAAGCCCCCGCTCCGGAGCGCACCGCGGCCGGCAGGATGCTCTCTGCCGGCGAAGGTGCCGCTTCTCCGGCAAGGAAGCCTCTGCCGCTTCTCCAGCACACGGAGAGCGTGCTAGCTGCTGAAACGTGAAGAAAGAAGCTGCAGAAGACTGGCACTGAGCGTGCAGCTTTCCAGCGGAGAGAAAAAGCTACTTTAACACTCTGCAAGCCTTTCCACTCCCAAAAACATGCACATGGAAAGAGCTGCTGCAAAACCGATGCTGTGCTCGCTGCTGCTCCTCCTGAAGCTCTGGCTGCTAAATCTGAGGCTTTCCTTCCAATTTCAAGCTGCAAAGCACTTGCTGAATTGCAGGGAAAGTCCGGGAGGCATTTGCTGTGCTGGCACACTTTCTCCTTCCTAGACAGAGTGGAAAAGCTTTTCCCTGCCGTGTAGGCGACAAGAGACGCATTAGACGGCGATCCGGAGCTGTCCGAAGGTAAGCGCCTGTTGCCGGCCTCTTTCGGCACAAGCCCCCGCTCCGGAGCGCACCGCGGCCGGCAGGATGCTCTCTGCCGGCGAAGGTGCCGCTTCTCCGGCAAGGAAGCCTCTGCCGCTTCTCCAGCACACGGAGAGCGTGCTAGCTGCTGAAACGTGAAGAAAGAAGCTGCAGAAGACTGGCACTGAGCGTGCAGCTTTCCAGCGGAGAGAAAAAGCTACTTTAACACTCTGCAAGCCTTTCCACTCCCAAAAACATGCACATGGAAGGAGCTGCTGCAAAACCGATGCTGTGCTCGCTGCTGCTCCTCCTGAAGCTCTGGCTGCTAAATCTGATGCTTTCCTTCCAATTTCAAGCTGCAAAGCACTTGCTGAATTGCAGGGAAAGTCCGGGAGGCATTTGCTGTGCTGGCACACTTTCTCCTTCCTAGACAGAGTGGAAAAGCTTTTCCCTGCCGTGTAGGCGACAAGAGACGCATTAGACGGCGATCCGGAGCTGTCCGAAGGTAAGCGCCTGTTGCCGGCCTCTTTCGGCACAAGCCCCCGCTCCGGAGCGCACCGCGGCCGGCAGGATGCTCTCTGCCGGCGAAGGTGCCGCTTCTCCGGCAAGGAAGCCTCTGCCGCTTCTCCAGCACACGGAGAGCGTGCTAGCTGCTGAAACGTGAAGAAAGAAGCTGCAGAACACTGGCACTGAGCGTGCAGCTTTCCAGCGGAGAGAAAAAGCTACTTTAACACTCTGCAAGCCTTTCCACTCCCAAAAACATGCACATGGAAGGAGCTGCTGCAAAACCGATGCTGTGCTCGCTGCTGCTCCTCCTGAAGCTCTGGCTGCTAAATCTGAGGCTTTCCTTCCAATTTCAAGCTGCAAAGCACTTGCTGAATTGCAGGGAAAGTCCGGGAGGCATTTGCTGTGCTGGCACACTTTCTCCTTCCTAGACAGAGTGGAAAAGCTTTTCCCTGCCGTGTAGGCGACAAGAGACGCATTAGACGGCGATCCGGAGCTGTCCGAAGGTAAGCGCCTGTTGCCGGCCTCTTTCGGCACAAGCCCCCGCTCCGGAGCGCACCGCGGCCGGCAGGATGCTCTCTGCCGGCGAAGGTGCCGCTTCTCCGGCAAGGAAGCCTCTGCCGCTTCTCCAGCACACGGAGAGCGTGCTAGCTGCTGAAACGTGAAGAAAGAAGCTGCAGAAGACTGGCACTGAGCGTGCAGCTTTCCAGCGGAGAGAAAAAGCTACTTTAACACTCTGCAAGCCTTTCCACTCCCAAAAACATGCACATGGAAGGAGCTGCTGCAAAACCGATGCTGTGCTCGCTGCTGCTCCTCCTGAAGCTCTGGCTGCTAAATCTGAGGCTTTCCTTCCAATTTCAAGCTGCTAAGCACTTGCTGAATTCCAGGGAAAGTCCGGGAGGCATTTGCTGTGCTGGCACACTTTCTCCTTCCTAGACAGAGTGGAAAAGCTTTTCCCTGCCGTGTAGGCGACAAGAGACGCATTAGACGGCGATCCGGAGCTGTCCGAAGGTAAGCGCCTGTTGCCGGCCTCTTTCGGCACAAGCCCCCGCTCCGGAGCGCACCGCGGCCGGCAGGATGCTCTCTGCCGGCGAAGGTGCCGCTTCTCCGGCAAGGAAGCCTCTGCCGCTTCTCCAGCACACGGAGAGCGTGCTAGCTGCTGAAACGTGAAGAAAGAAGCTGCAGAAGACTGGCACTGAGCGTGCAGCTTTCCAGCGGAGAGAAAAAGCTACTTTAACACTCTGCAAGCCTTTCCACTCCCAAAAACATGCACATGGAAGGAGCTGCTGCAAAAGCGATGCTGTGCTCGCTGCTGCTCCTCCTGAAGCTCTGGCTGCTAAATCTGAGGCTTTCCTTCCAATTTCAAGCTGCAAAGCACTTGCTGAATTGCAGGGAAAGTCCGGGAGGCATTTGCTGTGCTGGCACACTTTCTCCTTCCTAGACAGAGTGGAAAAGCTTTTCCCTGCCGTGTAGGCGACAAGAGACGCATTAGACGGCGATCCGGAGCTGTCCGAAGGTAAGCGCCTGTTGCCGGCCTCTTTCGGCACAAGCCCCCGCTCCGGAGCGCACCGCGGCCGGCAGGATGCTCTCTGCCGGCGAAGGTGCCGCTTCTCCGGCAAGGAAGCCTCTGCCGCTTCTCCAGCACACGGAGAGCGTGCTAGCTGCTGAAACGTGAAGAAAGAAGCTGCAGAAGACTGGCACTGAGCGTGCAGCTTTCCAGCGGAGAGAAAAAGCTACTTTAACACTCTGCAAGCCTTTCCACTCCCAAAAACATGCACATGGAAGGAGCTGCTGCAAAACCGATGCTGTGCTCGCTGCTGCTCCTCCTGAAGCTCTGGCTGCTAAATCTGAGGCTTTCCTTCCAATTTCAAGCTGCAAAGCACTTGCTGAATTCCAGGGAAAGTCCGGGAGGCATTTGCTGTGCTGGCACACTTTCTCCTTCCTAGACAGAGTGGAAAAGCTTTTCCCTGCCGTGTAGGCGACAAGAGACGCATTAGACGGCGATCCGGAGCTGTCCGAAGGTAAGCGCCTGTTGCCGGCCTCTTTCGGCACAAGCCCCCGCTCCGGAGCGCACCGCGGCCGGCAGGATGCTCTCTGCCGGCGAAGGTGCCGCTTCTCCGGCAAGGAAGCCTCTGCCGCTTCTCCAGCACACGGAGAGCGTGCTAGCTGCTGAAACGTGAAGAAAGAAGCTGCAGAAGACTGGCACTGAGCGTGCAGCTTTCCAGCGGAGAGAAAAAGCTACTTTAACACTCTGCAAGCCTCTCCACTCCCAAAAACATGCACATGGAAGGAGCTGCTGCAAAACCGATGCTGTGCTCGCTGCTGCTCCTCCTGAAGCTCTGGCTGCTAAATCTGAGGCTTTCCTTCCAATTTCAAGCTGCAAAGCACTTGCTGAATTGCAGGGAAAGTCCGGGAGGCATTTGCTGTGCTGGCACACTTTCTCCTTCCTAGACAGAGTGGAAAAGCTTTTCCCTGCCGTGTAGGCGACAAGAGACGCATTAGACGGCGATCCGGAGCTGTCCGAAGGTAAGCGCCTGTTGCCGGCCTCTTTCGGCACAAGCCCCCGCTCCGGAGCGCACCGCGGCCGGCAGGATGCTCTCTGCCGGCGAAGGTGCCGCTTCTCCGGCAAGGAAGCCTCGGCCGCTTCTCCAGCACACGGAGAGCGAGCTAGCTGCTGAAACGTGAAGAAAGAAGCTGCAGAACACTGGCACTGAGCGTGCAGCTTTCCAGCGGAGAGAAAAAGCTACTTTAACACTCTGCAAGCCTTTCCACTCCCAAAAACATGCACATGGAAGGAGCTGCTGCAAAACCGATGCTGTGCTCGCTGCTGCTCCTCCTGAAGCTCTGGCTGCTAAATCTGAGGCTTTCCTTCCAATTTCAAGCTGCAAAGCACTTGCTGAATTGCAGGGAAAGTCCGGGAGGCATTTGCTGTGCTGGCACACTTTCTCCTTCCTAGACAGAGTGGAAAAGCTTTTCCCTGCCGTGTAGGCGACAAGAGACGCATTAGACGGCGATCCGGAGCTGTCCGAAGGTAAGCGCCTGTTGCCGGCCTCTTTCGGCACAAGCCCCCGCTCCGGAGCGCACCGCGGCCGGCAGGATGCTCTCTGCCGGCGAAGGTGCCGCTTCTCCGGCAAGGAAGCCTCTGCCGCTTCTCCAGCACACGGAGAGCGTGCTAGCTGCTGAAACGTGAAGAAAGAAGCTGCAGAAGACTGGCACTGAGCGTGCAGCTTTCCAGCGGAGAGAAAAAG